>NC_044035.1:86604853-86906109 GCF_901765095.1 Microcaecilia unicolor
TGCCTAATCTGTTGCATTCATCAGTACAAAGATTCATGACACTGAACACTCTTTCCCATATAAGCGTTGCTGCATGGAATCGCAAAAACGTGTTGTATAATCATTTTCAGATTTGGTGCCTCTGTGGTTTGAAGAAATTTACACCATTTATCAGCACTCGTTATTTCTTCTTGGTTTTCATTCAATGCTGGAGCTGCTGTGTGCAAAAGCAAGAATTCACCACATAAATTGTCCATGTGGAACTGCTCTTGAATGCCAAACAGTTCATCTATACAGATCAGATCATCTATTGAAGGCAAGTCCTTGTCAAGTGAAAGACAAGCCAATTTCCTAAGGTGATCTATCAAAATCAAACAATTTTTTAAAAGTAGACCAAAGCCATGGAATACACTTCTAAAGCTTCTCTTTTAAACTTTTCACACTGTCCTTTCTCAAGATAATACATTACTTGTCCAGTCTTGAATCCAAAGAATTCATCTTTCTGTCTATTCTCCATCTCAACCCTCAATCTATCCATAATGTTGAAGACATTAGTGGCTTGAACATTGTTCTTTTCTAATTTCAGTATTGCCATCTGGAAAACTGACAGAAGAGAATGAGAGAAGAATATATAATGCTCTGCCATTCTTGATGTTTTGCTTATTCCATCTTCTTGGTCTGATATGAACAACCAAATTACCTTATCATAATTTTCTATTCATAGGAAATAGGTTTTTACTGCATTCCAGTTAGGTAAAAGCCGATCAACTGCTGAGAATAAACTGAGTCATCTTACAGGGATGTGGTGTAAGACTTGATGGGTGCCTTCTACAAAATCAAAACATTATTTTAATTCGATTAGCCTCTTTGCACTTATAGAAAAATGGTTGAAGACCTTGATGACTAATGTTTCAACATCATAGCTAAACATCTTGAAGCTGTATTTAGCAGTATTGTGAAAGACGTGACAGTTATAATTTGCTTTGATAATGTTTCCTTTTATATTTGACAACTTTTGAAAGACAGAGCAGTGTGTTCCATAATTCACTGATGCAGTGTTAGCTCCATATGTGACCATGTTCTGGAGAGTCAGCTAGAGACTCAACTGCTTTGATGATAGTTTGAATTGGATGCTTCATCAGGTTTCTCATAAAAGTCAAGAAGATAGTCTTGCATACCTTCTTTAACATCAACAATTCACACTGCTAGAGGAAAAAACGTTCTGTTTTCTTTATTAAAGGCATCAGTGGAAACAGAATATGGGAAAGGAGAGCCATTGTCTCCAAGTCTTAGGGGTCTGTTTACTAAGTCGCGCTAGCAGCTTAGTAAACCCCATTGTTAGTTTGTTGACCACCATTTCAAAGGAATATGGTCTAATGACATTTTTTTACTAAAGCTTCATTTTTGCTCGTCCCAGTTGTATTTTAGAGGCAATTTCTACATCATTTTGTTTCCACAATCCATTGACAGATAATTGTAATGAGGTTTTACACCATGGAATGTTTTTTTTCCCTAATTCCACTGATGCAACTTTGTCAAGCAATGGGGTTACCCGTGTATTAACAAAAAAAAGCTGAATTACTTCAGATTGTCTACAAGCCCACAAAAAACTGGAATATGCTTCTGTGATTCACAATGACGATTCAGAGCTTTAACTCCAGCATTAACACCATGAAATTTAACACTAATCACAGAAGTACAATAAATACATCGTGCATAGTTTTGATTATCATGTTTAGCTAATGAATATTTCTGTCTTGCCTCTGAGATAGGAGTAACCTTCCGGAGGACTCCTGGAGGGTGGACCCTTGCCTCCCAGGCAGAACCCCAGGCAAGAAAAACTCTAGCTACTAAATAAGTATAAAACATAATAAATGTTTATTCAAATAGTCAAAGAAGCTGTTATGATTGTGGTCATAACCCCTCTCAAACGTACCTTTTTCCTGGTGGTCAGCTTAGCTGGCTTCTGTTTCTTTTGTTTGTCCTTTCTGAGCAGCTGGCTCTCTCTCTCTGTGCTGGCAGCTTCCAGCAGCATGACTCTAATTGTTTCACTTTACCACAGCTGTGTGGGTGGACTGAGTTAGCTCTGCTCCCTTTCTGGGTGTACTGGCTTCAAGTGCTTCACGAGTCTGCATTGGTGTGGGTTGGGCCTCTATGGGTTTCAGTGTGCTCTCTGTGTTTCAGTGTGCTGTATGCCTAGGTCTAGGGAGTGTGACATCATCAGGGAGGGCCTTGATAAGGAAGTGGTGTGCTATCCTTCAGAGCCTTTGCAACGGTGGTGTTTGCTTTAGGTAGGGTGCTGCAGTGTGCACTTCTGCCTTTGTGTCTAGTTTCCCTGCTTGCTTTTGCTAAGGTTCAGGTTAGTGTTAGTGCAGTGTGCACTGGTGTTTGTGTGTTTAGCTTTCCTGCTTTTCCCTTATGGTTCCCTTGCTTTTCCCTCTTGTTTTTGGAAGCATTGCTGTGTGTAGGGCTTTGGAAGCTCTGTTACTGTTAGAAGTACTTCAGGGTTTGGTGTTGTTAGAAACACTACAGATTTTGCTGTTAGAAGTACTCCTGGTGTTTGTGCTATTGGGAGCATTGCAGTCTTTGCTGTTTGGGTTTTGGTGCTGTAGGAAGCACCTTGTTAGTTTGGTGTCTAGCTTGCCAGATTAGTGCTTAGGAAGCACCTTGTTAGTTTTGTGTCTTGCTTGCTAGGGTAGGGCTTAGGAAACTCCTTGTTAGTTTTGTGTCTAGCTTGCTAGAGTAGTGCTTAGGAAGCTTGTTAGTTTTGTGTTTAGCTTGTTAGTATAGGGCTTAGGAAGTCCTTTTGTTAGTGTAGGCCTAGGAGTGCCCTGGTTAGTCCAATTCCTTGGAGCACTGCTGTCTCTTCTGTTTCCAGTCCTGGTCCTTGTGTCATCCGGTATCCGGTAAGTCCTGCCGGCCACTCGAACCCAAGAGCTCAACCCTTGGGGGGGGGGGGGGGGGGTAGTGGCCAAGTGCAGGTGAAGCTGTATGGACCAGTCCAGTTTGCTCCAGTCCAGTGTGTTCCGTCCGGTGTGTGTTCCAGTCTGGTGCGCTCCAGTCCAGTGTGTTCTGGTCCGGTGTGTGTTCCAGTCCTGTGTCCTCCAGTCCGGGGGATTGCAGTCCAGTGTTCCAGTCCTGTGTCCTCCAGTTCGGGGGATTCCAGTCCATGTGTTCCGGTTCACTGGGCAGTGCCTGCAGTCCCTGCTGGTGTGCTTGCCCAGTGTTGGTTGGTGGGTTTTGCCTGCTGCTGTCGCTCCTCGGTAGCAGCCCAAGAGCCCACGTTTGCTCCAGAGCCCGGCCCCGCGGGCTCTGAACCTGAGAACCTGACAGAAGCCAATCAGTAATTATTGAAATATCAACAAAAAAAATCCCAATAGAGTATAATATGTAGCAAATAAAAACAGAGTTCCCTGGGAGCTGTCAATATGTCCACCTGCTTATGTAGACACATTGAGGCTCATCATCCTCAGTTCTGTTTCCTATGAAATACTTTTTTTCTTCCTTTCTTCATTATCTTAATTATAATTACCCTTCCTACCTAATGAATATGCATCTTTCCAGAGCATCCTGTTTCATCAACTTCTATCATTTATTCCATCAAATTCTTTGACAGTCATATAAAGCATAAGTTTTCATTTGATATGGGTTGACCTATGTCATTGTTATGCATAGTCATCATACTAGCTCCCTCCACCCTTCTGCTGAGCCTACAATTTTACCCACACCCACTTACTTCTCCTTCTAATTATTTATCTGGATACTGCTGGTGTCCTTAGTCATAGGAGTCTCTGGCTCTTAGTTGCTGACCAGCAATTTATCATAAGTTAGCATAGGCCAAATGTCAAACCACAGCCTTAGAAGGGTAGTTTTCAGAGAAAAACACATTTATAGCTCTCTTGCAACTCTTAAGTCTGCTCCCAGCTCAAGAAAAGCAAAATAGCTATTTTAAAATAAAAACTAGAAATATGTATGGTTTTGCACCTTTTCATGGCCTCTATGGTATACACTAGCCGGTCACTGTATTTTGGGTTCTTCAGCCATTCATTTTAAAATACACAGTTTCGTTTTCTGGCTCTCTTTCGTGGTGCTTTGGCTGATGCTTTTGCTGAAGTGCCATCATGTTCAGTTTTATAGTCACTTGAGTTGCTTGTTGCCTTCTGTTGAACTTGAATATTTGCTTCAGCCATCTCTTACAACTGAAATACTAAACGAGTAAAGAAATGCCCTAGGCATGGACCTACCTCCATATGTGTTAAATGTTTCCTTTTTTTGTGTGTGTAACCGTTCTGTACTTTAGTAACCAAATCCTGAAGTATGGACTATTTTTTTCACTGAGTGTCTGGGAGTATGTGAGTGAGTGAGTGAGTGAACGAGTGATTGAGTGAGGATCTCCTAAGCTATGATCGCCTTTCTACTGCGGGTTCTACCACAAACCTGCTTGCCACACACTACAGCCAGTGAACGTTGGTGATGCAAATTTTGAATTGAACCCCAACATCTATCAGGACTGAATCCCCACTTCAAAAAAGATGGTAACTTTGATATTGCTCCTATAACTTTCTTTTTCCACTTTGGTAGCTTTTCTTCTTCCCTTCCTTCCAGCTTCTTTCTTATTCCCTTCAATCACTTTCTGTGCTTCCCCCTTTTCCCCTTCCAGCCACTGTCTGCCCTTGCCTTCCTTCAGTTACTCTCAATCTTTGCCTTCTGAAATGTTTATTTTTTTACTGTGCAGTAAAAAGATATAGCAGCAGGCAGCAAGACTAGTAGCAAAGTGCCATCGACAGCTTAGGTTCAGTGGCAAAAAAATTAGAAACTGTGACAACTTTGTGACATTCTGTGTCTAACCTGCAACATATTGATTTAAAAAACTAGAACTGTGGCTGCTTTCCCTGCAGCAAGTTTTTCTTGGGAAAACTGTGCACAGAGGCAGGTGTTACCTTATGAGAGACTGACTAAAATTATATTATTGTTTTGATGTCTCAGCAGGTCAACACACAATCTCTCCACTGCAAAACACTATGCAGAAACTTTGTAAAAAAAAAAAACACACTCAGAACCTTATCATAATATAATGGTGCTAACTCCCTGGACTCAGATAGCAGCAACCTTACCCATGAAAAAGCAGCCTTAAAACACCAATACACGCACCACCTAGTGAGAAAAAAAGATCAAATGGAACTGCTACAAGATCTCTACACAGAAAGTACAGGTGCAAAACACAGATAAACCCTCAACAAATATGCAACAAGGGACTACAAATCAGTAATAGAGATATGAGTGCAAAACACTGAACTAGAAACCTGAAGAAATCAGGTCCAGCAATTATACTAGAGAAATAAAAACTGAAATGGAAGATAACAGATATGCATTTCTAAAAGCTGACATATTCCAAAAACTGACATATCTCAACTATTAAAATGTAGAATAAAATACTTGTTTTTCCTACCTTTGTTGTCTGAGCATTTTGATTTTCCATTTACTTTGTTCTCAGAGTCTCTTTTCTGCCTTTCTCTGGTTTTTTTCCTGTCTTTGTAGGATCTCCTGTCCATTTGACATTTCTTATCTCTCTAAGCCCACTACTCATTCCCCCCTTTCCAGCATTGCCCTTCCCTGTGCCTCTCTCTCGTTCTCACACTAATTTCTAGCATTGCTCTTCCCTGTACCCCGCTCTCATTCTTACACCTCTTTCCAGCACTGCCTGGTCCCTAGACTCCCGCTGCCTAGCCTCTCTTATCAATGTCCCTGTCCCTCCCCTGAGTCCCCTCTTGCTTTGCTTCTCTTCATCTTACACCCTCCCAGCCCTCATTCTGGGACCAAGTTAGCATTTTGCTCCCTGTTTCTCTCTCCCCTGACACCCCTGTCCCAGTCTGACATCAAAATAAATGCTTGTTGGTGGCAATTACTTAAGAAAATCTTCAGCATTCAAAATTGAAGTAAGATGGAAATTAACCTCCTTCCAAAATTGAATAGGGTCTAATTTAACTCTATAATGGCAAACTATAGGAGCAGCTGGTTGTTTTCCTAATTTATCTTTCCATACCAGGGAAACATTTAAGATAAAATAATCTGACCATGGAACTGTAATAGATTCTTGAAATGATGCTGAACAGCAAGTATTTATCGAAGAGGTGGAAGATGCTATTAAATCCAACTGATGTCTTTTCTCATGTGTGATAGTACTAACTAAAGAGGATAGGCATAAGCCCTCCATAAGTGAGTGAAAATTCATTGCGTGTACATCTGTATAATCTTCTTAGTGTAAGTTAATGTCTCCAACTAAAATGCTAAAATCAGAATCAATAGTATATCTTGCACAAACTAAATCTTTTTCTGCTAAATTCCATTTGACTGGTGGAATATAACACAACATAATAGTTAAAGAGCCTAAAAAAGAATCATCCCACATTCTACAAGCTAAAATTTCCAAAGATGAGGAAAATATTGATTCGAGCAATCTTAAAAAAAGATTTATAGATTAACATTACTCCTCCTCCTCTATGCTCAAGTCTTGGAGCATGTAAGATTTTATATCCTGGAGGACAAAGTTGCATTAATCTAGGCTCATCAGAAAAGGAAAACCATGTTTCTGTTAAAAATAAAAGGTTATTGAGATTTTATTCTCAATTTATAGGCATTTGTTGGTTCATTTCATGCGATCTCGAACTTTTTAAACTGCATCAATTTTACATGCCCTAGATCGTTAAGAAACATTAATTAATTTAAATGAGTGTGTGTGTGTTAATAAATGCATATTCCTAAAAGCAACAGAGGATTGAGAAGAGACACAAACGAGCCCAATAAGACAAAGACGGAGAAAGGAAGAGAAAGATGGAACTTGGATCCCTGGTAAAAAGATGCTACCTGACCATTGTTCTACTACCCCTGCTGAAACATACAGTACATATTTTTAAAGAATGTTCAGCAAGAGACAGATTGACATTGATCTGGGTCCCCGGGCACTAAGGATCATAGGCCTCTAACCACCTATTAAAAGTGATTAAACTAGATGGAAGCTAAGGGAGAGTGGGCCCCCTACTGCTGTGGATCCTTAGGTGCTGCCCTATTGTTTCAACAGTCAGTCCGCTCCTGATGTTCATACATCCTGTAGTAGTATTCTACAGCTATGCTACGGATTAAAAACAAAACAAAAACAAGAGATATATACCGAGTATTTTGAAAATTGAGAACAGTTTTTATTTCCCCCCCTCTTTACGTCCTTAGCTGATGATGCCTTTACTTTTTCTCTCACCTTAGTTAAGAAGTGGCCTAGTGGTTAGGGTGGTGGACTTTGGTCCCGAGGAAGTGAGTTCAATTCTCGGCACAGGCAGCTCCTTGTGACTCTGGGCAAGTCACTTAACCCTCCATTGCTCCATGTAAGCCGCATTGAGCCTGCCATGAGTAGGAAAGTGTGGGGTACAAATGTAACAAAAATAAAATAAAATTATGTTGTAGAAAGCAATAGTGTATTAAACATTGACAGATTTCAGTTGTTTAACAGCCTTTTCTATAGTTTCTTAATGGAGAAAGTCTGAAAAAATAACAAGCCACAACCTAGAGCTCTTTCTGACTCTCCTGCTCCTTGGCATGGGGAAAACAGGAACTTATCACATGTATTGTGGCTTTCTCTACTGGTGATTCTAACAGTCCCCAATTTTGAACTGAACCATGTGAGGCTACTGTACATGCTGTAAAGCACTGCTCTGCTTCTTCCAAAATGGGGGTCGGAGGGTAAACACACAGGATCAGGAGCTGAGGAGTGGAGAAGAGCAGAGGAAAAGACAGCAGTGATAAACCTTGGTAAGGCAGGAAGCAAAGGCCTGAACTTGGAGCTGGAGAGATAAGAGAGAGGAGTAAAGATACAAGACAGAGGGAGAAACGAATACCCGTATGTGAGATTGGAGGCAACATGGGGAGTTGAAGAGGAGGACAGCAAGGCTGGTTGTTGAATTGAAACTCTAGTAGCAGAGTTGAAAAGCGCCGTGCCTCCAGTTGGAGAGCTTAAAGTTAATGAACATTTTCAGACATTTTAATATATCTTCTGACTTTTAGACACTATCCCTAAATTCTGTCCAGTCCAGAGAAAATCTGGAAGAATGACAGCCCTAAACACTACGCACCCCACATCCCTACCTTTTTGCAGAATGGATGTAGCAGGAGATAGAAACGATGATTATTGAGACCCAGAGAGAAAGGTAAAGAGTAGCAAGACCTGTGGGGTCCTTGATTACTCAAAAAGGATTTGGCACATTCATAGAATCTATAGCAACTGTCAGGATCTCTAGAGATTGGAAGGACTGGGAAATGGCAGAACAAATACAGAAAGAACAGGACATTTTGCAAGGTCAATTTTCATCCCATGCAAATGGAGGTATTGGTCTACGACATACTATAGTACACTGGTTCATTGTTTAATTATTAGTGTAGCCCCTGGGCCACGTGGTATGACCCAGAGAACTGTGAATCTGTATATTAGTGCTGTGGCCCTAAGGAATTTTGTGGGCATGTACCAGATGGAGAGTTTTTTTTTTTTTACTGCATTGCCAGTTCACTGTGTGAGAAGACAACATGCCCTGCATAAAATTCTGCAGCAGGGGGCTGATAGGCACATGATCAAAAGCAAACACCGGTGCTAGAGGCTGTTAGCGCCATACTAGCGCCGGCATTTGCTACCGCCCCATGATCAGAGCCCTCGAGCGCGTGAAACAATGTGCTCGAGGGCTCTTAGCGCAAGTAGCCTGCAAATGCATGCTAATCAGCGCTTAACGCATTCATCCCCAATGATCAGCATCCAGCGTGCCAAGGTTTGGGTCGCTGGCCATGACAAACCCTATGCCAGCTCTGAGCTGGTGTTAGGGTTTGCAGATCATTGGGGAGGAATGGTGAGCCCTGTCCAGCATGCTCAGGCACAATTCTCCTGCACTTCTACCCCATAATCAGAGATAATTGCGCTGCTTAAATTTGCATGCATTATCTCTGATCATAGATCTAATAGCACCCCGCGCTGTTCCAGTGCTATTTTAGAGCACTGTTTGGAACACTGCGGGGCTTTTGAGCATCTGCCTGTGAGAGACAAGGAAAGTATAATATTAGCAAAAAACAAACAAAAAAAGCTGGATTTTGGTGAGACAGTGAACTCCTGGGAAGAAGTTACAACCCATCTGTAAGAAATGCTCAGCTTAGTGAGGCCATCAAACAGTGAGTAGCAAGGGGATTCTCTTAACACATATGGTCAGGGAATTTCATTCCCTTTGTGAAATTGTCTATGGAACGAAAGAAACCCAGAGTGGAAAGAGGACAGGGAGCCAGAAAACTGAGAATGGGTAGCATCTCTTTAAAAGTCCTTGCATTATTGTTAAGAGAAGACATTTGGTGACATATTCAGTCACTTCAGGCATCTCTCAGGTTTGTAGTGTAATTTCAGTTTGGATCACACCTTTTTATTGGTAAACCAATATTAAGTACATGCACCAATACATGATCAAAACTTATAATAAAATAATAAATGCATATAAATTTTTATTTTAGTTACATTTCTACCCCGTGCTTTCCCACTCATGGCAGGCTCAATGTGGCTTACATGGGGCAATGGAGGGTTAGGTGACTTGCCCAGAGTCACAAGGAGCTGCATGTGCCTAAAGTGGGACTTGAACTCAGTTCCTCAGGACCAAAGTCCACCACCCTAACCACTAGGCCACTCCTCTATTGGGGTGGTGATTAAATCACTTGTTTGGGGATAATTGGTCATTTTTAGTGACACTTACCCAGTTAGTGCTGCTGAAAATGTCTGATTAGTGCCAAAATCAGAAATGGCTATTTTGGGGGCATTCCATGAGTGGAGTCAGCACTCGGCCAGTTAAGTGTTGATTTTCAGCACTTAACTGGCCAAGGTCATCACATAAAAAGGACGCATAAAAGTCAGTCCTATCTTTATCAGGTGCTCCATAGCCAGGTAAGTGCTGAATATTGAACTTAATCTGCTATGTTTTAGTTGGCTCTGCAAGCCTGGAAACTGAATTTTAGTCAGCAAAACACTGAGCCTGCCAACTGAGGTCAACATTATTAGCCATTTATTGGCTACTTTTGGGGGACTTAACTAAATAAATATTTGTTTTAAAAATAGCTGGGTTACTAGATATCCTTCTGAAATAAATAGAAGAAAGAGGCAAGGCTAGGGCAGCTTTCAAATTTTAACTAATAAGATATTCAGCCAAAAGCTATCTGGCTAACTTGGCAACAGTTACAACATGCATAGCAAGATAAAGATATTCAGATATCTTTATCTGGTTATATTTAGTGGCACTGACTTATCCAGACATCCTTTAAATAAGATAAGTTATCTTAAACCAAAGATCATTCGTCTCATAGTAAAAGAAAAAAATAAATCACTAATGGAGCAATTTTGAAACCTCCTGGTATATTCCTGCAAATAAAAGTGAAAATAATTTTTGATTCACAGCTTTGGAACTGCCAATTGTTCTTTCAGGTCATGCCTGACATAGAGGGGAGTGGTCATCCCCTTGACTTTGAGTGTTTTTCACCCCTGGTTCATTACATGCCAACTGATGACAAGTTAAAAGAATACTACGACAATTCAGGCCTCCCCCTCCCTGATCATTAGCAATACTATGGGCAGATGATCACAAGCAAACATGAGCGCTAGAGGCTATTAGCACCATACTAGCACCTGTGTTTGCTATGCCCCATGATCAGAGCCCCCAAGCGCGTGAAACAATGCGCTCGTGGGATCTGAACGCAACTAGCATGCAAATGCATGCTAAACATATTCTTCCCCAATGATCAGCGAGCTGCGCGCCAAACATTGGAGCACTGTCTGCGGCAAACCCTAACGCAAGCTCGGAGCTGGCGTCAGGGTTTGCAGACCATTGGGGAGGAATGGTGAGCCCTGTCCAGCATGCATTTGCATGCTAGCAGGTCCCCCATTCCCCCAATGCAACCCTCCCCACAGTGACATGGGGGCTGGAGGTCCAGTGCACCTCCAGTCCCCCCAATCCTCCAATCGAAGCGTATTCTATAACAATGCATGTAACTTAATTAGTTAACTAGCTAATCAGCGCTGTTAATTGGATGTTAAACAATTCTCAGCACTAATTGGCATTAAGATTTATACGTACAACTCGCTAAGAATATTCTGTAACGTGGTGCACATAAATTCTAAGTCACATAGTTGAAAAGTGGGCATGATCATGGGCAGGGTGTGGCTGTTTCTAAAATCTATGTGCATTATTATAGAATACACCCGCTCTGTATCTAATTTAGGCATCAGGATTTACGCCAATTAAAATGTGGCCAAAATGGATGTGACCCAATTTGATCGCATGAAGAGGCGCTCGACATAATTCTATATATTGTGTGGAAAGTTAAGCCTATTCTGTAACATTTAGGCATACTATAAAGAATACACCTAGATTTTTCAGGCACCATATATAGAACCTAGCCCATAGTACTTTGCAAAATAAAATGTTTCAGAGCATGACAAAAACTCAAGTAAAGAAATTTGTCTCAGATATAAAAGGAAAGCATTTTAAAGCTTGATTGCTTGAAAATAGAAAGAGAAATCAAAAATTCACTTAAATCAAATTTCTCTGCTTGACGGACATTGAGCAAACAATGATGTCATAGGCGCCCCATATAAGAGGCTTGGAGAGGCTAAGCCTCCCCAGCCCAATCTTGACGTTTTCCTGGCTGCTGCCCTCACAAACGCAGGGCT
The DNA here is from genome assembly GCF_901765095.1 of Microcaecilia unicolor. NCBI lineage: Eukaryota > Metazoa > Chordata > Amphibia > Gymnophiona > Siphonopidae > Microcaecilia > Microcaecilia unicolor. Next base: position 86,616,564 of record NC_044035.1, read on the forward strand.
TGCGCAGCAGCCAGCGAGCTCTCCCACACCGTTCCTCCTTCCTTCCTGCTCTCCCCGACCGGCAGCCCTCCTTGCCTCCCCCCCACCCCCCGCACGTAACCCCCACCCCCCACCAGGGCCCACTCAACATCCCCTCGTAATTTGCCTTAATCGTGTCCACTCCTCCAGCTCTCTCTGATGCACTTCCTGTTTAACAGAAAGTGCATCAGAGAGAGCCGGAGGACGCGGCAAAGGGAAGAGGGAATGGAGCTGCCTGTGAGAATGAATGGCAGCGCTGACAGCGACGGGTATGGGTGAACACAAGAATGCTGCAGGGAGTCAGGGACCGAGGCAGCGCCGGCGGGGAAGACCGAGACAGCATGCTGGCTGGTGGCAGGGAGACAGGGAGAGACAGGAGCACTGTTGGGGTGATGGGGTAATGTTAGGTAGGTGAGCGAGGGAGGTGGGAAATGTTGGTGGTGGGGGAAGATGCATGGGGAGAAAGAGGGAGAAATACTGGATGTGAAGGAGGAGGGAGGGACAGATGCACAGCAAGAGAAAAGGGGAAATGTTGAACATGGAAATGGGAGGGAGGGAGAGAGAGAGAGAGAGAGAGAGAGAGAGAGAGAGAGAGAGAGAGAGAGATGCTGTATGGAGGGATGCTATAAGGGGAAGGAAGAGGAAGAAAGAGATAGATGTTGGGCCCAGGGTGCAAGGAAGGGAGATACTGAGAGTGATCTGGGCAGTGGGAAAGAAGAAGGAGGGAAGAGAGGTTGTACATGGGGATGGATGAGAGGGAGGGATAGATATACACTAGAGGGGAAAGAGAAAAAGAGGGAGATTGTGGATCCAGGGATAGAAGGGAGTGAGGAGAAATGCTGGATATGGATGGAGGGAAAATTGCTGAATTTAAGGGCAGGATTTAAACATTTTGAGAGCAGATGTTTAAACTGGAGAAAGGATAGGGACAGGGCTACAGATGGTAGACAGGACGCATAAGGACACAGAAGGATGGTGGACATGGTGAGAGAGAAAATATCAAATGGAAAGAAGACACTGCATACAACAGAAGAAACTGGGACCAAAGCTAACAGAAAAACTAAATATTCAGACAGCAAAGGTAGAAAACATTTTTTTATTCAGAATGTATTAATTGGAATATGTCAGCTTTTGGAATGTACATCTGTGATATTTTGCATGCAAGTTTAAATTTTTCTAGTATTGCTGCATGCTGAGTCTGACTTCATGAGGTAACTTTCCAGTTCAGTATTTTGCCTTCATATCTGTTGTGTCATGTGTTTTTCATGTGTGATCAAGGTGCAGTATTCAGCTAATGTGTAGTATTTGCAGCCCTTTTTTGTTTTTTTATTTTTTTCACTAGCTTCTGTACTGGTGTTTTAGAGTCCAGTGTAATTACAGTGCTGCCTTTCCACGCATAAGGTTGTAGCTCATCCTGTCCTTGTAATTAATGCTGTTATGGTTTGGTAAGGTTATGAGTGTGTTTTTGTACAAGATGTGTATAGTGTTTTGCAGTGGAGAGATTGTGTGTTGGCCTTACTGAGGTGGCACCAAAACATCAGAAAGGGTGTAGAGCCTAAATCATGACATTACCTCTTGAAGGATCAACATATGGTTGTTAATAAAAGGAGCTCATTGTGAACACTATCCACCCTAAAAGGGTGTTTTGTGGCTCTACATGAGAATTGTGATATTATGATCCTTTGTTTCATATTCTTGATGGTCTGCATTTTCCGTATGGGTGGTATATTGGTGTATTAGGTTCTGTCAAGTGTAATATTTATGGTACAGTAAGGTTCTGAGTGTGTTTTTGCACAAAGTTGTGCATAGTGTTTTGCAGTTGAGCGATTGTGGTTAGCTTATGCTTTGAGCAACCACTTTATTCTTTGACATATGATACATATCTATTATTATTATTATTAACATTTGTATAGCGCTACCAGACGCACGCAGCGCTGAACACCTGACACAAAGAGACAGTCCCTGCTCACTAGAGCTTACAATCTAATATCTAAATTTAATAAAAGGTATTAATTGTGACTATTTTATTTTTACTTATTTTTTTTTCCTGTGTGTTGTCAGACAATTATGGAGGTAAGCACCGCCCATGGCCTCGCCCTCAACCCCACCCTAGCCCCACCCCTTTAGCCTCCCCAAACAGTTGGGCCACCGACCGCCTATGAATGATATCAACTCTCATGTGTGTTTAGATGCAAGAATTGCTAAGGATTGTGAAAAGTCTCAGGACTGAAACCCTGGAGGGTATTAAAAACTAAAAAACCAAACTTGAATTGTCAGCCAATGTAACCTTGTCAACAATGGAGTATTCTATCATATTTCCTCACTCTGAAAATCAGTCTAGCAGCAGTGTATTGTAAAAGCCAGAGTCAATTTACCACCTTTGCAGCAATTCCCTAATATAAACCATTACATAAATCAATATGAGGAAAATTAACAGTTGAACCAACAGTCTGAAATTGTCCTAGAAAAAATAAGATGTAACAAAGCGTAGATGCCTCAATTTGAAAAATAAAGTCCCAAATAATTTTTTCACCTGTGGCTGCACAGATCAGGTTTAAAAAATTTGCTTTATTCAAGGACCTGACATGGGCCGTGTTTTGGCGACACTGCGCCTGCATCAGGGGTCAATTAACTCTCCTTATGATACAAGGAAAGATCTATAGATGCCAGAGTGGTGAAGTGTCTCACCTGGTTTGAGTGGATACAAGATTAGTTTTTTAATCTATTGGTGTCTATAGATCTTTTGGGTGCTGTCATAAGGAGAGCTGATTGATCCCTGCCACAAGTGCAGTGTCACTGAAACACGTCCCGTCCCGTGTCAGGTCCTTAAACAAAGCACATTTTTTTAACCTGATCTTGGAAGCCCTTTGTGCTGTTTCTTTTGCTGCTTCATAGTAAAGGGGCCGCAACAGAAAATATGGGCAACTGTATGTTTTTAAAACAATTCTGATGAAAAAAAGGATTGTTAAAAGGGGATGGGAGTTGACATACTGCCTTTCTGTGGTTACAATCAAAGCAGTTTACATATTATTTACAGGTACTTATATTGTACCTGGGACAATGGAGGGTTAATTGACTTGCCCTGGGTTACATAAGTACATAAGTATTGCCATACTGGAACAGATCAAAGGTCCATCAAGCCCAGCATCCTGTTTCCAACAGTGGCCAATCCAGGTCACAAATGCCTGGCAAGGTCCTGGAAAAGTTCAGTACATATTATAATGCTTATCCCAGAAATAAACAGTGAATTTTCCCAAGTCAATTTAATAATGGTCTATGGACTTTTCCTTAAGGAAGCCGTCCAAACCTTTTTTAAACTCCGCTAAACTAACAGCATTTACCACATTTTCTGGCAACGAATTCCAGAGTTGAATTACACGTTGAGTGAAGAAACATTTTCTCTGATTTGTTTTAAATTTATTACTTTGTAGTTTCATCGCATGCCCTCTAGTCCTAGTATTTTTGGAAAGCGTAAACAGACGCTTCATGTCTACCCCATTCCACTACACTCATTATTTTATAGACCTCTATCATATCTCCCCTCAGCTGCCTTTTCTCCAAGCTGAAGAGCCCTAGCTGCTTTCCTCATAGGGAAGTCGTCCCACCCCCTTTCTCAATTTTGTCGGCCTTCTCTGCAACTTTTCTAATTTCACTATCAGGCTCATTTTCGAAAAAGAAGGACGCCCATCTTTCGACACAAATCGGAAGATGGGCGTCCTTCTAACAGGGTCGCCCAAATCGATATAATCAAAAGCCGATTTTGGGCATCCCCAACTGCTTTCCGTCGCAGGGACGACCAAAGTTCATGGGGGCGTGTCGGAGGTGTAGCAAAAGCGGGACTTGGGTATGCCTGATCCTGGGGAACTGGGTTCGATTCCCACTGCAGCTCCTTGTGACTCTGGGCAACTCATTTCACCCTCCATTGTCCCAGGTACAAATAAGTACCTGTATATAATATGTAAACCACTTTGAATGTAGTTGGAAAAACCACAGAAAGGCTGTATATAAGTCCCATTCCCTTTCCCCTTTCCCTAACACATGTACGTCCTCGGCCCATAATGGAAAAAAAGGGCATCCCTGACAAGCACTTGGACGACTTTACCTGGTCCTCTTCTTCCACCTCAGTCTCACTGCTTTTTTTCCTTCGAAGTCCACTCCGTTCATCTATTCACTCCTCTGCCTCTCCGAGTAGCAGTCATTTATTGACCTCCCGATAAGTCCCTTTCTTTCTTTCTCACTGACTTTGACTCCTGGCTTTCCTTCTTTCTTGAACCTTCATCTCCTTCCCTCAGTCTTGAGGATTTTAACATTCATACTAATGATCCCTCTGATTCTTATGCTTCTAGAAACATAGAAACATGACGGCAGAAAAAGGCCATATGACCCATCCAGTCTGCACATCCTCTGTAACCCCTAATTCTGCCTGTTCCTAATTGATCCCACATGCTTATCCCATGCCTTTTTAAATTATGGAACAGTCCTCGACTCCACAACCTTCACCTCTTTCAATCTTCAACTGTGCTCCACTACCCCCACTCACCAGAATGGCTACTGTCTTGATCTTATCCTCTTCTCAAACTACTTACTCTCCAGCTTCTGTGCCTCAGCTCTTCCCCTCTCTGACCATCATCTGTTAACTTTCATACTTAAACACCCTCTTCCCCAGTCCCGTCCAATCTTAACCAACACATTTAGAAATCTTCAGGCTATTGACCCTTCTACTCTGTCCTCCAGTGTTTCAAATCTCTTCTCTACCACTATGTTATCCAAATCTCTCAATGAGGCTGTCTCTTCCTATAATACTATTCTCTCCTCTACTCTGGATACTCTTGCTCCTCCCATTCCCCGTCCTGTAAAGCGTACCAAACCCCAGCCTTGGTTGAACTCTAGAATCCGCTACCTACGTTCTTGTGCCCGATCTGCCGAACGCCTTTGGATGAAATCCCATGCCCATGCTGACTTCATACATTTCAAATTCTTGCTGACCTCCTTCCAGTCTGCTCTTTTACTTGCCAAACAGGATTATTACATCCAGTTGACAAATTCTCTTGGCTCAAACCCTCGATGACTCTTTGCCACACTGAACTCTCTCCTCAAAGTGCCTTCACCTCCAACTCTCTCTTCACTTTCTCCCCAGACTCTGGCTGAATACTTTCATGATAAGGTTCACAAGATTAAACTTGAATTCTCAACCAGGTCACTTCTACCTCTCCTTCCCTTAGTCCATTCTCTCAACCCTCCAACCCCTGCCACCTTTTCTTCCTTTTCTGAAATCACAGAAGAGGAAACTACACATCTTCTTTCCTCCTTGAAACTAACTACCTGTTCCTCCGATCCTATTCCCACCCATCTACTTAACACTATCTCTCCTACTGTCATCCCTTTTATCTGTCATATCCTCAATCTTTCACTTTCCACTGCCACTGTTCCTGATGTCTTCAAGCATGCCGTAGTCACACCACTCCTTTAAAATCCTTCATTGGACCCTACCTGTCCTTCCAACTATCGCCCCATCTCCCTCCTCCCTTTCCTATCCAAGATACTTGAACGTGCTGTTCACCGCCATCCTGACTTTCTTTCCTTTCAAGCTATTCTTGATTCACTTCAATCTGGCTTTTGCCCCCTTCATTCCACTGAAACAGCACTTGCTAAAGTGTCTAATGACCTGTTCCTGGCCAGATCCAAAGGCCTCTATTCTATCCTCATCCTTCTCGATCTATCTGCTGCTTTTGACACTGTTGATCACAGCCTACTCCTTGATACGCTGTCCTCACTTGGATTTCAGGGCTCTGTTCTTTCCTGGTTTTCTTCTTATCTCTCCCGTCATACCTTTAGTGTATACTCCGGTGGATCCTCCTCCACTTCTGTCCCACGGTCAGTTGGTGTACCTCAGGGATCTGTCCTGGGACCTCTTCTTTTCTCCATCTATACTTCTTCCCTTGGTACTCTGATCTCATCTCATGTTTTTTTTTTGAGATGCAACGACCAGAATTGAACACAATATTCGAGGTGCGGTCGTACCTTGGAGCGATACAAAGGCATTATAATGTCCTTATTTTTGTTTTCCATTCCTTTCCTAATAATACCTAACATTCTATTTGCTTTCTTAGCCACCGTAGCACACTCAGCAGAAAGTTTCAATGTATCATCAACGACTACACCTAGATCCCTTTCTTGGTGGGTGACTCCTAACGTGGAACCCTACATGACGTAGCTATAATTTGGGTTCCTCTTTCCCACATGCATCACTTTGCACTTGCTCACATTTAATGTCATCTGCCATTTAGATGCCCAGTTTCCTAGTCTCGTAAGGTCCTCTTGTAATTTTTCACAATCCTCCCACGATTTAACTACTTTGAATAACTTTGTGTCGTCAGCAAATTTAATTACCTCACTAGTTACTCCCATCTCGAGATCATTTATAAATATATTTTAAAAAGCAGCACTCCTAGCACAGACCCCTGGGAACCCCACTAACTACCCTTCTCCTTTGAGAATACTGACCATTTAACCCTACTCTCTGTTTTCTTTGTCAAATGCCTTCTGAAAATCCAGATACCCAATATCAACCGGCTCACCTTTATCCACATGTTTGTTCACCCCTTCAAAGAAATGTAATAGATTGGTGAGGCAAGATTTCCCTTCACTAAATCCATGTTGGCTTTGTCTCATTAATCCATGCTTTTGAATATGCACTGTAATTTTGTTCTTTATAATAGTCTCTACCATTTTGCCGGCACTGACGTAAGACTCACCGGTCTATAATTTTCCGGATCTTCCCTGGAACCATTTTCAAAAATTGGTGTTACATTGGCCACCCTCCAATCTTCTAGTACCATGCCCAATTTTAAGAATCAATTACATATTATTAATAATAGTTCTGCAAGTTCATTTTTCAGTTCTATCAGTCCAGGAGATTTGCTACTTTTCAATTTGTCAAATTGCTCCATTACATCCTCTAGGTCTATAGAGATTTCATTCAGTTTCTCTGACTCGTCAGCTTTGAATACCATTTCTGGTGGCACCAGAATCTCTCCCAAATTTTCCTCGGTGAAGACCGAAGCAAAGAATTCATTTAATCTCTCCACTATGGCTTTGTCTTCCCAGATCGCCCCTTTTACCCCTCGGTCATCTAGTGGTCCAACCGATTCTTTTGCCGGCTTCCTGCTTTTAATATACCTAAAAAAAATATTTTTACTATCAGCGCTTTGCATTTGACTTGACATTCCTTATGCTGTTTCTTATTATTTTCAGTCGGTTCCTTCTTCCAATTTCTGAAGGATTTTCTTTTAGCTCTAAAAGCTTACTTCACCACACTTTTTAACCATGTCGGCTGTTGTATTTGCGGTACATTGTTGTTTGAAAGTGTAAACAAATGCTTCACATTTGTCCACTCTACTTCGCTCATTATCTTGTAGACTTCTATCATATCGCCCCTCAGCTGCCTTTTCTCCAAGCTGAAGAGCCCTAACCTTCTTAGCCTTTCCTCATAGGGAAGTTGTTCCATCCCTTTTATCATTTTCATTGCCCTTCTCTGCACCTTCTCCAATTCCTTTATATCTTTTTTGAGATGCGGCAACCAGAAATGGACACAATATTCGAGGTGTGATTGCACCATGGAGTGATACAACAGCATTATAACATCCTTTGTGTTTGTTTTCCATCCCTTTCCTAATTATACTCAACATTCTGTGTGCTTTCTTAGCTGCTGCAGCATACTGAGCAGAAGTTTTCAATGTCTTATGAATGATGACTCCCAGATTCCAGATGTTTTGCAGGCCATTCCACATAGCTATAATTGGAGTTTTCCCAGAAACATTTGGGGCAGACCTATTGACGCAACGCCTCTGAACTCTCTGAAGGTTTGTAAAACAATTTATAGAGAGAATGTGAAAATAGAAATTGGAGTAAAATATTTTTCAAAAGACGACCATGTAAGACTGTTAAAAACAAAAGGCACATTTCTAAAGGGATACGAACAGACATGGATTGATGAGATATTTATAACAACGGATGAGTTAAACATGGGGCAGAAGCCTGTTTACAAGATAAAAGATTATGATGGGGGAAGCCACGGAAGGTTCTTTTTATCCTGAAGAACTATTAGAAATCAACCCTGACACTGACAGGGTCTACCGTATTGAAAAGGTTTTAGAAGTAAAAGGAAAGGATTGGAGCAAAAAATTTCTAGTGAAATGGAGAGGCTGCCACGAGACATTTAAAGCCGACCAGCAAGGAAAAAGACATCTAAGGCTGCACACGAGAACCAACATGGACGATGAGGTGTTCTACATCACAGTACCTAGCAACGCCTCTGCAGAAATATTTCCGCAAAACACCAGTTATAATTTTACAGTTCATTTAGCAAGATCTTTGGATCTACAAGGCCCTTGGGAAGTGGGTTTGGTGGAAATACAATACCCAAATGGTAAGAGGAGGAGAGGTGAAGATGAAATCAAGAGTATTTCTGGCTGAGTGAGTGGGGCAAGAAACATGTTGTGTCAGTCCTATACTTGTTGCAAAAGTCACCAATGTAGCTTCTCCACCTCACTGAAATTCCCACAGAAACACTCTACTAGTGTCATCAGAAACATGCAAAGAATTCACTCAACCCTCCTCCACCCACAGCAATTAAATCTATTGCACTCAATGTAGCTAATCTAATACATATGTAAGCCACATTGAAACAACGTATATTGGAAAATGTGTGATATAAATGCCGAAAGAAAGAAAGAAAGAAAGAAAGAAAGAAAGAAAAGCAGTTTCAGGTGGGGAAAGGTTAAAGTCACCAAGAAATATATGGGGGTGCAGTGCACACTGAGGTGAACGCACAAACCTTGTCTATGGAGCCTCATGTTGGGGGGGGGGGGGGATAGACCTACATAGAAGTGAGAGAATTCAAGGGAGATACAGAGAAGGAAAGTTCAGAGATGGAGAGGGGTTTAAAACTACCAGCAGTTACCTGGATAGAGGAGAGAAAGAAGCAGGCAACCTCACTGCTGCATTGAGTGGGGTGAGGGACATGGAGGGATGTGAAGCCAGGAGGATACACCTCAAGAAAAGTAGCTGTGTCACCAGGGCAGAGCCAGGTCATAGTGACACAGAGAATGTGTAGGGAGTGGCATTCAATCAAGTCTGAGATAAGGGGTCTTTTATGATGCAAAGAGCTAGCATTGAGCAGATCAAACTGAAGACTAGGAGGAGGAGGAAGAAGCAGGGGGAAGGCGGTTGGACGATGCTACGGGAGTTAGGAAGTGGAAGGAAGGACATGTATGGGGAAGTGAAACTGGGCGCTGCTGGACAACAGGTATAGTGGAGAGGGTAGTGGGGACACAGGGGGCTGGGCATATTAAAGAGGTTGGGGGGGGGGGGAAGGAAAGCTAATGCAGCCACAGTTACAAATAGAAAGTGTATGTTCTCAAATTATATCCGCGGCAAGTGACATTGAGGGGCATAATTGAACGAAAACGCCTATCTCCATGGCCGTTTATCTCCGAGAACGGGTCCGTGAAGGGGCGGACCGAACTGTATTTTCGCAAAAAATAGACGTCCATGTTTTATTCGACAAATTGTGAGGTGGGCGTTTTTGTTATTCAGCGATAACGGAAAATGAAAGCGCCCAGCTCAAAAACGAATAACTCCAAGACATTTATTCGTGGGAGGGGCCAGGATTCGTAGTGCACTGGTCCCCCTCACATGCCAGGACACCAACCGGGCACCCTAGGGGGCACTTTTACAAAAACAAAAAAAAAGGTAAAAGAGCTCCCAGGTGCATAGCACCCTTCCCTTGTGTGTTGAGCCCCCCAAATCCCCCTCAAAACCCACTGCCCACAAGTCTACACCATTACTATAGCCCTAAGGGGTGAAGGGGGGCACCTACATGTGGGTACAGTGGGTTTGGGGGGGTTGGACGACTAATAAGCATTAAGCAGCACAATTGTAACAGGTAGGGGGGGATGGGCCTGGGTCCACCTGCCTGAAGTCCACTGCACCCCCTAACAACTCCTCCAGTGACCTGCATACTGCTGCCAGGGAGCTGGGTATGACATTTGAGGGTGAAAATGAAAATGTGTGAAACATCATTTGTTTGTGGTGGGAGGGGGTTAGTGACCACTGGGGGAGTCAGGGGAGGTCATCCCCGATTCCCTCCAGTGGTCATCTGGTCATTTAGGGCACTTTTTGGGGCCTTATTCATGAAAAAACAGGGTCCAGGAAAAGTGTCCTAAATTCTAGCTAAAAACGCATACTTTTTTCCCATTATCGGTGAAATGCGCCCATCTTTGTTCGGCAGATAACCACGCCCCAGTTCCGCCTTCGCCCGATTTAGGTCGGAACTTGGGCGTTTTTCTCGTTCGATTATAAGCTGGATTATGTACCAAAAATGTTGTCTGCACTGTAACTGAATATACTATACAAGTCCTAGAGGCTGACCGAATTTCAGTTTCAGTCTCGGCACTAAAACTGACCTGAAATTTGGATTTGGGATTCAGACAAAAATGCCATTGCATTTTCGGCTGAAATAGAAATTCCTTCCACTCTCTGCCCCCCTTGAGCTGCCCGACCACTCAAGCAGCCATTTTGACAATTTTGGCTTAGGACCTGGCGATGACAAAAGTGACTAGGGATTGCTCTTTCCCAGAAGAGGCCACTAAACCACCAGGGCATTTAAAGGTAGGCCTGGTTAGGACCTTCAGGTGGTGGGAGATTAGAGGAGTTGTGGACATGGTTGGGAGGGGCAGTTGGTTGGCTGATCCAGGAGGACCTGTCTTCTGCTGTAGGGGTGGTGGCGGCTGGTGGCTGGCCCAAGAGGATCTGCTCTGTGTGTGGGTGGGGGAAGCACCGTTTTCATTTTCAGCTGAAACCAAACAGCAAATTTTGGCTGTTGATTTAGTTTAAGTTGAAACCGAGAACCCCAGTTTCGATAACCCTCTAAAAAGTTTCACATTTAAAATGACCAAATGAAATTGTAATGCAATTAATAGCTGGCATTTGTGCACTACAGGGGCTGGTTCTCAGAGCATATTCAATAAAGGGAGATAGTCGTCTATGTTGTCTTTACAAAATAGGCACATTTTTGGATTTCACAAATAAATGCACTGGTCCCCCTGACATGCCAGGACACCAACTGGGCACCCTAGGGGGAACTGCAGTAGACTTCATAAATTGCTCCCAGGAACTTAGCTCCTTTACCACCCAAAACCCACTACCCACAACTGTATACCACTACCATAGCCCTTACGGGTGAAGGGGGCAGCTAGATGTGGGTTGTGAGAGTGCAGGTGAAAGGGGATCCGGGAAGGCACAAAGAAAGGGGGTACAGGAAGCCGGGGAATCCCAATGGGGCAGATTTCATGTGCACAACACCCATATTCAGAAAGCTGGGCTACCGGAGGCAGAGAGGTTGGCTGGGTTAAGGAAGAAGGGGAGGAACTACCAGTCCCAAAATCCGTCTCTTCCCCACCCGGCTGTGCAAGAGTTAGGGGAGGAGATAGAAGATTGGGAAATGGTCTCTGAGGAAGGTGATGAGGGCCAGCTGGAGAGAGTGGGGGTGGGGGAAGTTGAAGAGGAGGATAAAATGGAGATTACTGAAGGGCTAGGAGAGGAACAGATGGAGATTGGAGCCCTGGCTAAAACCCAAAAAGCTGCTGTAAGAGGGTGGCTAGCTGTACCTTGGAGAGACTGGTGGAAGACCAGAGGAGAGAGGCTGAGGCACTGGGGGAAATCTCTACTAAAGAGGAAACAGGTGCAGCCTGTGGGAGAGAAAGAGAGCTGGGCACAATTGAAACCCCAACCTGAACCAGGTGGGAATAAAGCTGTGTAACCGTGCTGTAAGAAGGTGCAAGAAAGACTGTGTAAACTGTTTCATACTAAAAGGTCTGGGCTGCAACCTACAAAGCTATTGGGTTTTTCCCTCTGATAATGTACTGTTCCCTAAGTGAAGTAATCTGAGCTAAAGTGAAATGAAGTTATATGGACTATGTTGAACCTGAGTTTGAAGTTATATGGACTGTTTTTGAACCTGAATTTGACTGTGTTGAACCTGAATGGTGCTCTGGGCTGCTAGTACTACTACACTACTACTTATCATTTCTATAGCGCTACTAGACGTACGCAGCGCTGTACACTTGAACATGAAGAGACAATCCCTGCTCGACAGAACTTACAATCTAATTAGGACAGACAAACAGAACAAACAAGAGATAAGAGAATATTAAAGTGAGGATGATAAAATAAGGGTTCTGAACAAGTGAATAAGGGTTAGGAGTTAAAAGCAGCATCAAAAAGGTGGGCTTTTAGCTTAGATTTGAAGACGGCCAGAGATGGAGCTTGACATACCGGCTCAGGAAGTCTATTTCAGGCATAGATAAAAGGAACGGAGTCTGGAGTTAGCAGTGGAGGAGAAGGGTGCAGATAAGAGAGATTTACCCAGTGAACGGAGTTCCCGGGGAGGAATGTAGGGAGAGATGACAGTGGAGAGGTACTGAGGAGCTAGCCTAAAGAACCTGGAGTGAAGGGTGTTGTGTTGATTTGAAGCAAGAAAATAAAAGCTCTTACTTATAAACATTGGGCTTTGAATGTGCCTCTGTGAAAGGAATGGAGGGAGGAGGAAGTCCTGGGAGTTCGCAGGGCCTGGAGCCAAGGCTCAGCAGAGCCAGACTGCTGTGGAGTGAAGGCAACACTCGTGTGGAGGAAGAGGCAGCTAAGCAGTGTTGAGCCTGGCTGGGTCCTGGATGGGGTACCCAGGTACAGTGGGTTCCTGGTGGATTTTGGAGACATTGCTGTTCCCTCCACAAATGTAACAGGTAGGGGGGTATGGGCCTGGGTCTGCCTGTCTGAAGTGCACTGCAGTACTCACTAAAACTGGTCTAGGGACCTGCATGCACTGTCATGGGCCTGAGTATGACATCTGAGGCTGGCACAACATATTTTTAAAGATGTTTTTTGAGGGTGGGATGGGGTTAGTGACCACTGGGGGAGTAACGGGAGGTCATCCCCGATTCTCTCCGATGGTCATCTGGTCATTTCGGGTACCTTTTTGTGCCTTAGTTGTAGGAAAAACACGTCCGGGTGAAAACATCCAAGTGTTCATCAGGGACGTCCTTGTTTTTTTCGATTATGGGTCAAGGATGTCCAAGTGTTAGGCACGCCCAAGTCCCGCCTTCGCTACGCCTCCGACAGGCCCCCTTGAACTTTGTCTGTCCTTGTGACAGAGTGCAGTTGGAGACGTCCTAGATCAGATTTCAATTATACTGATTTGGACGTCCCTGGGAGAAGGACTTCCATTTTCCGATTTATGTCGAAAGATGGATGTCCTTCTCTTTTGAAAATGAGCCCCATAGTCAAGGGCCTTGAATAGGTGCTGATGTTTTGAAACAGATCAATGGTAGTTTTCCCACTAACTACACCTTTTACTTTGGACCAGTAAACAAAGGGAAACCTGAGCCTTTAAACACAGCAGCGTTACTGTTGACACACTATCTTTAATGGAGTGGAGGAGTGGCCTACTGGTTAGGGTGGTGGACTTTGGTCCTGAGGAACTGAGTTCAATTCCCGGCACAGGCAGCTCCTTGTGACTCTGGGCAAGTCACTTAACCCTTCATTGCCCCATGTAAGCCACATTGAGCCTGCCATGAGTGGGATAGCACAGGGTACAAATGTAACAAAAAAAATGCAGTCGTATTATGATTCTTATTAGCTTTGTGTTTTGAGCATTAAAGCCTGATGTAATATCGGTGTTACAATCAACAAGTGCTATTTTAGCATGACTGTACATAGTACTACTACTACTATTTAGCATTTCTATAGCGCTACAAGGCATACGCAGCGCTGCACAAACATAGATCCCACAGGCAGCAAATAAAGACTGCCACTAACCTAGACTATAGTTTCCTCTACTGGATTAGTACAACCCTGGCATCTTAACCTGGGAAAACATCCCTTAACATGGTTGCTTATTTCCTTTCTTTCCCTACTGTGCTCATATTACAGGCAGCACCAAGTACCAAACCGGTCACTAGATGTCAGTGTTGATTTATGTAAATATACAATAGTTGTAGTCCAATAGTCCAAGCAAAAAATTAGTTTATAAAGAATGAAGTACTCCCCTAACTTATCCATTTTTGCTGGATAACCTACTTGGATATTTTTTTTTCAGTAATTTTGGAAAACTTAGGTACTCTTGAACAATGCTGTTTTCTAAGAAGTCAAAACACTATGTTTAAGAGTGACTGGCCTTCAAACTTAAATTGATATGAGTTAGAAAATATTTGATTTTATTATGATAAAAGTGTCCCTTACCAGTGATGTGTATCTCTTCCAAGACACATAGCACTGATGTCAGAAAGGAGGTGTGCTAGTCAGAGGTTCTCAACTCAATACTCAGGTCACACCCAGCCAATCAGGTTTTTAGCATACCTATCACCACCAGACTGTTTCATAACACTGCAGGAAAATGAACCTGAACTTTCCAATTTCTGGAAGCTAGTGCAAGACACACCCTCAGGTAACACATATCAGCACACACCGATTCTCACACTCACTATACAGAAAGACATTCTATGTATGGAAAAGGTGGAAGGCTTGGTTGTAGCTATTCTCAGAGCTCAAGGTGAAGACTTGATACTTTGGATTCATGTTGCAAGCCCTATGATAAAATTCAGTCTATCCTTAATATGTTGATAAGGTGGCCTGAAATGAAAAATTGCTGGATTACAAACACCAATAATTTCCACCAAATGAAAATGTCTTAAACTATGTTATAAGTATAGCAATGTTGGTCCCATCATGCATGAATCTTATGACACAGATGCTAAAATGATACTTCTTTAAATCATGAATTATTATGGAAGGAGAAAGGCCTCACAGAGTTCCTAGATCATGTTTTCTTCACCCCCGTGAGGCATGGAGAAGCAGATCTGTGACTGTTCCAAAAGTAGCCCTGCTACCAAGACCCTGAAGCAGCAGCAGCGTGAAACGCTGGCCATCATCAGCTTGGGGCGAGGGGATGAAAAAAACACGGTCCAGCACAGGATCTTTCAGTGCCGTCAACAGATAGTGCTGACAAAGAAAGATAAGTGTCTGCACAGTACTACCAATATTACTGTAGCGTATCAATGTAGTCCCTTGTTGTTTCTTTTTTGGTGAACACTTTGATATGCATCTTTGCAATAAAATCATTTAAAAAGTGTTAAATAGAGCAGGAAAAATTATTTAAAATAATTGCATGAAGGATTTAGCAATTGGAAGGGTTTTTCTGGCCAATGATGACGAAAAGATCGTTGTGATCTGGTTAGCTCTGGTAGATTTTTACGATCCAGCGATTTCATATTTCCACACCCTACTTGATTTGTGATTTAGTGGATCCTGAAATGAAAAATGACATACTGACATGAAGAACCCGGTAATTTAAAGCAGAGCTGGCGCTTAAACGGCTAAAGGTAAGACGGAGGGTCAGTAGAAGAACTTAATAGTATGTATTTCTTTTGACGTACCGTAGAGGGGAGGTTGTGGTTCTACAATATTTTTCTTATTCTGTGTAGGGGTTAGTCCTTGAAACAGCCCTAGAATAGGGCGAAACGTGCATGTTGGGCGTTAACATCAACCTCTGGGTCCGATACACCTAATTAAGATGAGTATTTGATGATAAAAATAAACGAAAATAAAAAGCTTTAAAATAGTAAATACGGAAACAAATCACAAATATTGTGAACCGATGAAGAACTATGTGCAGGTTCCATTGCCAATAATAAAGTTTGGCAGTGTGCACAACTGAGGTCACTAAGAAGGGGATATGCATTAAATGATTGATGAATGAAGTGTGGTGGTAAAGAAGCGAGGTGGTGGGAACGAATTACAGCATTATGATATAGCTACATCCCACAGTAAATAGAGAGCCAATATTGCCAGTGTGAGAAATACTGACATGAAAGCATCATGTTTTCTCCAGTGTAATCTGTTTCTCATTTGGGAGGCAACCTAAAAAGAAAAGGAGACAGTTAATGAGAGCACCTCCATGTGGTCCATTTGAAAGATTGCAGATGGATTATGTGGGCCCTCTTTCTTTAATTACTAGAAAAAATTGGTTTTTACTTAATGGTGTTGATTCCCTTTTCATTGGTTAAAAGTGTTCCCTGTACCAGATCAGAATGCAAGGGACACAGCGGAAGTCCTAACTATACAACTTTTTACACGGGGAATTCCTAAGACTGTTGATGATCCAGCTTTTGTTTCTCAGCGAATCAAGGAATTGTTTGATTTTCTGGGCATTATACATACCTTACCATCCACAGGCAGCAGGGCAGGTAGAAAGAATGGTTCAAGCAATTAGGACCCATCTCAACCCTCAACTTGACTGGAAAAAAACTGGGATCAGGTGCCCTTTTTGGTCCTGATCAGAGCTAATGTCTGTAAATCCACAGGTTTTGCATCCAGTGAAGTCTTAATGGGAAGGCCATTGGTACAATGGGAGAACCTGCTGTATCCTTTTCTCCCAGAGAACCAGACAATAATTCTTGCCAGTAATATCAGCTTTTGTGTTGAATCATCATGTTGACTGTTTCAAGGGAAATCCTGTTGATTTGGGCTTTGTCTTGTTGGAATTAAACTATAAAGATTTTGTAAGTTTGCCCACTGACAAAGACATGAGCAGCCCATAATTGAAGGGTAGGTTATTGGTAACAGTGAGAGATAGCACATCACAAATTAAATCCGGAAAATCACATTGTGGAAAGTATATGAATTTATTTGCATTCTGCAGAGGGAAATAAGTATTTGATCCCCCACCAACCAGTAAGAGATCTGGCCCCTACAGACCAGGTAGATGCTCCAAATCAACTCGTTACCTGCATGACAGACAGCTGTCGGCAATGGTCACCTGTATGAAAGACACCTGTCCACAGACTCAGTGAATCAGTCAGACTCTAACCTCTACAAAATGGCCAAGAGCAAGGAGCTGTCTAAGGATGTCAGGGACAAGATCATACACCTGCACAAGGCTGGAATGGGCTACAAAACCATCAGTAAGACGCTGGGCGAGAAGGAGACAACTGTTGGTGCCATAGTAAGAAAATGGAAGAAGTACAAAATGACTGTCAATCGACAAAGATCTGGGGCTCCACGCAAAATCTCACCTCGTGGGGTATCCTTGATCATGAGGAAGGTTAGAAATCAGCCTACAACTACAAGGGGGGAACTTGTCAATGATCTCAAGGCAGCTGGGACCACTGTCACCACAAAAACCATTGGTAACACATTACGACATAACGGATTGCAATCCTGCAGTGCCCGCAAGGTCCCCCTGCTCCGGAAGGCACATGTGACGGCCCGTCTGAAGTTTGCCAGTGAACACCTGGATGATGCCGAGAGTGATTGGGAGAAGGTGCTGTGGTCAGATGAGACAAAAATTGAGCTCTTTGGCATGAACTCAACTCGCCGTGTTTGGAGGAAGAGAAATGCTGCCTATGACCCAAAGAACACCGTCCCCACTGTCAAGCATGGAGGTGGAAATGTTATGTTTTGGGGGTGTTTCTCTGCTAAGGGCACAGGACTACTTCACCGCATCAATGGGAGAATGGATGGGGCCATGTACCGTACAATTCTGAGTGACAACCTCCTTCCCTCCGCCAGGGCCTTAAAAATGGGTCGTGGCTGGGTCTTCCAGCACGACAATGACCCAAAACATACAGCCAAGGCAACAAAGGAGTGGCTCAGGAAGAAGCACATTAGGGTCATGGAGTGGCCTAGCCAGTCACCAGACCTTAATCCCATTGAAAACTTATGGAGGGAGCTGAAGATGCGAGTTGCCAAGCGACAGCCCAGAACTCTTAATGATTTAGAGATGATCTGCAAAGAGGAGTGGACCAAAATTCCTCCTGACATGCGTGCAAACCTCATCATCAACTACAGAAGACGTCTGACCGCTGTGCTTGCCAACAAGGGTTTTGCCACCAAGTATTAGGTCTTGTTTGCCAGAGGGATTAAATACTTATTTCCCTCTGCAGAATGCAAATAAATTCATATACTTTCCACAATGTGATTTTCCGGATTTAATTTGTGATGTGCTATCTCTCACTGTTACCAATAACCTACCCTTCAATTATGGGCTGCTCATGTCTTTGTCAGTGGGCAAACTTACAAAATCAGCAAGGGATCAAATACTTATTTCCCCCACTGTATATATATATATATATATATATATATATATATATATATATATATATATATATATATAAACAATCAAACTGTTGCCTTGTATGAATTGGGATCTATATTATCTAGACATGGTAGAGATTGAAACTCCAGCCTGATAATAAAATAACATAACATAACTTTATTCTTATATTCCGCAAACGCCTTGCAGTTCGATGCAGATCACAATAAAAGAAAGTGGTTATAACCACGATGTACAGTCAACATAAAACAAAATTAAAACTGATCATATCCCCCCTCCAACCCACTCTCCCACCTACACATCATCACCACAGCTTTTGGCCTATTTTACATGTTATAGGAAAATTGCTTAGAGTAACAAAAAACCCCAGACATAAATAATAAGTTGTAGAGGAGCTATGCTCTTCACACCTACAGTATTTGAAAATAAGAAAACTTCAGATCCAAACATTCTATAACATGACTAAATGGTGGGAAACAGCAGGGCCACTGAAGGGGGGTAGTGGGGCAAAATTCCCCAGGTCCATCACCAGCAAACTTCTTCCTACCTGCCTGCTTCCAGGTCTGTCCACTCCTGCTCCTGTCTGCTGCCGAGGACCCAGCTGATTGCATTAGTGCAATATCACATTAATGTAATCATTAGGGTCCTGACTCCCAGCACGGACAGGAGCAGGAGAGGACAGACCGTGGGAGCAGGCAGGCAGGAAGAGGCTTGCTGGCCCGTGCCCACCCTTGGAGGTAAGAGGGTGGGTGGGAGCGGTGGTGCAAGTGGGTGGGGGGAGCGGAAATCTGGCTCTGCCCCTGGCCCGGCTGTGTCTCTCGGTGGCCCTGGAAAACAGAGGTGCAGAAAACCAATTCCTTCATGTATAAAAATACAGGAGCTCAGGAAAGGGGATACCTATACACATGTCCAAAGACCCCCCCCCCCAACAAACACACATACATAGACATATACTCATAGGCCGATGATCAGAAGCAAACGCATGTGCTAGAGGCTGTTAGTGCCATACTAGCACCTGTGTTTGCTACTGCCCCATGATCAGAGCCCCTGAGCGTGTGAAACGATGCACTTGCAGGCTCTGAACGCAACTAGCATGCAAATGCATGCAAAACAGGGCTAAACCTATTCATCCCCAATGATCAGTGACCAGCACACCATAGATTGGCTCGCTGGCCGCGGCAAACCCTATGCCAGCTCGGAGCTGGCGTTAGGGTTTGCACACCATTGGGGAGGAATGGTGAACCTTGTCCAGCATGCATTTGCATGCTAGCAGGCTCCCATTCCCCCCAATGCAGCAGCCCCTGCAGGAATGCCAAGATGACCAACCCCCCCCCCCCCAGTAACAGGGGGCTGGAGGTCCAGAGGACCTCTTGTCTTCCTGACCCCCCAACACCAGATCTCCAGCCCCCCCAACACCCCCAACATCCCTCGGATGTCTCGGGTGAATCCCCCCCCCCCACCTGGTGGTCTATCAGCCCTTCACCACCCCCCTACTTTAAGTTGGAGGAGGGAGGTGGCCTCCCTCCTCTTCCATTGGTGCCCAGCCCTGCCCAGTGCTTCCTCGGATGCACTGGGTGGGGCTTCACACCATATAAGGGAGAAACTATATAAAAGTCACCAAAACTTGCGCACACAAATTTGGGCACCCACCCAATTTGTGTATGCAATTCAATTGAATAACAAGCCAATTTTGTGCTAATAATTGGCTTTGTAACAAGCAATTATTGGTACTTATTGAAATCAATTAACATTTATGTGCATAAATTTTAGGTGTGTGATCCATTCCTAAATTTTACACATGTCTTGGAAAAAGGGGCACAGAAATGGGAGGGTCATGGGCGTTTGGGCAGTGGCGTAGCAAGGGTGGGGCGGTGGGGGCGGTCCGCCCCAGGTGTCCGCAGGTGGGGGGGGGGTGCTCCGTCGCGTCTCTTCTCCTGCCACCGCCTGCCTTTTTCTTTATTTTTTTAAAATTCGTGCAGCCACGCAGGCATCGCTTCACGTCTGCCATGCATGTGCTGTGAAAGAAGTAAATCGCCAGCACTGGTTTCGGGCCTTCCCTCAATGTCTTGCCCCCTTGTGAGGTAACTTCCTATTTCCTCGAGGGCGGGACATCGAGGGAAGGCCCGAAGCCAGCGCTGGCGATTTACTTCTTTCACAGCACACGCAGGGCAGACGCGAAGCGCTGCCTGCGTGGCTGCACGGATTAAAAAAAAAATAAAAAGGCAGGCGGTGGCAGAAGAAGAGGGCTCTGTGGCTCTCAATGGAGGGGGGACGGGACTGGGTCAGGGGGGGGAGCTCAGAGGGGAGAAGGGGATTGGAGAGGGGGTGGGGGAGTTCAGAGGAGGGATGCTCAGAGGGGAAAAGGGGATTGGAGAGGGTGGGGGTGCTCAGAGGGGAGAATGGGGATTGGGGAGGGGTGGGGTACTCAGAGGGGATTGGGGAGGATGGGGGAGCTCAGAAGGGTACTCAAAGGGGAGAAGGGGATTGGGGAGGGGTGGAGAGCTCAGAGCGGATTGGGGAGGATGGGGGAGCTCAGAAGGGTACTCAGAGGGGAGAAGGGGATTGGAGGGGTGCTCAGAGGGGAGAATAGGGATTGGGGAGGGGTGGGGGTGCTCAGAGGGGATTGGGGAGGGTGGGGGAGCTCAGAAGGGTACTCAGAGGTGAGAAGGGGATTGGGGAGGGTGGAGGTGCTTAGAGGGGGGATTGGGGAGGATGGGGGTGCTCAGAGGGGATAAGGGGACTTGGGAGGGAAGTGCTCATGGGAGAAGGGGTCTGGAACTGGGGGCTGAAAAGGGGCAGGGGCTGAAACTGTGGGGACTGGGGGCTTTAAAGGGGACAGGGAGAACTGGCTGGGGCTGAAGCTCGGGACTGGTGAGAGAAAAGGGCTAGGGTTGAAACTAGGGCTGAAAAGGGGACAGGGTGAAGTGGCTGGGGGCTGAAGCCCAGGACTGATGGGAGAAAAGGGCTGGGGACTGGTGGGATAGTGGGGCTGAAAAGGGTGGCAGGTGGGAGATGTGGGCTGGAACTAGGTACAGGTGGAAAGAGGGGGCTGAAAAGAAGGGGCAGAGAGAGGGGACAGACCCCGGATGGAAGGAGGGGGATCATGAGGGAGGGCAGACCCTGGATGGATGGGAGAGGGAGGGCAGACGGATCGAAGGGGCAGAGAGAAAGGGCAGACACTGGATTTCAGAGAAAGAGCGAAGACAGATGCTGGATGGAAGGAAGACAGTGAAAAGAAGATGAGGAAAGCAGAAACCAGAGACAACAAACTGTAAATATATATTTTTATTATTTTGCTTTAGGATATAGTATTGTAGCCGAGTTTAATAAATGTTTATAAATAGAACATATAAATAAGGTAATCATTTTATTGGACTAATTTTTAATACATTTTGACTTAACTTTCAGAGAACAAAACCCCCTTCCTCAGGTCAGGATAGGATACTATAACAGCACTATACTGTATTGACCTGAGGAAGGAGGTTTTGGCCTCTGAAAGCTAAATGTATATTTGTTTTATTTCTATTTGTTAATTTGTAAAGTGGTGATCGGATTTGTTCGTTTTTTCAAATTTATATCCACTGTCTTTATATTTTGCACAGTACTAGGGGACATTTTCTGTTTCTGTGGTGTTGCATTGTATGCAGAGTCTGGCATCGGGGGTTCAGTTTAATTTTTGTCTAAATAGAAAGTTTATGATTACTTATTCTATAGTGGATTAGGGTGTATCTGTGTTTGTGAAAAAGACATGGCTTTCGGTTGGCATTGACTGTGCAGGATCGACGATCTGTACTAATCTGTCTGTTTTCGTTTTACAATAGGTGAATTGATGTTCTAGTGCTCACTGTAGCGTTTAAGATGCTTGTGTGACTTGTAGAAATGACTGCTTATGGTATGGTAGAATTGCGCTATAGGTCCTGAGTGTTTTGTATTCTCGGTATGCCTAGTACTGGATTTGGGGGGGGGGGGGGGGGTTAAAAAATGACCGGCCCCGGGTGTCAAGTACCCTAGCTACGCCACTGCGTTTGGGGGGTGGAGTATGGGTGTGGATTTGAGTTACACGCACAATTATAGAATAAGGGGGTTCTATGCATGAATTTAGGCAGGGGCATTTGCACATTTTCAGTGGTGCAAATGGACATACCTAAATTTACACGCGACCTGTATTGTTAAGAGTTATTCTATAAACCGTGCCTAGGTGCAGCTTATCAAATAGCACTTGTGTTTTTTTCGCTGCTGATTTTTTCGGTGTGATTTATATAATTCACCCCATAGCGTGCAACTGGAAGGGGGTTGTTCATGTCGGCAGAGCATGGGCGGGGCATGGACTGGTCCAACACTATAAGTTATGCGTTTAAGTGCAACAGTTACACACTAATATTTACACCTACCTTTTATATGGCGTAAGCCAGCGTTTCCCAAACTGTGAGCCCTGGCACCCTGGTGCGCTGCAGCAAATCCTGGCCTTCGTCCCGCCCGAACTGCTACTGCAGACAGCAGCGGCAGAAAAACAACAACAAAAAAAGCAAGTGCAGGGCTCCAGCAGCCTTCAAGCATGTGCTGTCAGTTCTGCCAGTCCTCTGCCCACGGAACTGGAAGTTGACATCAGCAGGGACAGAGAACCAGCAGATCCAACAGCGCATGCCTGATGCGGCCCTGCGCTTTTTTTTTTTTTTTGTCGAGACCACTGAGGACAGGGAGCAGACGCGTTCGGGACTCTCAGAGGTGACTGCCAAGGAGGTTGGATGAAAACAGGAGATGGGATGAAGTCAAAAAGTTGAAGCCAATAGGTCAGTCTCTGTTTCCCTTCCCATTCAAAAAAAGCAAGCAAACCTATGAACTGCTGCATCCAAGTTGTAATTCTTTATTGTTGGTAGCATTTTTTATTTAATCTCACTTATGTTTTAAAACATGATGGCTTGTGCAGCATACAGATGTACAAAGAGGAAGTATAATAATGGAAAAATATTTCACAGGTACAGTAGTATTTTGTTATAAATCGTAATCAGTGTGTCATTTGGAGGGGATGGTTATAAGGACACCCTAGCGCTGTAATATTTGTGCAGAGAAAAAGATGGAGACCTGTGTGGCTAGGGAATGGGGGCAAAGATTGGTGTGGCTGGGGGGGGGTGGGTGCTTTGTAAAAATAACTCGGACATGAAGGGTGCCGTAAACTGAAAAAGTTTGGGAACCACTGGTGTAAGTGATAGTGCCTCAATGTTGACACACAAATGCTTACGCTTTATTCTGTTTTAGAATCTGGGAGCCCAGATGCCGTTACATAATTTGCGGAAAACAGTACAGAGAGGGTCCAAAGTACAAAAAAGTCCGGAAAAACACAGAAGCACCAAGAGCCTTCGAAAATGGGACACGATTCTTTAGTAACAACTGTCAATATTCCAAGATAGACTACTACTACTACTACTTATCATTTCTACACCATACACAAACACAGTCCCTGCTCAAAGAGCTTTAGACCCGACACGGGCCGTGTTTTGGCGCTTAGCACCTGTGTCAGGGGTCTGGGGTGTTCAAAGACCAAACAAGTTTGCTTTCTGAACAAGATACAAAGGGACTTGACATTCCTGACATATCGAGTACAACTTTCCTTGAATCATATGGATTGCTATCCAACTTTATAGGAAAGAAGTTTTGGTCTTTGAACACCTCAAACCCCCGACGCAGGCGCTAAGCGCCGAAACACGGCCCGTGTCGGGTCTATCTTGGAATATTGACAGTTGTTAATAAAGAATCGTGTCCCATTTCCGAAGGCTTTTGGTGCTTTTGTGTTTTTCCGGTTATAGAATTTGGATGACCTTTATAGAATTACCGTCTATCGGGATATATACCAGGTTTCAGCTGGCGTAAATTCTCACGCCTAAAGTTGGACGTGAGAATCCCTCCTAGGCACTATTCTGTAAATGATGCTCATCCTGGAATGGCCTTTATAAAATAGTACTGAGCGTTGATTTTTCCCTTCATTAATTTTTCAGCGCCATTTACAGAATCTGACCCTGTATGTATAAGTGGGTGGAGTGAAGTTGTGATGTGCCATTATAATATTTATGGCTCATTATTCAAAAGCACTTAAGTGCAGGGTTGCTGAGGGGGGCAAAATTCCCAGGGCCTGGCCTCCAATGGAGGCCCGGCACCAGGGTCTGTCTCTCTCCTGCTCCTGCCAGGACCCGGGTGATTGCGTTAACGCGATAACCTGATCCTGGTGCACAGGAGCAGGAGAGAGAGACAGACCCTGGTGATGGGACCCCCTTGGAGGCCAGGAAGGAACAGATGCATTGACACAGGAAGGTAGGGGGCAGGGTCCAGGGGGCACTGGCGGCCTGAGTGAGTGAGGGGCAGCGGCAGCTGCGTCCTGAGTGTGGGAGGGGTGACTACTGTGTCCCAAGTGGGGGGGGGGGGGGGGGGGGCGGTGGCAGCGGCAGCCCTTCTCCGGACCTGGATCTGTCTTTCTGCAACCCTGCTTAAGTGCTGCTCACAAGGGCCATCCATTGATTTTCTGAAGCATTATCAATTAGGAGTTTCCTGGAGTGGGTTTGAATCAGAAGGGATAAATATACACATGTAGAGTTTGATGTCTCAATTATATGTATGCGGTTTCTCCCCCACCCCACTCCCAATAATCCCAGCTGATATAACAGAAACAAAGTCTGTGAGTGCTTTTGTACATAAGTAGTTTATCTTTGAAAATTGGCTAAAGCCCTTTAGCCTTTGCTGCTATAAGGTTTACTGAAATTTGCTCTCAATCATGATGAGATTGGAGATTTTGTCCGTGATGATTTGCAGGAAAATATGAGGCCGAGAGGGACAGAAACAGGGTTAGGATGTTTGAGATTTTGTGGTGATTTCTACCTGAGCAATCCTCACTATTTTCCCAGTGAGTCCACTTTGGCAAAAAAAACCCAAAACAAACAAAACAACAACAAAAATCACTGTGAGATTCAAGTCTGTCATTGGGTAAAGTGAACAGCACACTGGGCACCAGGGTCTCATGACTTCCCTATCTCATGATATGGTCATCCCAGCTGCTTACACACATTTAGAGTGACTTGTGTAAAGGAAAATCTACTCCCTACACTTTCTCTATCCCTAAATCCATACCCCTCCACATACACATTCTCTATCCATGTCCTCCAGTCCATTGCCCCCATGTTCTCATCCAGATCCTCTCCTCTACACACTTTTCTCCTACCAAGCATCAACCAGTCTTAATTCCAACAACTATTCCTACTATCAGCCTTCACCATCCTGTCTCTACCCTCAACCCTTTCAAGCTGGCTGTCACTCATGTTTAACCACCTCTCCCCCCACTATATTTTCTGCAGAGGCTTGTTGGCATTTAGAACAGCTATTCTATTTTCTTCTGGCACGACATGATTCGACAGTGAATTTGAACTGCATCATATCATGATTTCTTCACTGCCCTTTCAATCTTGTGAGAAAAGTACAGGAGTTTAGTTAAGTAGATGGTCAAACTTGCAGAGAGCTACATAGTACAGGTAGAAAAGAGGACCACTGTTATAGATATAGAGCCAGCAGCAAGTCTTGGGACAAGGTGATGGGAGAGTGTTTATGATAGAAGAGTCAGGGGGCCTCCCTTAGGGTCAATGTGGGCCGTGCTTTACAATGATGAACAGTGGCCTACCTCTTTGTGATAACATGATATTTAATGCCACTGCTCTTTGAATGTATTTGCTCGCTGTCACTGGAATGCTATATTACATTTACAAAGTTACATCCATCTTCATTAAAAGATATTCTGCACAGATCTGATGCTATTGTACTGTGCAAATCTTCACTGCGCATTCTGAGACCTGATAGGATAAAAAACTAGCTGGATACTTTCCTGTTTAATTTATAATGTAGGTTTGCTTTAAAACTGATCCAATAAACACTTGCATTGATACCCTTTAAGCAAATGCCATTGTCTGATGCCCTGTGTTGAACCAGATCACATGAAGCATAGTTTGATGATATCTGTTCTGATAAATGGTAAGCAGCTGTCTCTGCCACAGTGCTATTGCTATAAATGTCTTGGGCCATAGCAGATGTTCATAGAAAGCTTATAAGCACCATGACAAAATATCTGAAAGAGCAAGAAGGAATCTTTTTTTTTTTTCATGTGTGGTCTTAAAGGAGAACTATCATTCTAACATAGTGGTCTCAACCCAGTCCTTGGGACACACTAAGCCAATCTGGTTTTCAAGATATCCACAATGAATACACAGGGATAACCTCACATGTACTGCCTCCATTGTGTACAAATCTATCTCATGCATATTCATTGTGGGTAGGGTTACCATATGTCCGGTTTTACCCGGACATGTCCTCTTTTTGAGGATTTCTGGACAAACGGGCAGGCTGGTTGGCGGGCCTAATGGTGTCCTATCCTAGCCTTCCCTCCCCTTATTTACTCTAATGCCCTGGTGGTCTAGTGACCTCTTTGGGGCAGGAAAGAGCCCCCTCTTTCCTGCCCGGAGCGCTGCCCTGCATCCTGTTCCCCTTGCAATGCTGAGTACTGATGGTCCTGGTGCCGATTCAAAATGGCCGCCGAGAGTTGAAGTCTCAGCGGCCATTTTGAATCGGCGCCAGGACCGTCAGCACTCAGCATTGCAAGGGGAACAGGATGCAGGGCAGTGCTCCAGGCAGGAAAGAGGGGGCACTTTCCTGCCCCAAAGAGGTCACTAGACCACCAGGGCAGTAGAATAAGGTAAGGGGCGGGGAGGACACCCTTAGGAGGGAGTGTCGGGGGGTAGTGGTGGTGAAAAGGGTGGGGTGATATGTAACAGGGGGTGGGGTGTCAAAGGGGACGGGGCGGGGGTGTGTTGGGGTGTGAGACAGGGTGTGGTGGGGGTGGGACATGTGTCCTCTTTTTGGGGGGACCCAATATGGTAACTCTAATTGTGGGTATCCTGAAAACTTGACTGGCTGCATTTGCCCTAGGACTAGTTTGAGAACCTCTTTTCTAGCATGAAAGAGCACTCTGTTGCCCTACTAATGGCCTGTTCCTCTGATTTCTCCTGAAACTGCAATTAGACCTTAGATCCTCACATTAAGGTTTCCTTGCATTCTTTTTGACCAGGACTAGGAAGGCAATTGTGGGGTGGCTGTGATGTAGGAAGCTCCCTGAACAGCTCCAGAAGTGATAGCCATAAGCAACCGGAAAGTGAAAAGGAAAAATAATTCAGAGGCCATGATTTCTCAGAGGCTGAATGAAAGATTAATTTGTGCATAAAAACGCACAGCCTTACGCACTGGTCATAAACACATACAGGGTGACACCTGTTTCAGCTTTTAACTGAGCACTGCCTTTATTATGCTTGGAGCAGGCAGCACAATGATTCAAAAGAAGTTAAAATAGGAGTCTAATGCTCCTTCAGGAGAGATTCTGCTTTAGATAATTGAAAGGCAAATCCCCTAACTTCTGATTGGTGAACAGGGTTCCCTGTAAGGTAAATATGTATGTGAACATGCGTCACTTTTTTTCGGCACACAACTTTCTTCCGTGGTACACAGGCCACTACTGCTCCTTCCTGGGCTAGTTTCTACTACTACTACTTATCATTTATATAGTGCTACTAGACGTACGCAGTGCTGTATACTTGAACATGAAGACACAGTCCCTGCTTGAAAGAGTTTATAATCTAATCAGAACAGACAAACAGGACAAATAAGGGATAAGGGAATTACTAAGGTGGGAATGATAAAACAGACATGAGTACTGAATGTAGCCCCTCCTGGAAAATGAATTCAGACATATTTAATTATTTTTTAAAATGTAGTCAAGCCCGCCAAGTTACCTCAGTCTGGATTCAACTCCCAGTGGAGGGGTGGTACAAAAGAGAATACTCCACCTTTTTAGGTGACAACGGGTGAACAAAAAGTATGTTTATTTATTGTGATGAAGTGATTTTGAGAATCAAATGATGTTACAAGATCATCACACAAAGTAAGTTTAAAGTGCTTGATAAAATATTTATTGCACTGAATAATTGAAAATATTATTAATTAAAAGTTTCTTTAAAAAATTAAGTTATTCAATAAATAGATTAAAAACATTTAAAAACTTCTTACTGGATCCAGTGTATAACATTCAAAAACCTTTTCTTCTTTTACAGATAATCAATTTACCTAAATTAACATTTAGGCAAATATGATGTTGTACAAATTATTCAACCTTAAGAACTTCTAAATAGAAGAAATTAATATTTGTCTTCTACTAACCTCTACCCCTTTCTCTTACAGGGAGTGAAATAAAGTATAACAATTTTTAAAAAAACTATTCTTTAACCAGGTTCAGCTAGAACCTTTTAATTCATTAAATTTCTCTTTTCTGTAAGGGTTCAAGTTCTGTGTTACAAACCACTGGTATTAGGAAAGTCAGTTTTCTTTTAGTGTCTGAATGTTCTTAATGTCCTTTATTTCTTCTTTACTTAACTTTGTTTTTCCAGCTCTCTTGATCTTGGTGTGTTCATCTGTCTTGGATGACTTGTCAGTTGAATCTTACTACTACTACTACTACTTAACATTTCTAGAGTGCTACTAGGGTTACGCAGCGCTGTACAATTTAACAAAGAGAGACAGTCCCTGCTCAAAGAGCTGGAGAGACTTCCTCCCTTAAATGTGTATGTCTCTGTTTGTGAGCTGACACAGGATGCCTTTACTGGATTTTTGCTTACTAAAATAAAATAAAACCTCCCCTATTTTGGGAAAATAAATCTTGTCTGAGTATCCTCAATTAAACTTGAACTTTCTTTCCCTCACTTTAATTATAGAGAGATGATGCTTCAATTTCTCTTGTCTTCTTTCTTCAGAGTGACACACATGCAAATTCCATTCACTCTCTTAAGCAAACCATTCACTCAGTAGTGACAATAATCTCTTGACTTCAACGCATGAAGCTTCTGAACTGCTTCAAATTTAGTCTGAGAAATGTCTTTAAGTCTTCTCAGATTACATTACAGAGAGACTCTTTAATAAATAGAGAACCTCCTTATTAATATACTATTGAAAACTTATCTCTTCGAAAAAATATATCACAAAGATCAACACGGGTAACTGCACAATCTTTATTACAGATAGTAATGTCTTATAACGTCTTTTGTTATAAAACAACCATGTACTTCACCACCATGTATCCCAAACTTTCTATAAACCACATGTATATTTTCTACTTTCTATTTCCAATATTCACAATGAATTGTAAGCCACATTGAGCCTGCAAAGAGGTGGGACAATGTGGGATACAAATGCAATAAATAAATAAATAAATAAATAAATAAATAACC
This sequence comes from Microcaecilia unicolor, assembly GCF_901765095.1. Taxonomy (NCBI): domain Eukaryota; kingdom Metazoa; phylum Chordata; class Amphibia; order Gymnophiona; family Siphonopidae; genus Microcaecilia; species Microcaecilia unicolor. Next base: position 86,646,054 of record NC_044035.1, read on the forward strand.
AACCAGAGATATGGTACCTTCAAGAGATCTCACTCCCTCTCCTTCAGTTTTCAGTAAATTCTCTTGTAATTTAAACAAAATTTATATATGGATTTTGTCTGTGACAAACTCCTCTATCACAGAAATAAAATTACCGTTAAGTCATCTATCAATTCAGAACTAATCAGATATACTGCTCTGAATTACCTTAAATTTTCCTTGGAAATGTACACTCTCTCTCTCACTTTCAGACAACTTTTATTATTATTTCAACCACAAATACTTACATTTCACACACAAAATCTCTCTCAGTCAGACAGCACTCCAGCAGCACTTCTGGCTCTTCTCCAGGCTGTCCATTGCTCTGCTCACAACTATTGTTCAGTCTCCCTTAGTTACCAAAGCAGCCAATCAGAAGACTCCTAACAACTCTGCAGCTCATTCTAACGTTCCAAATACCTATTTTATATACAAAATAAACCTTTAAACCCTCGGTTTTGGATTTTAACGTAACAATTCAAGTCAGAGCCATGCTCTCACATCTACCCTATAAAAATCTGCATTAATTTTAACACCCAAATACCCAAATTAGAACTTTCTGGAAACCGACTAATTTGCATAAAGCCTGAGCTCAGATAAAACCACAGCACACATATATCTGCTTCTCACATTTGAATGCTGCCATTATAACTTTTGCACAAACTTTTAAAATTTATATTTAATACTTTTTAGAGGGTAAGTGTCAGTGCAGGTCTCCTTAGACCTCACTAAGCATGCACTGAAATTTGTGCTGTTCCGTGGGTTACCCTGACAACCAGGATGCCTCTAATGACCCCCCTCATCTCCCAGCACCCTCTGGGTTTAAATTAATTAACAGTGCGCCACATGCAAGCACCTCTCGCATGCGCAATTGTGCATAATGCCCGATTTTGGTCGCAATTAATATTTTAATTATTAGATCTTTCTTGGGTTAAAACAAGTCTCCTCCTTGCTTTTTTAAAAATAAAAAAACATTGGTAGTGTTGCAGGAATTACCACTATTGTTAGCAGAATCTGTGGTACTTCAAGAGTCAAACACCACACACCAGAATGAGAGAGAAGTCTTCTTTATTTGCCAGCAAACAAAGTAGGACATCAGCACTAGGTCTCTTCTTCTCTTTCTCAGCTCTCTGGATCTTATGGCTTCTGTCTCAGCTCCTTCTCTTCTTCTGTTGTCTCTCTTCTAACGTAAGCTGCTTCTGCTCTCAGTTATATAGGGTCTTACACCTCTCTAGCCCCCCTTTCTCACCAGATGGTAAAGAATAGATTGATTACCCTGCCTTGAACTAATTATTACTTACACATTACTTAAAAATATCAGTTACATAGGTTTGATATTTCCTAAACTGACCTATGACCTGGGGCCTCTCACACTAGACAATGGGGCACCTATCTCTTGCATTTTATTATGATCAAATTCTCAGTTAACTTCATAACTTAGGTTCATTGAGGGGCTAAGGGGCCAGTCCTACATTTATCATTACTTTCAGAAAACCAGTCCTTCACTTAGCTATAATTAATCAAGACTTTCCCTGACCTCTTTCACCTATTAGCTTCCTACACAGAACTCGCTAGGACTGTGGATAATTCAAACCAGATGATGGCAGACAAAGCTTCACTTGAAAAGTCAGTCAAAAATGTAACACTGGATTGAAAAGATATTCTACATAGAAATAGAACTTACTAATTACACAGAATAAAACATATTCTAAAATAAGCAGAAATCAGAATTCCTTATAAGACAAAATCTAAATCATCAAGAATATCTAAACTATCTTCTTCTAAACAACGTTCAATCTAATCCTTTTTAAACTGCCTGCAATATGCCTTGCTTGCTGATCCCCTCGAGATTATCCAGATGTGGTAAATAATACCTATGAACAGTCCATCACTCAAAAAGAGACAAAGAAAGTTTCATTTCTCACTGACCTTTCTAACCTCTTAGTCTAGCAAAACCTAGACTTCTTGAGCAAATTAAAACCAGATGGCATTCTTCCACTTTACAGGACTGAAAAGTTAAAATAGAATTAACAAATATGACTTCTTTGCCCAAGCTGCCTCAGTAGGACAATGTCTCCAAGACTTTGGTCCACCACTGGAGACCTTGGACCATTATCCTTGGTGTGCATGCGCGAATAACATCATTAATGAAAAAACAGCGTTCCCCAGGCTTCTGCAGGCCTCAGGGAGTCTGGGGCTATTCCTGCCAGCCATGCCCTGCCTCCTATCCTCAAGTGGTGGTCCAGAAACCCCGTGGTTCGTGCTGGATGCGCGACCCCATGATGGACCTGCCCCCGGATCCAAAACAAACCCTGGAGCCCCCCTCCAGCTCCCAGGGGCCAGGTGGGTTTTAAAAATATTTTTCTTTTGCTTACATGAGGGGTTAAGAGTTAAACGCAGCCTCAAAAAGGTGGGCTTTTAGCTTAGACTTGAAGATGGCCAGAGATGGAGCTTGACGTACTGGGTCAGGAAGTCTATTCCAGGCAAATAGTGCAGCAAGATAAAAGGAACAGAGTATGGAGTTGTCAGTGGAGGAGAAATGTATAGGTAAGAAAGATTTACTCAATGAATGGAGTTCCTGAGGAGGAGTGTAGGGAGAGATAAGAGTGTAGAGGTACTGAGGATCTGCAGATTGAATGCACTTGTAAGTCAATAAGAAGAGTTTGAACTGTATGCAGAAATGAATAGGGAGCCAATGAAGTGACTTGAGGAGAGGGCTAATATGAGCATAGTGACACTGGCGGAATATAAGTTGTACAGCAGAATTTTTAACAGATTGGAGGGGAGAGAGATGGCTTAGTGGGAGACCTATGAGAAGCAAGTTGTAGTAGTCTAAGCAAGAGGTGAAAAGAATGTGGATAAGGGTTTTGGTAGTGTACTCAGAAAGGAAAGGACAAATTTTGATGATATTATAGAGAAAGGCATAACAGGTTTTAGCAGTCTCTTGGATATGTGTAGAAAAGAGAGAGCGAGAGGAGTCAAAGATAACCCCAAGGTTACGAGCTGATCAGACAATGAGGATGAGAGTGTTATCCACAGAGATAGAGAATAGGAGAAGAGGAGAGGTGGGTTTGGGGAGAAAGATACAAAGTTCAGTCTTTGTCATTTTTAGTTTCAGATGGCAGTGAGACATCCAGGCAGCAATGTCAGACAGACTCCCTTATATGGTATGAAGCCCCACCCGGCATATCCCAGGATGCACTGGGCAGGGCTAGGCGCTGCCATTTTGCAGGTGGCACCGATGGAAGAGGAGGGAGGTGGCCTCTCTCCTCTAACTTAAGTTAGGGGGTGGGGAAGGGCCGCTAGGCCACTAGGTGTGGGGAGGGATTGACCCGCAGCCCACTGTGCCACCTGGGCATCTGAGGGATGTTGGGGGGGGGTTAGGGGGGCTGGAGACCCACCGGATCTCCAGCCCCCCTGAACCTGTGTCGGAGGGGTTGGGGGGACCCTCCAGCCCCCTGTTGCTGGGGGGGGGGGGGGTCAGGTCAGGGTTCCTGCGGGGGGCTGCTGCATTGGGGGGAATGGGGGTCTGCTAGGATTCAAATGCATGCTGGACAGGGCTCACCATTCCTCTCCAATGGTCTGCAAACCCTAACGCCAGCTCAGAGCTGGCATAGTTTTTGCCGCAGCCAGCGAGCCAGTCTTTGGTGCACTGGTCACTGATCATTGGAGATGAATAGGTTTAGCCTTGTTTTGCATGCATTTGCATGCTAGTTGCGTTCAGAGCCTGCGAGCGTGTTGTTTCACATGCTCGGGGGCTCTGATCATGGGGCGGTAGCAAACGCAGGTGCTAGTGTGGTGCTAACAGTCTCTAGCACCTGCGTTTGCTTATGATCATCGGCCCATAAGTACCCCACCAGTCCCAGGAGCAGGCAGTGTCCTTGCTCCAGCTTTCAAGAAATCACACAGCACTCCGATAGTATCTTTTTGATGCAAACTCAACTTTACTGAACTTTTTGCAAACGGCAGTTAAATCAAATTTTATAACGCGTCCTGTCCATTCAAGGTTATACATTACAACCTCAAGCTTCTTTTCCAAAGTTGATCCTCTTGGTACTTTCAGTATTGTGAGGAAGGGGGGGATAAGCAGAAGTGGCAGGGGAGAAAAGGTGCCCTTCTTCCAAAGGGGAAAGAGGGAGACTACAGAAACTACCGATCCCAGAAGGCCGAGCAGGGCCGGGGGAGGGAGGAGAGGAGAAACTACAAGTCCCAGGAGCCTGAGTTGAGGAGGACACAGGAGAGGGAGGACTTGACCTCGCAGAGGAGCCAGGGGGAGGAGGCTGATTGGGAAATGAGATCTGAGGAAGGGAATGAGGAACACCTGCTGGGGGAGGGAGGGACCGAGCATATGGACTGGCAAGTGGGAGAAGAGGGGGGGGAGCAAGAGGAGATGGATATCTCAGCTTTTGCTCGTGGCCAAGAGGGGAGACTGAAGAAAAGTAAGTCCTGGGAAAACACACAGTATGAGTTCTAGACCTGTGCGGGAGGTTGTCAGGAGCGAGTGCTGACAAATGAGGGAGGTGGGTCTCTGGGTTTAGCTGAGAAGGCATTGCTAAACCTAGGGGAATTCATACAAGAGTGAGGAAGTTGGGACTGGATATTATTTGAACTGAAAAACTGAACTTTAATGTAGAACTCTGCATTGGGTAGAGCAATGAACTGAAGGGGCCTGTGCCAGGAACAGGACCCGTACAGAGGCATTTTTGCTTCTGGTAGCCTGGCTGGGGAGAAGCCAGGGATCATACTGGTGGAGTTACAGGCCTAGAACGGAGAAGGCTTGGTCTGCTCAAAGGTAGATGACGACTGGCTAGAGTGAACCTAGCAGAAGAAGCCTGATCTGTGTTCGAATAACCGCTAGGAGGACTACTAGCGGGACAGGAAGCTTACAGTATTTACACATTTACAGATACTCCTGTCCATTACTCATCCAAGGCTCCTGAGTTTCTTTGATCATAATCCACGTCCCTCAGGCACAGACCCTTTAGGCTGTCCGTTTTTGAACAGGCTTCCCCCCTATCCAGGTTCCTGCTTCGGCTGGGTTCTCCTTACCCACCATCAGTTGCTGCAACTACTCCTTAATCAGCCTGAGTTTATTTAGCCAGTTTGGGTCCCTCCTCTCCTCCTCCTAGCAGGGGTACAGGCAACCAAAGACCTTGTGCTCCCCATTGTAACCCCTTTTATTATTCCAAACTCCTCTCCACCTACCAATCAAATAGCAACCCCAGTTTCTTTTTGCAATTTATTTCATCAACACACCCCTTGGGCTGGGCTTCCTCCCCTTAATGATTCTAGAGAAAAGCTGTCACCACTCAATAATCCCCATATAGGGTCATTTTCTATATAAGGGGCCTAAAAAATCCACACAGTAAACATTTCCAGCTAAGCGTATTCTATAAGCGGTACCTAGATTTAGGCACAGTATAAAGGATACGCTTAGTTGATATCACAGTGCCTAAAACTACGCGCCTCCATTTACACCAATGAAAACATGGCACAAATCCCTGCGGATAGATTTCCACACACTGGCCCATATTCTAAAACTACACAAGTTAATTTTGGAATGCCCAGGAAATGCCCATTTCCCCACCTATAACCACATACCCCTTTTGAACTGTGCACATTAGAATTTAGGCATAGTTTTATTACAGAATGTGCTTAGCACGTTGTGTGTGTAAACTCTAATTATTTGCCAATTAGTGCTCATTATTGCTTGTAAGGTGCTGCTATCAATGCTGATTAGCTTATTAAGCCAGTTATGTTATGTGCATTGTTGTGGAATACTCTAAGATTTCAGCACAGAATACTAGGTGCGTTATTTTTGAATCCGGCATATAATGGGGAATTACACATAAAAGCAAATATATACACGTAAACCTCGGATTCTCTATATGGCATCCACAGTTGTGCACCGCAATTTGGGCACGTATCCTATTTGTGCGCACATTTTAACCTATGAGCAGATAACTAGCAATAACTGGGCGCTAACAACCAATTATTGCTGTTACTGTAATTGGCTCCAATTAGGATTTACACACTCATTTTGCTAAGCACTATTCTATAAAGATGCACAAGCAAAATTTTTAGTGTGCAACTGAAAAGGGGTGTGGCCATGGGAGGGGCATTGACGGGTTAGGGGCATTCACTAAAGATGAGTGCGGTTTTATAGAATTCAGGGGATCGGTGCCTAACTGATGCACCAGGATTTACAGCAGGTTTCATTTGATGTAAGTCCTCAGGGCGCAGATCCCAGCACTAGGTACTATTCTATAAGCAGAGGTCCATGCTGATTTGCAGTGTCTAAGTGGACAACCCTGAGGCAGCAATAATGTGAAACAGGCCACATGTTGGCGAGTGGTCCCATGAGCAATCTGCAATTATGAAGCTACATACACTTCAGTACAATGAGTCTATAAAATATCAAAAATGCTTTTGTACATTAAAATTTGCTGACCGATGAAGAGGCAGGCGGATCAAGAGCATCTTAGCAGCTGAGGTCTTACAAGCAAAGTACTGTGATTGTGCCTGTTGCATTACTGAGTTTGTATAAAGACATTTATCGCTGGGTACTCAAAGATTGATGCCATAAATGGCATGCAACTCAGAGCACTGTTTAGAGAATAGCGCTCTGCGCTGATTTTTTTTTGGCGCTCTAATTTGGGCACCGTTTACTGAATCTAGTTCAAATACCTCTTATAAAATTACCCAAAGAGAATGCAACAGATTTTCCTGGCACATCTTGGGGAACTTGAAGGATTTTGTAAAAAATTGAACCTGGCTGAAGCCTGTCTAATTTGAAGTATTTGCGTGTCCCAGCTCATGACAGGCACAGAGCTGCCTCCTCATTCAGCATGCCTAGTAATGTCAATAAATACGAGTACAGACAAAGATTCACATCAGCTTATAAAGTTTAATGACACATCAAAAGTCCAAGTATTGCCCTCTGGTTAATCTAGAATTACAAATGCATCACGCTATCTCAGGTGATTTACAAATCCATTTCACTCATGACCTTGAGTTGCCAAATTACCCATCACATAATTTTTGAATCTGGTGATTGCCTTTCCAGTTAATGGATGTTATGATTTCACTTAATACATTTATACATTTCACAGTGTTAGAACTTTATACAAATATAGTACCAAAAGTACAAAAATAAGTGCTTTCTGCACATTTTAATACTGCTGCTATGTTTTTTCTTTTGCACCTAGGCTAGTTTGCATTGCACTAAAAACCTTTAACAGGCATTCTGTGTCTTCTTTTAACTTGAACATGTACAGATAATTTATCTTTGGAAATATTTAAAGACAGTTTTCCTTTTTAGTGTGTGTGCCAAAAAGGGATTTAAAACAGGAGGGCAAACAGGGAAAAATACACCAAATACATTACTAAAGAGACAGGTTACAGTAGAATGGCTGCTGTTTCCTCTAAAGCTATGCAAATCTGGGTGCAAAGCAAGGAAAATATGCAGAATCACATCGCATCTCAGCAAGTGTAAAGTCACTCTTCCATGCGCCTTGGATTCTGCGGTTCTAATTCCCCCGACTGCTCTGCTTCACCAAAAATATCAACCGGAGGCTAATGAAACTTGTGGCACTCTGTTACCTTTTCAGAGGGTTTTATAAGTCCTTCTTCCAAGCAACCTCTATTGGAGTTGCCCTTCATGATATATGATAAAATGGAAGTTCAATGGTCACAAACAACCACAATTATGGAACTTCATAAATGATTTAAGAATGACACAAAATATCTGCCTCTAACACTTCTCTACAAAATACTGCTATGAACATCAAACCTTTATACATATAAGGCACTACCACCTGTATATTTTGTTCTATTTCTACAACTATCAAACCAGGCAAGACAAGAGGGAAGAATAAAGAAAACAAAAATCATTTCAAATGATTTTTCTACTTTGCTGAGCCATACAATATTAAAAATTGAAAACTGTTCTCATTCTGTCAATCGTGCCCTGTCTCGTTACGACAGTTAATGAATTACCTCTATATTCTAGTTTAATGTATGTACTACACACCTTTATACCGTAAGGATGTGTTAGGTCATTGAGCCAAAGTGTTAATATGATCTGTCATGATTCAGGTGTCAAAATTCATGGTCATGTTAAAATAAGTGTAAAGTCTTCTTTTAGAGAACCAGGCCTTTTTGTCTTACATTTATTTTCTAAAGTGTTCTACTAGTCAGATTTTTTTTTAAAAAGCGGTGTGGTAGCCGTGTTAGTCCACTTTTAAAGGTAATCAATAGAAATAAAACAAAATAAAACATGGAAAAGAAAATAAGATGATACCTTTTTTATTGGACATAACAATACATTTCTTGATTAGCTTTCGAAGGTTGCCCTTCTTCGTCAGATCGGAAATAAGCAAATGTTGGTAGATGACAGTATATATAAGTGAAACATCAAAGCATTTCAGTGACAGTCTAACAGGATGGGGGTGGATGGGACCCCACGGTAATTCACAAAGGAAAAATATTCAACATTAAGGAATCTTATATCATTCAGTGTAAAAAATACAACGAAGTCTGCTACATTGGAGAAACAATTCAGATGCTAAAGAAGCAATTTAATTTACATAGACACCATATGAAAAATGCTAGTACCAATAAAGATGTCATGCCTGTGGGGCAGCACTTTACAAAACCAGAACACTGTACCAGTGATTTCATGGTAAGAATCCTGAAAGGGAACTTTAAAACAATACAGGAACGTAAGACCTTTGAAGGCAGAATGATTAAATATTTTGACACCCACCAGACAGGACTTAACAAAGATCTGGGTTTTCTAGCCCATTATAAAACATAAAATTGTACTGCTTTGTCACCCTCCTGTCTCCATGCAAATCTTCCTGTCCCTCATCCACCTGACTCTTCCTGTCTCTCACCTATCCACCCCCATCCTATTAGACTGTCACTGAAATGCTTTGATGTTTCAATTATATATACTGTCATCTACCAACATTTGCTTATTTCCGATCTGACGAAGAAGGGCAACCTTTGAAAGCTAATCAAGAAATGTATTAAGTTATGTCCAATAAAAAAGGTATCATCTTATTTTCTTTACCATGTTTTATTTTATTTTATTTCTATTGATTATCTTTAAAAAAAGCATAACTGGTGATAGGTTTTTCAGGGTCACAACACATTTATCGCTACAATTCAAAACCATGTATCTTGAACAGCAAATAAAATAAGACAAGTAAAGAAGCAATTGGCCTTACTGACTAATATCAAGTTTAAGGAGCTACATGAAGATTGTGAGGTGAGTTAATTTTACTTAGAATGATGTTATTCAGCTTGAGAACTACATATATTGATGCTGACTCCAAAAGTTTGTGTCCATTTTAGTTTAGAGTCAGTATGGTTATGTACTGGTGGAGTACTGATAGGACACATGTAGGTGCCAACATATTAGCCTTCAAAATAATTTTAGAAAGTGGAGTTATTATACCAAAGGCTTATTGGCTACATCATGGAGGCTATTTTAGAAGGCCTGCATGAACATTTGCACATGTAAATGCAATGTTGAAAAAGGCATGTTCTGGATGTGGTCAGGGCGGGTCTGAGAGCATATATGTGTTTTCTATTTTGCAACAGAAATACAAATCTACTTCATAAAGTCTGGGCACTGGCATTTGCACCAGCTTTGAAGCAAGTGTAAGGGTTATCAAAATACTTGTTTAGACCAGGGGTTTGGAAGAGTGATTAGAGGACAATTGTGCTAACTTCTCTAGTGGTTTTTAAATCACCTCAAAAACGTTTCCCTTGGATATCCAGTTTTGTAAAAGCTGGCATTTATTTATATGTGTAAGTGGTGGCACGTGTAGGTTACAAAATCATCACTTGCATATGAAAACACTGACACTTACATGCTCAAAACATCAAATGATGTCACTTTTAAAAAATGTGTTCCATTGTAAAATGTCTTTTCCCACTGAACATGCTATAAAGTATGTGACTTTTTCCCCGTGGCCTTAGAAATATTTTACAAAAGGCTGCACATTCAACAAGCCTTTTGTAAAATACTCTGTAAATTGTGAATGCTGAGACTTGGATGTCTCCTTTTCTACATAGATGGCCTATGTAAAATCAGTCTTTATTGGAATGTCTGAACAACATTTACAGGTGTGATGGGGTTTGAGTAAGGCTACCAGGTTTCTGGTGGGTGAATTTGGGACACTTGTCTCCTATAGTTCCAATAGTGAGCCAGTAGTTCTTTTGGGGGCTAGGGTTTGTTGTGCAGTAGACTGACTTCATGAAAAAACTGTGGTAATCTAGTCTCAAAATACTACCACCGGGCTCCTGCGGTAACCCAGCGGTAATGCCAGATTAGTACAGGTTCCGTCACTTTGTAAAAGGGGCCCTAATATGTTGGTGGTTATTTAAGGTCTTTTTCCTCCAATTTATAATTAGTGTGTGATTTATTGTACTAAGACTTGAGATTTAATAGAGGGAAGTATGTGTGTTGTTTGCAGGGTTCCCAACCTGAATGGGCTGTCAACAATATCAATGACATGACACTGGTAAGACACCTTAAGATGATACACACTGCTGGCTTTTAGTTCATGCCACACATCAGGCTGTGTTAGGTACAGTAACACAACTATTGTAGAGGTAAAAACAGAGGTATGTGAAAGAGGGACTATTTCCTGATTATTTCAAAAAGTATATTACAATCTTGCTCTTAAGTTCATCAACTAGATCTTTAAGTTAACTGAGCAAGTGCTGTTCTAAATGGTTCTACTTTTGAGTACGGATTATTCTTTGTAAATGCACAAAGAACCTGAGAACCCTTTAGTCTTTTTTTTTTTTTTTGAGCTAACAGGTCAGCTTTTGTTTATTTTCTAAAACATAGATTCCTGCCTGATTAATTTTATCTTTAGTATATGAGTACATTCATAACTACTTACCAATCTAAAACCGCTTATTAAATATAGTTACCCTTACCTCTAATTTTAGCACAGAGCTTAGTTCACAATTACAAGATAACAAGCAGACGTCTGAGTTATAAGTGTGCTTTTTGAGATCTAATTGACTAAACAGTGGCTTAGTGTATGCAAGTCTTTAAAATGGTCCATATCCATCTCCACGTGCGGCAACAGCAAAGGCAGGGTAGGCCTCGTATGTTGCATAAGCTGCTAAATCTTGCCCCAGTGTTACGGCTTGTTTCAGTTGACTAGCTGCAACACTTGCAGCCGCATTTGTAATGGCGTATCCTGCAGGAAAAGTTCAGAAAGAGAAACATTGATAAAGCACCAGCATATCTTGACATGTGATTTAACTTCTCCTAAACCATAATATATTGAGGAGATCAGTTTTGAACCCTGGCATAGCATTTGCATAGAGTGTAAATGTTAAGGGGTTTCAGTGTTAGCTTCAGAACGTAGTACAAGAACAGTACTGGGCAGACTTCTACGGTCTGTGCCCTGAGAATGGCAAGGACAAATCAAACTCGGTATAAAGTATCACATACCATGCAAAATGAGTTTACCTTGTTGGGCAGACTGGAGAATTCCTTTATTAAATGAAAGCGGAAAATCAAATTTCAATACATTACACTGTGCAGTTATAAAGCCAGCCCCTCTATACTTTTATACAAAAATGCAAATTTTACACAAAAAACCGTCCCCCCCAACCCCCCCCCCAAACATTCAACTCAACTTCAAGCGTACATGCTTCCACCAAACCCCAAAGGTCTTTACCCCCACCTCCACCCGTTCCCATCGGGCCACTTCCTGGACAGCTCGGACAACGTCCCAGGAGACCTGCTCAGCAGACCTGCACTCCTGGCCCAGGGACACCCCGCAGCGAGCCATCCATAGGCAGTATCTGATGATAACTGAGATTAGAAAGGCGGTACCTGGCTCTAGCCGCCCCGTCTCCCCCTGCCTCCCATACACCCAGTCCGCATAGGTGTAGGACGTGAAGCTGGGGATGGCCAGCAAGGCAGCCACTCTCCGGCAAACCGCTATGGAGAATGGACACTCCTTCAGGAAGTGGTCCATGGTCTCCAGCCGGCCAGCACACTCCCCCCTCGGGCAGTCTCGGTCCTGCTGGTTCCTACACCGAAGGTTTGCCCTAACATACAACCTGCCATGTAGGGACAGCCAAGCAATGTCCCTGTACTTGTGTGGGATGCGTTTGGATGAAATAAACCGCAGGCCCTGCCTCAGCACGGGCTCCGGAGCATCCCTAAGAGCCAGGGGAGAGGAGAAGCGTTGGGAGCGAACCCGCTCCACCCAGATCTCCCTCTGTCCTGCCCTAACTTCCTCCCATGTAATGTCCCACAGCCGAACCAGCTTTACCAAAGATTTATAGTAGCCTACCCCCTCCGGGAACCCTTTCCGCAACCGTCCCACCCTACCTCCCCCCAACCAAGGACCCCAAAATCCCTCCCACCACTGGACAACACTGTGTACCCATCCTGGGGCATTCAGACCCCCCGCCCGCCCCAGGTTAAACTGGATGAAGAGGGAGGAGAATAGCAAGACTGGGTTTACCATCCCCCCCCCCCTTCCTCCCGCGACCGGTAAGTGAAATTACGTCGAACTGGGTTCATCCTGTTCCCCCACAGGAGTTGAAAGAACACGCTGTAAATTGCCGTGAAACAGCGTTCCGGCAGGAGACAGATGTAGCTCAGGAACAGGAACATGGGGACCACCTGGCTCTTCAGCAACCGGACCCGGTCCTCCATGGGCATCCGCCACCCCTTCCAGCGGTCCACCTTCTCCCTCGCCTCCGCTATCCTTTGTTCCCAATTTTCCCGCCCGTAATCCCCTCCCCCAAAATACACTCCCAAAACCCTCATTTTCTCTATCCCATCCGGGAACCCTCCACCTAAATTAAACCGCCGTCCCTCTGGCCCCACCCACAAGCTGGTGCTCTTGCCCAGGTTTACCCGAGACCCCGAAGCCTGGGAGTATGCTGCAAGGGTCTCCTGCAGCCTCCTCCCCTCCCTGCGATCCGCCACCCAGACGGTGATATCGTCCGCATAGGCGATGACTCGCAACACATTCCCTTTGCCTACTTCCACTCCTCTGAGCCCGTCCTCCCCCCCCCCCTTCCAGCCTCCTCACCAGGGGATCAATGGCGAAAGCGTACAGCAGGGGGCTCAACGGGCACCCCTGCCGCACCCCCGCCGAGATCCCCACCTCCGCCCCCCTCCATCCATTCACCAGGGGAAAGAATCGCGCCCCCGCATACAATAACTGAAGTTGCGCGATCCATTCCCCCGGGAATCCATAGTGGTCTAGGACCTTCCATAAAAAACCCCACTGCACTCGGTCGAAAGCCTTGTCCTGGTCCAAGGCCACGACCAGCCTGCCCTCTCCCACCCGACTACGTTCCAGGCCCTCCCTCACCCAGGCCACTGCCTCTAGCACCCCCCTTCCCGGGACCCCACACCCCTGCGGGGCTGCCAGCACTTCCCCGGAGATCTTCCTCATGCGGGCAAGGAGCATGTGAGCGAAGATCTTCCGGTCGGTGTTCAGAAGTGCAATCGGCCGCCAATTTGCCACATCCTGGGGGTCCTTGCCTTTGCTAAGAAGGACCAAAGCTGATGCCCCCATCGACTCAGGCAAGGATCCCCCTGTTCGTGCCGCCTCCCAGATTGCCAACAAGACTGGCGCCAACTGATCCCTAAACTGCTGGTAGAACTCTGCCGGGAGTCCGTCTGGCCCCGGCGCCGTCCTGCGCCGCAAGGCCCCAATGGCCTCCTGTACCTCCCGCAGCGTCCACGGCCGCAGCAAGGCCCGAAGATGAGGCCCCCCCTTACCCACCCCTGGGGTTTCCTCAATGTACCTCGCCATGGCCTCCTCCCCCAACCGTTGGTCCAAAAAGGCCCGCCCAAAGTGGGTCCCCACCACCTGCAAGATACCTTCCCTAGACTGCTGGAGCGTCCCCCCCTCATCCCTTAACCCCTCTACCACCCTCCTCTCCCTTCTTTCCTTACAGCAGTCATAAGGGTTCGGGCTGAGCAGCTTCCCGAAGTCCCGCTCATAGACGAGGGAAGAGTACCGATTGTATTGTACCCGTTCCACCTCCTGCTGCAAGGCCTCAATGTCCTCCCTCTTCCCTCCCCTGGAAATCAAATTGTCCCTTCGCTTCCTCAGAGCAGTTCCTAGCCGGGTGACCTCCCTCCCCTGCCTCCTCGCCTGACGGAGAAAGAACCCCCTGGTGCGGTGTTTCAAAACTTCCCACCAGTCCCCTAGGGAAGGGAAGACACCCTGAATGGATACCTGGTCTGCCAGAAACTCCAGATACTCCTGGTACAACACCCCCTCCCTCAACCATTTCTGATTTAAACGCCACAATCCTTTCCCCAATCCGTGAATCCCCCCTCCCCCCAGCTCGACCAGCACCATCTTGTGGTCTGAGAAATCAACCTCTACCACCCTTGGTGCCTTCCCACACGCCCCTCCCCGAACTAAAACCGGTCGATTCTACTTCTACAAGTGCCCCGGGCAAAAGTGAAACCCTGCGTCCCACCACCAAACTCTATGTGCGCGTCCACCAATCCCGCTCCCTTCATGATCCCTGCTAGCCGTACCCCATCGTAACCTACTTGCGCCGCCCTCCTCCCCCTATCCTCCTTCCTCAGGACTGTGTTAAATCCCCCCCCCCAAACTAGCTGCCGTGAGGTGTAAAGGTACGGCCGAATTTTCCCAAACAGTGCTGCCCTTCCCCGTTTGCTTTGCGGCCCGTAGATGTTAATCACCCGCAAAGCCACCCCCCGCAATCTCACATCTAACACCAGACACCTCCCAATTCCCAGCTCCACCACCCTCTGGATCTCTACTTTAAATGTTTTGAAGAGGATGCCTATCCCCCCATACCGTTCCCCTGCCAGACCCCAAATAGAGGGCCCCCATCTCCAGGCCTGCTTTGCCCGCCGAACCTCCTCCAGCGTTCGCAGCCTGGTCTCCTGCAGAAGAAAACAGTCCACCGCCACGGCAGAGAGGCCATCGAACGCCAAGCATCTCGCCCTCTGGGAGGCGACACTAGCCACATTAAGTGTGGCGAATGTTAACAGCAGTCCAGCCATCATTGTGCCGTTCCATACCCCCCGCCCTCCTGGCTACCTTCCCTCTGCTCCATACTACCTCCAGGGATCCCTTCCCCTTCACCCTCCCCTTCCTCGTCCGCCCAGTCCCGGACCCCTAGCTCAAAAAGCCCCCCCCCTTTCCTTACTTTCTTCCTCCCCTTCTTCCTCTTTTCTTCGCCCACCTCCCTCCCTTCTTGGGAGTCGTCCACTGACCCTCCCCCCCCTGCCTCCTCTCCCGCCCCTTCTGCCCCTTCTTCGACCCCCTCCATCAATCCTGCCTCCAGCCCATCCTCCCTCTCCTCTCTTGCCTTCATCCCTGCCTCCTGTCCTACCCTCCTTTTCTCCCCCACCCTCCCTTCAGCCCCCCCCAATCTGCCCCCCACCTCCCCGACCTCCTCCACTACCATTTCCTCCTCTTCGTCCCTCAAAACCTTCTCCCTCTTCTTCTTCTTCCTTTTACCCGCTGTTCCCTTTCCAGCGTCTGCCATGCTTTCCAATCCATCCTGCCGGCTCATCCCATCCTCTCCTTCCTCTCCTGCCAGTTCGTCACCCCCTTCCTCATCTTCCAATCCCCTAAATCTGTTCTCTACTTCTATCCCCATTCCTGCCTCCCCTCCCCCTTCCTCCCGTACCCCCGTCACCTTCCGTTGTTTTTTTGACACCCGCGTCCAACCCTCATCTGCCCCGTCCTGCCGCTTCCGCCCTTCCCCCAACCCTTCCCCACCTCCCACTCCCTGTCCCTCCGCAGCTCCTTTCCCCCCCACCCCGGGAACCTGATCTCGCCCTACATTCACTCCCCCCCTCTCCCTCTGAACTGGACCGCCCCCTCCCATGTCCTCCTCTCCCCCGTTATGGGAGGCCCAAGGGCAAGCTCTGAATGCATGCCCCAGACCCCCACACAAATTACACCGGATAGATGCACAAGACTCCGTAGGATGCTCCTTAGACCCGCACTTCCCACACTGCCGTACTGGGCACGACATACTAAAATGTCTGAATGACCCGCACTTGTGACATTGCCGCGGCTGCCCCTTGTAAAAGCAGAGGATCCGATCCCTGCCAATGAACGCCGCGGAGGGAATGTGCTGGGTCACGTGTCCTGCCTGCTTCAGCCTAACCTGCGCACACCATCCTCCCGCCCACACCCTACTGGGGTCAGGGAGTTTGGACAAGGGGGTACGCAATTCTGCGTACCGCTGTAGCCAGAAGGCCAGGTCCGCCCCTGAAATGGATTCATTTCGGACCAGCAGGGTTACCTGCACCAGGTCAGGTCTGCTGATCGGTACGGCCCTAAAGTTTCTCCAATCCCCTTTCCCCCTTACCCCCTCGTATTTCTCCCAGAAGACCTCCATGCCTCGCTGGGTCAGAAAACTAACATCATACTCTGGGATATTCACCGGGTGGATACAGGCATAGAGGTCCTCTGGGAGAAATCCTAAACCCAAGACCAACTTCAGGGCCTCATCCCTACTTGGCATCCCCCCCTCCCCCACCCACCTTAACTGAATCACATTCCTCCTTTTGGGAACCTGGCCCCCCCACCCTCCCCCCCATCCTTCCCCAATGCTTCCTGCCCCCCCATTCCCCCTGCGCCCGCCCCTCCCACCTACTACCGCCGCAAAGGATGGAGCACCCCCCCACCGTCCCCCTCCTCCATCTCCTGCACTGAGACCCCCCTGCTCCTGCTGCGCCGTACCCCCCCTCTCTCTCTTGCCTCCCCTCTCAGCCTCCCTCCCTTCTCTCCCTTCTGTCAGCAGACTTTGCACATCCCCTGCCTTCACAGTGTGCTTCTGTACCATTTCCCCTGCAGCAAAAAACCTGCCATTGTCCCCTTCAAAACGTTCGCTAGAGACAGTGAGAGCAGGTTCCCCTAAATACTTGTTCCCCTCCCAATGCCCCTGACCCCCTCCCCCGCCCACCGAGCCAACCCTCCCCTCCCGGCCCGAACACTCCCCCCTGGCTCGCACCCCTGCAGCCTGGCCAACTGCAAAGTCAAAGGTACCAGTCAAGTTTCCTTCTGGCGCACACTGCAAGGCAAACACCTCCCGCTCCTCCCCCCCTCCTTCCCCCCCGGAACCTGCTCTCTGTGCTGGGTCCCTCCTTGCAACGTGCTGCTCCAGCTTTCCCTGTGCGGGCCCGCTGTTTTCCTGGGAACTGGTCTCCCCTCTGGCGTCCTGCTTCGTTGGGACTTCCTGCTCTGCCGTTTTGCAAAGTAAGAGTGGCTTCCCGCACTCCAGCACCACTCGCTCTCCCAAACATGGGGAATCCTCCTGCGCTGTAGCATTCTCCTCTGCGGCCATCCCTGCTCCTCCAGCCCGATTGGCTGGCGCCTCCTGCTCCAAAGTGCTGGGCGGGCATGGCATCCCGCCACCCGGCAGCGCAGTTCCTTGCCATTCTGAACCTTTATGTGGGGAACACTGTGTGGCCTCCTGTGCTTTCTCTATGGAAAACCACTCCTTGTCTTCACCTGCCTTTCTTCCTGCATTCTCCTTTAAGAGGCAGCTCCCTGCAGGAACATCTCCACTTTCAGTCCTTAGCCCTGCTGCAGGCTGATTGGCTGGAACATCCTGCTCCTCAGAGCTTTGTGGGTGAGGCCTCCCAGGCATTTTTTCCTTGCCGTCTGCTTTTACTACAGGCAATGGGAACAGGACAACCTCCTCTTCTCCAGGTAAGTTCTCTGTTTCAACTTCCACCACCACTTCTGTGGAAAAAGGTCTCTCTCCTGAAATTGCAGCCTCTGTTTCAACAATGTGAAAAGTCTTAGTGTTTAAGTTTTTTTCCTGTTCTGTTCTCCCACACTCAGGTGCTCTCAATGAGGCTTCCACAGCCCCACCTTCAGTCCTGCTTACTCCAGAAGCTGCCTGCATTGGCCCAGACTGACTAGCAAGGCATTGCATGAATTTCAATGTATTTTGGGTGCTAGTTCCTGGCAGCTCCCCTGATGCTTCAATGTTCTGGGGTCCAAAGCCTGGGCTGATTCCTTCCTGCTCTGTTTGTTGCTTCCACTGTACCGAGGCTGACGGGGCCTGTCCCCCCGAGGCCATCCTGTCTCTGTTGATATAGAGTTCTCTCAGAGGATTTCCAGGGCCTTTCCTCAGGGCCCTCAGCAGCTGTTCTTTTCTCTGGAGAAGCCTAAGCAGCCTGGTTTCCTCTTTCATATAGGTTTTGCGATGCTCTGCTGGGGCCAGCCTGCTCAGGGCTTTTGCCATTTTGACTCGCTTCCCCAGGTCCACCACCTCCTTCTCCGTACTTTTAATTCTCTTCACCACTTTAATTATGCCACTGGCCGGGTCCTCTGGATCCTGGCAGTAGTCCACAAGCTCTTCCTCCTCTAGATCGTCACTATCCTCACTGCTTTCCTCCTCCACCTCCGGCAGGGCCTCTTGACAGATCTCCATTACCACTCTTTCCTTCTCAGACCAGCTCTTCTCTAGGGTCTCCGCCAGCTCTCTCTCCCCCTCACCTGCTGGACGTCGTGCGGCCGCGAGGGGGGTACCAGTCCGGCTTCCTCCCTTGGAGTCTGGCCCTCTTCTATCCACAGGGCTCCTTTCCCTCCTCCCTGCGGCACTGCAAGGGAGGAGACCGCTTTTCCTGACCCTCTGGTCCCTGAGCCCAAGAGGCCCCATGGCCTGGGCCTGTCCTGGGGAACGCTCCCCAGAGGCCCTCCACATCCTTGGGGAGGGAGTTAGGCCTCACTCTCCTCCCACTGGAAGTCTGCAGAGCTCTCTGAAACACCTCCTTCCACCTCAGCAGACTGGATGGACCGTACAGGTTTTTATCTGCCGTCATTTACTATGTTACTATCACGTTACTAGATAGCTTAAGACATGTAAACTCCAGTTTTATAATGCCACCATTTATACATGTAATTTATGCAGGATGTTCAAAGGGACATGTTCTGGGAAGTCCAAAACGTTATATGCTTATTCCTGATCTTACATGTGAATAAGCTTATATTTTTTTAAAATGTTCCCTGTTAGCTTTTACACCTTCTCTGAGGAATGCTTAAGTGACAGTAAAATGCTTGTTTTGGCCCAGGGGCATAGCCTCAATTTTTCTTGTAAGGGGGGGGGGGCTGAGTCCAAAGTGGGGGGTGGGGGTGGGGAGAGCACATTTTGCTCTGCTTCGCCACTGCTCTCTGCCCCTGCCACAACCCCAGACACCTGGGTTGGCGGCAGCCCCAAGCCCTACCAGCAGAAGCCTTCCTCCAGTCATGTTCGCCACTGCGCTGCTTGTCCTGCTTCCTCTGTAAAATATAAAGCCCTGGATATCTTTAATTCGATTATTGTATTCAGGTAGAAAAGGGGGGGGGGGGGGTTCTATGAGATCTTTACAAATATAATATATCTTGCAATAAATGACGTGGAGGGGTGGGGACGACCATCTCTAAGGGCGCCCAACTCTAAGGACGGTGCTGCAAAGGGGGGGGGGGGGGCAATGCGTATTATCGAAACAAGATGGACATCCATCTTTCATTTCGATAATACGGTCGGGGACGCCCAAATCTTGATATTTAGGTCAACCTTAGAGATGGTCGTCCTCGGTTTTTGGCGATAATGGAAACCAAAGACATCTATCTCAAAAATGTCCAAATCCAAGCCCTTTGGTCGTGGGAGGAGCCAGCATTTGTAGTGCACTGGTCCCCCTCACATGCCAGGACACCAACCGGGCACCCTAGGGGGCACTGCAGTGGACTTCAGAAATTGCTCCCAGGTGCATAGCTTCCTTACCTTGGGTGCTGAGCCCCCCAACCCCCCCCCCTCCCAGGCCCGCCGTCCTGAAGTACACTGCACCCACTACAACTGCTCCAGGGACCTGTATACTGCTGCGATGGACCTGAGTATGGCATTTGAGGCTGGCAAAAAAGTATTTTTAACATTTTTTTATGGTGGGAGGGGGTTAGTGAACACTGGGGGAGTAAGGGGAGGTCATCCCCGATTCCATCCGGTGGTCATCTGGTCAGTTTGGGCACCTTTTTGAGGCTTGGTTGTGAAAAAAAATGGACCAAGTAAAGTCAGCCAAGTGCTCGTCAGGGACGCCCTTCTTTTTTCTATTATCGGCCGAGAATGACCATCTCCTAATCACGCCCCAGTCCCATCTTTACTACCCTGCTGACATGCCTCTGTGAACTTTGGTCGTCCCCGCGACGGAAAGCAGTCGAGGATGTAAAAAAAAAATCAGCTTTCGATTATGCCGATTTGGATGACCTTGCGAGGAGGACGCCCATCTCCCGATTTGTGTCGAAAGATGGGCGTCCTTCTCTTTCGAAAATAAGTGTGATAGTGAATTGGCTTAAAGGATTTGCCTATTATACCCCAAGTCAGTTAGAACAACAGTTAGTGCATCCAATGAAATTTAGCCTTATATTACATGTGATGGATGTACGGTTAGATACATCCATTGCATGCAGTACTTTCCACCCTGTTTACTAAGCCGTTCAGCAATGCCGACACAGCCCATTCAAAGTGAATGGGCTTTGTCGGCATTAGTGCATGGCAGTCGCTAGTGCAGCTTAGTAAACGGAGGTTTATTAGTTCACCATGTTTTGATATGCCCCTTGACCCAAATATAGGTATGGTACTGTAGGAAATTAAACTTAGTTATCAGGTTACTACTCTGTTGCCACTAACAGAAAATGTGGATGTTGTCCTATGACTGGATACGGGAAGGGTGTGTTATTGGGTGACAAAAGAAATGATCACAGGGGGTCTTTTATTAAGGTGCGCTCACGTTTTTAGTGCGAGCTAATATTTAGGGTGCGCTAAGCATGAGACGTTCATATATTCCTATTGAAGTCTCTAATGTTTAATGCGTCCTAAATATTAGCGCACGCTAAAAACGCTAGCATGCCTTAGTAAAAGACCCCTTACTTAACCAATTAGTGGGCTGAATATCACTGTTAAGTTGCTGCTCTACCCTGTCTGCTTCTGCCCTTAACCTATGGAGTCCTTTTACAAAGGAGTGCTAGTAGTTTTAGGGCATGCTAATCATTAGCACGTACTAAACTCTAGTGACACCCATAGAAATATATGGGTGACTGTAATGCTTATTTTTAGCGCACACTAAAAATGCTAGCGTGCCTTTGTAAAAGGACCCCCTAGTGTTGATATTCAGTGGCACTAATTAGTTAAATGCTCTGAATATTGGCACTTGGGGTTTAACTGTGCAGGAGCATCTCCTGCACGGTTAAACTTTTGAATATTGACCCCTCTTCCCCTGATTTTATATAACGCACCTAGAAATCGATGTTGAATTCGGTGCAGATTCTATAACAATGCACGTAATTTAAGAAGCTCAACAAGCTAATGAGCACTGATAACAGTACTTAACAAGCAATAATGAACACTCATTGGCACTGATTATAATTTAGGCGCTCACCTCATTAAACGTATTCTGTAACGATGTGTGCTGAACTTCTAATGCGCACAGGCAAAAAGGGACATGGTTATGGGCGGGGAAATGGGCATTTTGTGCGCATTCTGAAATTTATGCACCTAGTTATAGAATATGCCACAGTGTGCCAAAATCTATGTGCTGGGATTTACACCAAGTTTTCATTGGTTTAATGGATGCACTTAGATTTAGGAGCTGAAATATGAGCTAAGCGTATTCTATAATCAGTGCCTAAATCTAGGTACTGATTATAGAATTATGCTTAGTTGGCACTGATTTCAGCACTGAATTTTTTAGGTGCCATATATAGAATCTTCCCCTCTATGTCCAAGTGGTCTGACTCCCTGGGGAATCGGGCAGCCATGAGACTCTAATTAGCCATCTATGTGTACCTCACTGCAATTTCCTCTTGTCTTGGGACATCCCCAGTCGTGGTCAACTCCAGGAGTCAAAGTCTGACCCAGGGATTAATCCAGGAGTCTTCTACATGGTAATTGATGCAGATAACATCTGAGCCACTGGTCTGGCCCTAGAAGACACCCTTATTATTCCAAAGACAAATCTAAGGTGGTGGCATGCTATGGGTCTCCAGTGCTGAGGGGTCATGATTTGCATTTATGCCCCCTCCATAACATACAGCATCACAAAGTCATTGTGCTTTTGTGTTTTGACCTTCCAACTCCTTCCCAAAGCCTCCCTCAGACTAGTGCCCGGGAGCTATGGCCCCCTCCTGACTCCTACTGATCCAAAGTTCTAAGCTTTTAAAATTAAGAAGGCAAATACACAAAGAATACAATGGCAAAAGGAATATAAATCTGATCTAATCTATCAAATTTATTTCTTGACGTTGTAGACCCCCCTCTTATTACTGATTTTGCCATCACGATAGAAGCATGCTCATCGTACATCCTTTAATCAAGTATATTATTTTTGCCCAAGATACACAGGCCTCAATCAATTTAAAAAAACACAATAAATGAATGAGAATTTTTGGTCATGAATTTTTGAAAGTCCTGAATTTGGTTGAATAAAGCCTTAAAGTTTAATTCTGTTAAGAGTAGGTATAAATGGTAAAACCCACTCATCAACAGGTTTCTTTAGGGATCCATGACAATATAGACCTTTACATACCTGTAAAAGCAGGTGCAGTATGAGGTTCTGCCCCCTCTGCCGGAATACCTAGAGTTTGAAGAGTGTATTCTGCTGCATATGATTTGGCTTCATCAGTGGTAGCACATAATTTTGGAGGTGTAAAAGGATGACTGTGAACAAAAGTAGACATTTCTTTTACATCAGCACTGGGATTTTGATAATAAACAGATTTGCTTGGAAAATATATGAGATTGCTGTTTTCTGTTGAATATGGGGCCTTTTTACTAAGCCACGGTGGGAGGAATGACTATGGGTGGAGAGTAGGCGTGCCCTTTGCTAATCGGATAGAATGGGCCCATTGCCACACACTGCCCGATTACCACAGGGTTAGCGCAGGAGTCCTTAGTGCCTACAAGATAGGTGTTGGTAAGGGTTCCCGTTGTAATTACCATGTGCTAATTGGGAAATTAGTGCACGGCCATTAAAAAAGTATGGAAATGTGGCTATTTTATCACCACACTAAAAGTGGCTGCAGCACACGGGAAACCCACACACTGACAAAAGCACTGGACACTTTTTAGCGTGGCTTAGTAAAAGGACCCCTATTTAGAAGGTCCATTCAAGACTGGCTAATGCAACATTTCTTCTCTTCATCGAAATGCTATACTCCATCACACTTATCCTCTCTTTACCTGGATATACAGGAACCAGAATATCAAAAGGTACAAGGAGTTTTCATTTGTGGTTTCATAGGTACTTTTATTCACAATGGGTCCAATATTCAAAAAAAGCTGAGCTCCTAAATTTATGCTCCTAAATTAGGCTCCTAAATTTGTGCCCTATTTTCAGCCAACCCTAGGAGCTTAAATTTTCAGCTAATTCATCTTAAATTAGGAGCATAGAACCTGATATTCAGACTGTGGGAAATAGCCGGGCTCTCTCCCGCAGAACGCGTTGAACCCAGATATACAATGCTGAGCCATTTCTGGTGATCGGCATTGAATATCCGGGCTTTTAAAGGCTGGTTTGAAGATAACCGGCTATGTCAATATTCAGACATAGCCAGTTATCTTTAAACCGGCCAAAGATATACCAGGGTTTGATGCAGCCAAATATGACCATCAAACCCAGTATAAAAATAGGTGGATAGCCGGTTATATTGCTTGATATAACCCGTTATCCACCAGCCGCTAACCGCAGATATTCAGTGGATAGCCAGTTATCACCCGCTGAATATTGGTGGATAGCCGGTTAAGCGCTATTTAACTGGCCAGCATCCGTTCTGACCAGTTATATAGCACTGAATATTGGGCAGATAGAGTCTGCCATTTGTTGTCTAGATTTATGACCCTAGTGCTGAAAATCACTGCTAAGCTCCTAACATCTTTTTTTTTCTGCCCTAAATCCACCCCTGTTATCACCCACTTTTTATGCTCCTAAATTTAAGTTTATTGGTCAATATTCAAAATGATTTAACTGACCAGAAATGGCCGCTGACTGGTTAAATAGTTTGTTCAGGGCTATCCAGTAATTTCTGCGTCCCTTAACCGGTTATCACCACTGAAAATGAGCAGTTAGTGCCTAAGTGAAAACCAGATATTTTGGGGGCATTCTGGGGTCAGAGTCACAGTTGGCCAGTTAAGTGCCAATATTCAGCACTTAACTGGCCAGGGTAACCGTAAATCACAGTCCTATCTTTGGGCTCCTTTAACTAAGCAGCGGTAAGCCGCTTACTGCTCGCTATACAGGAAGTACCACCAGGCTAAAGCAACAGTCCAGCAGTACTTCCCACCCCTAGAGTGCCATCATTTCCGGTGCTACAAAAATTTATTTTTCTGGTGCTGGAGTGTACCCGGTGGTAATCGGGCAGTGCTGCACATTGCCTGGTTACCGCCGGGTTAACGCAGGAGCCCTTACCACCACCTCAATTGGGTGGCGGTAAGGGCTCCCCCAAAATGGCCACATGGCAAGTGCTTTACTTGCCGCATGGCCATTTCCTGCAGGAAGGCGAGACTGAGGTAAAAGGGGGCCTCAGCGCTCTTCACTTGCCACATGGCCATTTCCTGAAGAAAAGAAAGACCTACCTTTTACCTGCTGCGGTAAAAGGGGGCTCATTGCACATCAAAAACATGTGCTGACATCAGCTCAGGCCCCCTTTTGCTGCAGCTTAGTAAAAGGGGCCCTATAAGAGGTCATTTATTCACATACATGGCCACTTACGCATGTTACTGCCTAAAATACCTGCAGTTATGAGTGCTCTTACCACTTAAAGCTAAGCAGCTCATTATAAAATTACCCCCAATCCCCCAGATTCTACATAGTGTGCCTAGAGATCCACTCCGAAATCCATGCGTATTCTGTAACAACATGCATAACATAATTGGCTTAACAAGCCAATCAGCATAGTTAACAGCACTTAACAAGCAATAATGGGCACTAATTGGCAATAATTAGAATTTATATTGATAACTCCCTAAGCATATTCTGTTATGCGCTGCGTCTAAATTTTAATGTGCGCAGGCAAAAAGGGGCATGGTTATGGGTGGGGAAATGGACATGTCATGGGCATTTCAAAATTTACGCATTTTGTTATAGAATATGGCCCTCTGCTCTTAAATCTACGTGCCAGGATTTATGCCACATTTCCATTGGTGTAAATGGAGATACGTAGTTTTAGGTGCTAGGATATCAACTAAGCATAATCTATATACCACTCCTAAATCTAGGCACCGCTTATAGAAGATGCTTAGGCAGAAATGAATTCTGTGTGGATTTTCTAGGTGCCATATATGGAATCTGGCTCGATATGTGCACTGAAGTCTGAAGAATATTTGAAGTCTCTTTTTGTTAATGAAATTGTACTCTAGAGGAGTCTTGAACTGGGGAATTATATGGATTATTCTCATCTACCCTATGTTAGGAGGGTCTTTTACTAAAGCTTAGCTCAAGTTATCTGCAGCAGGACTCATGGGAACAAAATGGGCCCTGCTGCAGATAATTGAGCTAAGCTTTAGCAAAAGACCCCCTTAGTCTCTTTACTTCCTTTACTATCCTGTTGTATCCGAACATTGGCATTCCTTTCTTCTTTTTTGATTAGTTTGTAAACCACATTCTTCATCCCATCTTTCAGGTGGTATATCAAGCGACTGTTAAATAATGAACTAGAGGAAGCTGCATTTCAGGTGGCTTTGTGCCCAAGAAACTACAAGTCCCCTAGGATTGCAATTTTAATTGTGTCCTCTGTTGGTAAGCTGGCTTTTGTATATAGCTCTCTGGATTTTAACCTGAGTCATTTAACTGAATAGTTTTCCTGAAAATCATTCATTTCTTATTGCATAAGAAATATTATCATAAAAATATCTGAAGACCAATTCATAATTCACCTCTCCATTTAAATAATGAATTCTGGACTATGACAGTCAGTTGAAAGAGTGAGTATAATGGGTAAGGATCACCAAATTGTCAAAACTTGTTGTGCAGATAAATGTACAGATATTTTTAAAATATGTGCATGGGAGTGCAGTGGCATACAAAGGGTGGGGCGGTCCACACTGAGTGCATGCTGCAAGGAGCTGCAGAGAGCAGCCACACGGCTGTCAACTCTTCCGGATCCCTGCTCCTTCTGATGTTACTTCCTGTTTCGGGGCACGGAACCGATGGAGCAGACAGCCATGCAACTGCTCCCTGCACCCTAAGGAGGTGATGCGCTGGGGGGATGGAGGCAATATGCCGGGGGTGATGTACTGGGGAGGGGGGAAGGGTCCTTTGGATCAGTGATGGTGTTATTCACTGCAATGGAAAAGACTTGGGTCTTATTCCTAGACTCAACTTTCACTCTCTAGACTGGTTGGATCTGGATAGACAGTATTCATCGCCCCTGGAGTGGAGGAAATTACAGCTACTGCGTAATAGTGGAACTAGGTGCAAGGAAATGAGGTTCTCGAAGGCATTCCCATTTCCTGTTCTGTAAGCTATTATAACCCCCAGCCTTGGGGTTTGGAATACCTCTAGAATCTGCCACTTATGTTCCTGTGCCCAATCTGCTGAATACCTTTGGCTGAAATTTTGTGCCCATGCTGACTTCATACATTTCAAGTTCTTGCTGATCTCCTTCCAGTCTGCTCTTTCACTTGCCAAACAGGACTACTACATCCACTAGACAGACTCTCTTGGCTCAAACCCTCGATGCCTCTTCCACACTGAACTCTCTCCTTAAAGTGCCTTCACCTCCAATCCCACCTTCACTTTCTCCCCAGACTATGGCTGAGTATTTCCATGATAAGGTTCACAAGATTAAACTTGAGTTCTCAACCAAGTTACTTCCACCTCTCTTTCCCCTAGTTCACTCTGACAACACTCCTTCAACCCCTGCCTCCTTTTCTTTCTTTTCTGAAATTACCAAAGAGGAAACTGCACATTTTCTTTCCTCCTCCAAATTGATTACCTGTTCCTCTGATCCTATTCCCACCTATCTACTCAGCACTGTCTCTCCTACTGTCATCCCTTCTATCTGTCATATCCTCAATTTTTCACTTTTCACTGCAACTGTTCTTGATGCCTTCAAACATGGCATAGTTACACCACTCCTCAAAAAACTTTCATTGGACCCTACATCCTTTCCATTTATTGCCCCATCTCCTTCCTCCCTTTCCTTTCCAAGATACTCAGTGCATTTTGTCTAGCAAAAAAGGTGCCGGTACTCAAATGCCAGGCCACCCTTCAGGGGTGGAGTGATCATTGAAGGACTCACCCCACAATAGCCAGGACCCCTGCAACCAGTCATAGAATCTATGACAAGGCAGAATTTGTATGTAGAACCTGAGCTCTTTCATTAAAATATGAGAACCATGGGTCAAGTTTAGCAGACAGTGGAAAAGGTGCTGGTACTCAGTACCCCCAAGTACCCCCTCAAAAAAAGCCCTGAAGATGCTTGAACGTGCTGTTCACCACCATTGTCTTGACTTTCTTTCATCTCAAGCTATTCTTGATCCACTTCAATTTGGCTTTCATATTCTACATTCAACTGAAACAGCCCTTGATAAAGTCTCCAAAGACCTGTTCCTGGTCAGATCCAATGGTCTCTATTCTATCTTCATCCTTCTCAATCTATCTGCTGCTTTTGACACTGTTGATCATCACCTACTCCTTACGCTGTCCTCACTTGGATTTCAGGGCTCTTTTCTTTCTTGGTTTTCTTCTTATCTCTCCCATCACACCTTTAGTGTATGCTCTAGTGGATCCTCCAGTCAAAAAACAAGGATTGGGGACTGGATCAGGTTCTTCTAAAACAGTCAGGACACCAAAAGAAGGTTAAAGGTGTTTATTTATGCTGACTCAACATGGTACTATGTTTCGGCACATAAGTGCCTGCCTCAGGAGTCTTGGTGCATATACTTGACAATCACATTTGTCTTTGGTAATGCATCTGATGAAGTGAGCATAATCTGGTCTTTAAAAAGACCGTTGGTGAAAAAAGGAAATAATAAATAGCCTGTTTGTCTGTCCTAATTAGATTGTAAGCTCTGTCGAGCAGGGACTGTCTCTTCATGTTCAAGTGTACCGCACTGCATACGTCTTGTAGCGCTATAGAAATGATAAATAGTAGTAAGTAGTATGTAAAGTGCCACTCCATTTCTATCCCACTATCAATTGGTGTACATCAGGGCTCTGTCTTGGGACCTCTTCTTTTATCCATCTAAACGTGGTTTTCAGTATCACTTTTATGCTGATGACTCCCAGATCTACCTCTCCACACCAGAAATTTCAGCAGGAATCCAGGCCCAAGTCTCAGCCTGCCTATCTCACATTGCCGCCTGGATGTCTCACCACCATCTGAAACTAAACATGGCCAAGACTGAGCTTCTTATCTTTCTCCCTAAACCCACCTCTCCTCTTCCCCCATTCTCTATCTCTGTGGATAACACTATCATTCATCCTCCCTGTCTCATCAGCTCATAACCTTGGGGGTCGTCTTTGACTCCTCTTTCTCTTTCCCTGCACATATTGAACAGACTGCTAAAACCTGCCATTTATTTCTCTATAATATCACCAAAACTATTCTCTTCCTTTCTGAGCACACTATCAAAACCCCTTATCCACACTCATTACTTTTCACTTAGACTACTGCAATTTGCTTCTCACAGGTCTCCCACTAAGCCATCTCTTTCCCCTTCAATTCATTCAAAACTCTGCTGCATGACTTATATTCTGCCAGTGTTGCTATGCTCATGTTAGCCCTCTCCTCACTTCATTGTCTCCCTATCTGTTTCCGCATAAAGTTAAAACTCCTCTTATTGACTTACAAGTGCATTTATGCTGCAGCACTTCAGTATCTCTTCATTCTTATCTCTCCGTACACTCCCCCCCCCCAAGGGAACTCTGATCATTGAGTAAATCTCTTTTATCTGTACCCTTCTCCTCCACTGTGAACTCTACTCCGTTCCTTTCATCTTGGTGCACCATATGCCTGGCATAGACTTCCTGAATCAGTATTTCAAGCTCCAGCTCTGGTCGTCTTCAAATCTAGGTTAAAAACCCACCTTTTTGAGGCTGCTTTTATCTCCAGACTCCAATTCACTTGTTCAGTACCCATGTCTGTTTTAAAATTCCCAACTTAATTAATTCCTTTTTCCCTTATTTGTTCTGTTTGTCTGTCTTGATTAGATTGTAAGCTGTGTTGAGCAGGTACTGTCTCTTACATGTTCAGTGTACAGCGCTGTGTAAATGATAAGTAGTAGTAGTAGTAGTAGCATTGCAGTCTGTGATTCTCATCTGAGGGCTGCAACAGTTGGGCTAAGGAAGATTATAAAATATGGGAAGTATTCTGACAATTAGAATTAGAAAAGGTTCAAAGAAGAGCGACCAAAATGATAAAGAGGGTGGAATTCCTCTTGTATGAGAAAAGGCTCTTCATCTTGGAAAAGAGATGGATGAGGGGAGATATGATTGAAGTCTACAAAATCCTGAGTGGTGTAGAATGAGTAGAAGTAAATCGATTTTTTACTCATGTCAAAAGTACAAAGACTAGGGGACACTCGAGGAATTCGAGGAAGTTACATGGAAATACTTTTAAAACAAATAGGAAATATTTTTCTCACTCAACAAATAGTTAATCTCTGGAACTCTTTGCCAAAGGATGTAGTAACAGTGGTTAGTGTATCTGGGTTTCAAAACGTTTTAGACAAATTCCTGCAGAAAAAGTCCATAGTCTGCTATTGAGACAAACATAAGGAAACAACTGCTTGCCGCGGAGTTTCTGCCAAGTACTTGTGACCTGGCTTGACCACTGTTTGGAAAACAGGATACTGGGCAAGATGGACCATTGGTCTGACCCAGTATGGCTACTCTTATGTTCGGTTACCCAAAAAATGCCACTTCTGACTGAGCTGGAGGAACAAGAGGAAACTGCTAGGCAAATAGATAGATAGATAGATAGATAGATAGATGTGTGTGTGTGTGTGTGTGTGTGTGTGTGTGTGTGTGTGTGTGTGTGTGTGTCACTGGCCCGCACCAGAACCCTGCTTGCCTGACGTCAGTAGATGTTACTACAGAGACTTTGCTGTCAAGGAGCCGCTTCAGATGTTTAACGCCAGTGACAGGGTCCCCCCTCCCTCCCAGTTCCAAGGTCCTCCCTCCCTCCCTCCCCTCCCTCCTAGTTCCACGGTCATCGTCCCTCCCTTCCTCCCTCCCTCCCTTCCAGTTCCAGGCCCCCTCCCTCCGATTTTTAAAACTCATCTTCACTCACCACGGCGTTACGGCAGCCGGCAGCAGCAGTACAACGCACGCAGGCTCGGCCCGTCTCTCTGTCTTAGCTCTGGTTCTGCCCTCATTTCCTGTTTCCGCAAGGGCGGGACCAGAGCTAAGACAGAGAGATGGGCTGAGCCTGCGTGCGTTGTACTGCTGCTGCCGGCTGCCGTAACACTGACGTGGTGAGTGAAGATGTGTTTTAAAAATCGGAGGGAGGGGGCCTGGAACTGGAAGGGAAGGAGGGAGGGATGATGACCCTGGAACTGGGAGGGAGGGAGGGGGCTTGGAACTGGAAGGGAGGGAGGGAGGAAGGGAGGGACGACGACCTTGGAACTGGAAGGGAGGGAGGGACCCTGGAACTGGGAGGGGAGGACCCTGGAACTCGGAGGGAGGGGGGGACCCTGGAACTTGGAGGGGGGGAGGGAAAGGAGAGAGAAAGGGGAGGAAGGGAGGAGGGCCACGAACTCGAAGGGAGGGAGGGGGGCCTGGAACTGGGAGGGAATGGAAATGGGAGGGAGGGGGCCTGGAACTCAGAGGGGGGAGGTGTGATGCACATGTAGGGGGGGAGGGCAAGGGACAGAGGAGAATTGCTGCACCACGATGGATGGAGGGGGCAGGGGAGAGATCCTGCATATGGGTGAATGCAGGGGAGAGAGCATAATTGGTGCACACGGGACACACACTACACCCTCTCACTCACACAAACAGACACACACACACATTCTGACTCTCAATCAGACACTGTCTCTCTCTCTGACACACACTCTTTCTCTCTCACATTGTCACGTCCCTTACCTGCACCGCCCTGCCCGCGGGGATGCCTCGCTCCGCGAGCAGGAGAGAGCGGGGTATCGCGGGTTATGGGCGGCGTGGAGTTGTGCCCGCCTCCTGGACAAGGCCGGTTCGCCGCTATAGCGCGGTGGCGGCCGGAGAGCACCGGCGCTGCCAAAATGGCCGGCGCTCTCAAACTAGAAAGCTTCTTCCGGGTGCGGGACCTGGGAGCTGAGAGAACGCCCCTTCTGGGCCCGGATTGGCTGGTCGCGGCTGGACTCCGCCTTCTCTCTGGGACCAGCCTATCCGGAGCCCTGGGGCTGGCTGGTGGCTCCACCCTTCTCACAGCTGATGAGTTCCCTCCTGTTGGAGGGGGCTATTTAAGTGCAGACGCTGGTGGAGTTCTTTGCTTCGGCTTCTGCTTGCGGATCCCTGAGTTTTGTGTTTTGGATTGCCTGCCTTTGAACCACAGTTTGGACCTGGACTTTGCTTTTGCCTGCCGCCTGCCTTTGAACCACAGTTTGGACCTGGACTTTGCTTTTGCCTGCCGCCTGCCTTTGAACCACAGTTTGGACCTGGACTTTGCTTTTGCCTGCCGCCTGCCTTTGAACCACAGTTTGGACCTGGACTTTGCTTTTGCCTGCCGCCTGCCTTTGAACCACAGTTTGGACCTGGACTTTGCTTTTGCCTGCCGCCTGCCTTTGAACCACAGTTTGGACCTGGACTTTGCTTTTGCCTGCCGCCTGCCTTTGAACCACAGTTTGGACCTGGACTTTGCTTTTGCCTGCCGCCTGCCTTTGAACCACAGTTTGGACCTGGACTTTGCTTTTGCCGGCCGCCTGCCTTTGAACCACAGTTTGGACCTGGACTTTGCTTTCGCTTGCCGCCTGCCTTTGAACCACAGCTTGGGCCTGGACTTTGCCTTTGCCTGCCACCTGCTTTTACCACAGGTTGGATCTGGACTTTGCTTTTGTCTACCGCCGGCCTGGAACCGCTGATCGGACCGGGACCTTGTCTTTTGGGCATTTGTCTGCTCCATCCTGCCCTTCGTGGGAGGTCTCTGCCCTGACTCCCCAGGTAAGATCAGAACTGTCTGGCTGCCAGGCGTTGTTTGGCACAAGGGCTCACTTTTCGGGGCATAGGATTGACACACATACTCACTCTCTGACACATACTCATTCACTCTCTCATACATACTCACTCTCTCTCACACATACTCTCTCCTAACAGTTCCCTTAAAAACATAATTGCCATTAGAGGACAACCTTGCTAGCACCCATTTCATTTCTTTCAGAAACGGGCCTTTTTTTATCTCTCGCTTATATAAAGTGCTAAACCCCTACGCGAAATACTGCACTGGCTACCAATCAAGGAACGAATAGCCTTAAAAATTTGCACTCTGGTTCACAAAATAATCCATGGTCTGGCCCCAACCTACATGACTGAACTTATCAACTTACCAACTAGAAACATCATTGAATCATCAAGAATGTTTCTAAACCTGCATTACCCAAACTGTAAAGGACTAAAATACAAATCAACATATGCATCCAGCTTTTCCTACATTTGCACCCAGCTCTGGAGCGCTTTACCTAGAAACATTAGAATTGTGAACACCCATCTAAAATTTCGAAAAGACCTTAAGACTCACCTCTTCTGGAAAGCCTACCCAGCAGACCCGAACTAATTCATGAACAATGCATCACATCTTTCGATCTAAGAAATGAATAATACCCCTTCCACAAAATCATATTACTTCAAACTCTACAAATTTTACCACTCTAGTTATAATTAAGTGTACTTCTACCCTTATCCTACTCTGTATTGCTCACTAGAAGCTGTAGTCTCATTCCTGGAGACTTAGCAGCCTCATTGGGATTACTTCTCTCTATATGCTACTATATATTCATCCCAGAGTTGTATTCTCTTTTCCAGAACCTTATCAGCTTCCTTGCACCTACTGTTACTCTATTTTCCACTCTGTATATATTCCCAGAGTTGGTACTCTTCTCTCTGGAATCTGTAAGCTACATTAAGCCTACTGCTATGCGGGAAAATGTGGGATACAATTGTAATAAATAAATAAAGATAGATAGATAGATAGATATACACATAGAGAAAGCATGAATTTCCATGGAAATAGATGAGGAAGAAATCTACCTTATTCAAAGACACATCTCTAATATAGGATTATTTCATAAAGTCAAACAGTTACATACATAGTGGGATTCTGGCTGGCGAGAGCTGGGATAGTGATTTTGTATAGAAACAGCTGTTGCTGGTCTTGGCCAATGGCAGAGTGAAGTTGGTACACTGGCTGTCCCCAGTTATTTTTCTGGCAGATTTCTTCTAAGACCTTAAAAGGAAAAAGTGAATTATTCCATGTAGTGTACTTGTCATTGGTTTAATCAGCATGTGAGACCAGGGTAAAGTGTAAGTGATGCAATCTGACTTTGTCTTACAACCATCAACAGATTTTTAAATTGCAAATAAGATGATCATTCAATTGCCTACTTTATGTTTATTTTACCTCTACTGATTATACCTCCAAAATATTGTAATCTTTATTGCACCCGATAAGACCAAGTTTCCTACCCGTAATAAGTGCTCTCCATGGACAGCAGGATACAAGTCCTCACAACATGGGTGATGTCACTGATGGAGCCGAGCTTAGGAAACGCTACTCCAGCTTACAGTTTCTAGAAGCTTTTGAGTAGGTTTACTACTTCTGGCCTATTGCTGTCACAAAGGACTGCTTTGGTCCATTTTTAAAGCATGTAAGAGAAAATGCCTCCACGAGAGGGTGGAAGGGTATGTGAGGGCTTGTTATCTGCTGTCCATAGAGGCATCTGCTAGAGATAAGTAAGTTGGTTTTCTCTAGCGACAAGTAGGATAGCAAGTCCTCACAACATGAGACTTGCTAGTTACAGATAACCTTCAACAGAAAAAAAGGAAAATAATAAAACTAGTGGCACTGCAGTGGGCAGACACCAACATTATTTTTGGTGGGCATCAAGTCCTTTAAGTATTTTGTCTTTTTTTTTAATTCACAAGGCAGCCCAGAACTGAAAGCAATGGGCCTGGGGGGGTGGGGGGGGGGGGGGACGCTGGAGTTTAATTCTAATCCCCAAAGAGATTCTGAAGGATTGATTATCCAAACCTACTGTTACTTCAGGAGAGCTTTTCTAAACACTTGTGGGTTGTGAATATATGAACAGATGTCCATGTTGCAGCTCTGCAAATCTTCCCTATGGAAATGCTGCCATAGCTCTTATATTATGAGCTTTGACAGGATCCTTAAGAGTCAGACCAGCCTGGGCATAAGTGAAGAAAATGCCACCTTCTAGCCAATTACCAACAGCAGCCCTCATCCTGTTAAGGTCACCAGAAACATTAAGCTGGGTGGACTTTCTAAGGACTTTGGTCTGCTCCAGATTATGCAGCGTGCTTTAACTTTTGTGGGTGTGAAGCCTAGGAAAAATATTAGTAGATGATTGACTGATTAAGATACCAACACTACCTTTGGAATGAACTTAGGATGAATGCACAGAACCACTTTGTTGTTATAAAATTGTGTGTAAGGTGGATCAGTTACTAGAGCCTAGAATTCACTAACTCTGGGAGCTGATATGACTGCCATCAAAAACAAGAGCTTCCAGGTCAGGCACATCTGATGACAGGTGTTGAGTGGCTTGAATAGAGCTTTCATAAACTGGCCTACAGCAACAGTGAAGACT
Organism: Microcaecilia unicolor; assembly: GCF_901765095.1. NCBI lineage: Eukaryota > Metazoa > Chordata > Amphibia > Gymnophiona > Siphonopidae > Microcaecilia > Microcaecilia unicolor. The sequence continues at coordinate 86,680,866 of NC_044035.1, forward strand.
TAATGGGAGGCTTCATTAGAAGCAAGACCTTCATGAAGTAAACAGCTAAAGGCTGTACAGAGATGATGATGATATGCATTTATTTATTTATTTATTGCATTTGTACCCCACATTTTCCCACCTCTTTGCAGGCTCAATGTGGCTTTCAATCCATCGTGGATAGTGGAAATAAGAAGAGAATAGACATTTGGTGTTACAGAAGGATTTTGGGTTACATGGTAATAGAATACATGATAGTAATATGACAGAAGGCATTATTAAACATTTCTGGATATATGTGTAGAGTTTTTTATGTGTTGATCTTTGTGGTATATCTTGTCAAAGAGATGGGTCTTCAGTAGTTTGCGGAAGTTGGTCAGTTCATAGATCGCTTTTAGGTTGCATGGCAACGCATTCCAGAATTGCGTACTCGTATAGGAAAAGGTTGATGCGTGCATTAATTTGTATTTTAGACCTTTATAGTTGGGGGAAATGAAGATTAAGGAATGTGTGAGATGATTGTTTAGCATTCCTGGGTGGTAGGTCTATAAGGTCTGACATGTAGGCTGGGGCATCGCCATGGATGATTTTGTGAACTAGGGTACATACTTTGAACGCGATGCGTTCTTTGAGTGGGAGCCAGTGTAACTTCTCTCGTAGGGGTTTTGCACTTTTGTATCTTGATTTTCCGAATATGAGTCTGGCTGCTGTGTTCTGGGTTGTTTGGAGTTTTTTAAGTATTTGCTCTTTGCAGCCAGCGTAGAGTGAGTTGCAGTAGTCTAGATGACTGAGTACTAATGATTGTACCAGATTACAGAAGACGGTCCTTGGGAAGAAAGGTCTTACTCTTTTTAATTTCTACATTGAGTGGAACATCTTTTTGGTTGTGTTTTTCACGTGATTCTCAAGTGTTAGGTGCCGATCAATGGTAACTCCAAGAATTTTTAGGGTTTCCGAAATTGGTAGATTTAGTTTAGGTGTGTTGATGGTGGTAAATTTGTTTGTGTTGTGTTGAGAGGTGAGTATTAGGCATTGGGCTTTTTCTGCATTAAGTTTTAATTGAAATGCATCTGCCCAGGAGTGTATGATATGTAGACTTTGGTTGATGTCGTTGGAAATTTCTTTTAGGTCTTGTTTGAATGGGATATAGATCATTACATCATCAGCGTTTATGTAAGGGTTGAGGTTTTGGTTTGATAATAGTTTGGCCAAGGGTATCATCATTAGGTTGAATATGGTCAGTGAGAGGGGGGATCCCTGTGGAACTCCACATTCAGGTGTCCATGTGGCTGATGTAGTCAAATTTGATGTCACTTGATATGAACGCGTGGTTAGGAATCCCTTAAACCAATTGAGAACGTTGCCTCCGATACCGAAGTATTCAAGGATGTGTAGTAGAATTCCATGATCAACCAAGGCGCAGATAAAGAAGGCCAAGAGGGATTACAAAAAAAAGATAGCATTAGAGGCAAAAAAACATAGTAAAATTTTTTTTCGGTATATTAAAAGCAGGAAGCCGGCAAAAGAATCGGTTGGGCTGCTGGATGACTGAGGGGTAAAAGGGGCGATCAAGGAAGACAAAGATGTAGCGGAGAGACTGAATTAATTCTTTGCTTCGGTCTTCACCGAGGAAGATTTGGGTGGGATACCAGTGTCGGAAATGGTATTTCAAGCGGACGAGTCGGAGAAACTTACTGACTTCACGGTAAACCTGGAGGACGTAATGGGGATGTTCGGCAAACTGAAGAGTAGCAAATCTCCTGGACCGGATGGTATTCATCCTAGAGTACTGATAGAACTGAAAAATGAGCTTGCGGAGCTACTGCTAGTGATATGCAACTTATCCTTAAAATCGAGCGTGGTACCGGAAGATTGGAGGGTGGCCAATGTAACGCCCATTTTTAAAAAAGGCTCCAGGGGAGATCCGAGAAATTATAGACCGGTGAGTCTGACGTCGGTGCCGGGGAAAATGGTAGAGGCTATTATTAAAAACAAAATTACAGAGCACATCCGAGGATATGGATTACTGAGACCGAGTCAGCACGGCTTTTGTGTGGGGAAATCTTGCCTGACCAATTTACTTCAATTCTTTGAAGGAGTAAACAAACATGTGGACAAAGGGGAACCGGTTGATATTGTGTATCTGGATTTCCAAAAGGCATTTGACAAGGTACCTCATGAAAGGCTACAGAGGAAATTGGAGGGTCATGGGATAGGAGGAAATGTCCTATTGTGGATTAAAAACTGGTTGAAGGATAGGAAACAGAGAGTGGGGTTAAATGGGCAGTATTCACAATGGAGAAGGGTAGTTAGTGGGGTTCCTCAGGGGTCTGTGCTAGGACCACTGCTTTTTAATATATTTATAAATGATTTAGAGATGGGAGTAACTAGCGAGGTAATTAAATTTGCTGATGACACAAAGTTATTCAAAGATGTTAAATCGCGACAGGATTGTGAAAAATTACAAGAGGACCTTACGAGACTGGGAGACTGGGCGGCTAAATGGCAGATGACGTTTAATGTGAGCAAGTGCAAGGTGATGCATGTGGGAAAAAAGAACCCGAATTATAGCTACGTCATGCAAGGTTCCACGTTAGGAGTTACGGACCAAGAAAGGGATCTGGGTGTCGTCGTCGATAACACACTGAAACCTTCTGCTCAGTGTGCTGCTGCGGCTAGGAAAGCGAATAGAATGTTGGGTATTATTAGGAAAGGTATGGAAAACAGGTGTGAGGATGTTATAATGCTGTTGTATCGCTCCATGGTGCGACTGCACCTTGAGTATTGTGTTCAATTCTGGTCGCCGCATCTCAAGAAAGATATAGTAGAATTGGAAAAGGTGCAGCGAAGGGCGACTAAAATGATAGCGGGGATGGGATGACTTCCCTATGAAGAAAGACTAAGGAGGCTAGGGCTATTCAGCTTGGAGAAGAGACGGCTGAGGGGAGACATGATAGAGGTATATAAAATAATGAGTGGATTGGAGCAGGTGGATGTGAAGCGTCTGTTCACTCTTTCCAAAAATACTAGGACTAGGAGGCATGCGATTAAACTATAGTGTAGTAAATTTAAAACAAATCGGAGAAAGTTTTTCTTCACCCAACGTGTAATTAAACTCTGGAATTCATTGCCGGAAAATGTGGTGAAGGCAGTTAGCTTAGCAGAGTTTAAAAAGGGGTTGGACGGTTTCCTAAAGGACAAGTCCATAAACCGCTACTAAACGGACTTGGAAAAATCCAAAATCCCAGGAATAACATGTATAGAATGTTTGTACGTTTGGGAAGCTTGCCAGGTGCCCTTGGCCTGGATTGGCCACTGTCATGGACAAGATGCTGGGCTCGATGGACCCTTGGTCTTTTCCCAGTATGGCATTACTTATGTACTTATGTAACCATGTCGAAGGCGCTTGACATGTCGAATTGTAGAAGTAGTATGTTCTTGCCGGTTGCAATCATTTATTTGAATTTAGTCATGAGCGTAACTAGTACTGTTTCAGTACTGTGATTAGAACGAAATCCTGACTGGGAGTCATGTAGTATTGAGAACTTGTTTAGATAGTCTGTGAGTTGTTTGGTCACCATCCCTTCTGTTATTTACCAATTGCACCAAGGTATACCCTAACTGAGTTGGTTTTTAAACCTTCCTCTGACTGATAAAGAGGGTATTCAAACAGTATTTTTGTGGGATAGGAAAAAGGATCATAGGTATTTCCCTCACACCAGACAGCAAACCTCTTCATTTAAAACTATGTGACCTCCTTGTAGAATCTCTCCTGGAAGCCAGAAGAACTTCTGATACACTGTCTAGCCAGTTCAAGGAAGTCAAAGTTACCTTTTAAACATGCAGTCTGTGAAGAATAGGAACTTGATGCTGGTCTTACCATTGTTCCTCAAACTTCCATGACCATTGTTGGAGAAAGCTCCAGTCTCATGGAAATTCTTACAGAAAGTTCCAGAAGTAGAAAGAACCAGATCTTCCAAAGCCAGTAAAAGACTATGAGACTCATAGCTCCTTGGTCTTGTTTGAGTTTCAGGAGAGTTCTCACTATGAGAAGTATGGAAGGATATGCATTAAGAAGTCCCTCTCTCCAATCTGTGAGGAAGGCATCTGAGGTTAAGTTTGCTATGTGTACCTATCCTGGAGTAGAACTGAGGGACTTTTCTGTTGTGAAGCATGGTGAAATGATCTAGTGAAGGGATGCCCCACTTCGAAGACTCTTATGAACAACCTCTTCATTCAGGGAACAACCATGTGGTTGAAAAACGTAATTCATTTTGTCTGTCAGGCAGTTGTCCTTACCTGTCAGATATGTGGCTTTAAGGGTAATCCAATGAAAGATGGCTCAATTCCACATCATGGTCTCCCAATACAAGAGGTAGGATCCTGGTACTCCCTAGTTGTTGGTGTAGTACATTGCTACTTGATTGTTAATCTGAATTAAAACAATTTTGTTGGCCAGCCAATATTTGAAAGCCTTCAAAGCATACTATATTGCTCTCAATTCCAGAAAACTTATCTGATGGGGATTTTCCTGGAAGGATCATACTCCCTAAATGTGAAACTCATCTACATGGGCTCTCCAGTTGGATGCATTTGTTATTAAAACTACATGAATTGGAGGAATTTGGAGAGGGACATCTTTTGCCAGATTGGATTGATTCATCTACCAGGATAATGAGTTCTGGAAAGATTGGTGACAGAAATTATATCCCAGAGGTGCCCAGTTCAAATCCCACTGCTGTGCCTTGTGATGTTGGCCAAGTCACTGAGAGGCCCTTTTACAAAGGTGCGCTGAAAAATGGCCTGCAGTAGTGTGGGTGCACACAGAATCATTTTTCAGTGCACCTGTAAAAAAATGCCTTTTTAAAATGTTTGCTAAAAATGGACTTGCGGCAAAATGAAACTTGCCATGCATCCATTTTGGGTCTGAGACCTTACCGCCAGCCATTGTCCTTGCAGTAAAGTCTCACATGGTAACTGGGTGGTAATGACGTAAGTGCATCAAATGCCACTTGGTGTGCATCCAATACGCGCATCTGAAAATATTTTTTGGATGTGCGTATTGGACGCACGCCAAAAATGACATTACCGCAAGACCCACGTGGTAGCCAGGCGGTAACTCCATTTTGGTGCATGTAGACGCTTACATGGCTTAGTAAAAGGGCCCCTTAATATTCCATTCCCTCAGGTACAAACTTAGAGTGTGAGCCCTCCAGGGACAGGGAAATACCCAGTGTACCTGAATGTAATTCACCTTGAGCTACTACTGAAAAAGGTGGGAGCAAAATCCAAATAAATAAATAAATAAATTATGGATAGAAATTCTATGTGTGAAGGGAAGGAGTATTCTTGTAGGGCTGTACTACCGTCTGCCAGGACAGAACAAACAGACAGATGAACAAATATTTACAGAAATTAGGAAAGCTGGCAAATTGAGAAACTAACAGAGAAATGACACAAAAGGAACCAAAATACAATATTGAAATTATCATCAAAGTGAGAGGAGACCTGAAGGGGGAGACCATAAAAACAACAGCAGCTCATGCCACTGCTTACAAGCCAAGCCAGAAGAAAGCAAAACTGAGTTATACCTTTGGGAAAAGCCTGACTGAAATAGTAGGTTTTCACAGAGAACTTAAATTTCTTGAAAGAGGACTCAAGCCTGAGATCAATGGGTAAGCTATTCCAAAGAGAATGAGTAAATACGTTATCGACATGGCTAACATTTACATGCCTGTAGTTAAATCAACCATAGAGCTGGCGTATATATGGGTGTCTAAATGTGGCAGGGTCCCACATAACTTACAATATTCTATAAATTATGCACCTTGAATACTGTGTGGAATTCTGGTTACCACATCTCAAAAAAGATATAGTGGAATTAGAAAATGTACAGAGAAGGGCAACAAAAATGATAAAGGAGATGGGATGACTCTCTTATGTGATAAGGCTAAAAAGGCTAGGGCTGTTCAGCTTGTAGAAGAGACAGCTGAGGAGAGATATGATAGACGTCTATATAATACTGAGTGGAGTGGAACGGGTAGACGTGAATCGCTTGTTTACGCTTTACAAAAATACAAGGACTAGGGAGCACTCAATGAAGCTACTAAGTAGTAAATTTAAAACAAATTGGAGAAAATATTTTTTCACTCAATGTGTAATTACACTCTGGAATTCATTGCCATAGAATGCAGTAAAAGAAATTAACTTAGCATGGTTTAAAAATGGTTTGGATAATTTCCTGAAAGAAGTCCATAAGCCATTATTAAGATGGACTTGGGAAAATCCATTGCTTATTTCTATGATAAGCAACATAAAATCTGGTTTACTCTTTTGAGAAGTGTACACTTACACACATAAATGCTAGTATTGTATACAATTTCACATGCAAGGGATGTGTAAATACAGGGCCTAGATTACGGAATTGTTCTTTTAGAAGATATTTTTATAAAAGGTCTCCTAATTACGATGTTGATTATGGTGCCTATTTTAAGGCTACTCTTTAAAGAAAAGTAGGCACCTACTTTTCTTTATAGAATACTAGTGCAAGTGTCTGAAAATGGGCTTACATTTAAGGCATGATCACTTACAACAGAACTATAGCTGGTGCAAATGCTTGCACCTAGATTAATCAAATACTGGCATATACTTTTCAGCTAGTTGGTATTCTATTAGAGGCCATTTACACAAGTAAGGGACCATTTATGCACCTTTCTGCAGTGTAAAACTAGGCAGCTCCTTAAATAATTACCCCTTAAGGGTCCTTTTACTAAACAGTGGTAAACACTAATGCGTAACATGCTTTATAGCAGGGCACGCTCAGGCATCCTGTGGTAATTTTGGCATTGGTGCGCACGTCTCATGCACTAAACAGATTTTATTTTTTAGCACTGAGGGTTGGTTGGGGACTGTCACAAAATGCCTAGCACCCACTTGGGGCTAACCCCGTGGCCACCTGGAAGGTCTATCCCCAGCACTGCTCAGACCCTCCTGCACCTTCCTCCCACCTACTGGGTCCCAACCACCTCTGGGTGAGTCTTTCGCTCTCAAGTTATCCCTGGTGATTTCTAGGTTAGTTCCTAGAAAGCACTCACAAATGTAATATACAGGATTCTTAGTCAGTCCAGACAAGCAGAGTCAATAAACTAAAAAAGGTATATTGTCATAAAAATATTGAACAGTGAACCATAAAAACAGATGGAACAAAACCAGCACACAATAACAGGTAACGGAATATGGATCAATATTAAAAATATCTAAACATTTAGTTACTACCTGGATTGTGCCTGGGGAGTACAGGAAATATAGCTGCTCACAGGTTATAGAATATAACTGCTCACAGGGTCTCAGTGATGAGATCTTTCTCTCTCCCCTCCCTGGCTGATACTATAGAGAAATCCAGTATTTCCAGACTGGATTTGAACTCCTGGGCCAATCAGAGCCCAGAATAGTACATTTTAAAAGTGTACTGCAAGCACTTCCTTTCTGTGCCAAACTAAAGAAAGAACAGTCACTCTCTGCCATAGCTCCACAACAAGAAACCACCACCCATTGCCAATAGGAGAAACACACTCCAAGAAACAATCAATACAGCTTACAGTCTTAAAAACCCACTGTTTCGTCACAGGGGCATAGAGTAGGATGTTCTGTGCTAATTGGTTAGTGCAGCTACATTGCTGCATGCTAACCGATTAGTGCGTGGTTAGCGTGTGAGCCTTTACTGCCTATAAAATAGGTGGTGATAGAGGCTCACGTGCTAATAGCCTTGTTCTAAAGGAAAAATTAGCACATTGTCATTAATAGAAAAAAATGTAAATTCAGCCATTTCACTTTTGTTTTTTTTTATTTCAACTGAGACATAACAAGCTCAATGTATAAGAATACAGCAAAACAAAAAAAGATACAATATCAGTAATGAGCAAAAGCAATCATATTGATATGAAACCACAAAAGTTTGTTAGTTTATGTACAAAGAAAAGAAGAAAAAAACCCCCATGGTCCAGCTGATTACAACTTGTCCTTTAGGAGTCCCCATCTTTCCACTTTTACCGCAGCTTGGTAAAAGGGCCCCTAAATGACCTGATATCATCCATATAATATCTGATAATATATGTATATGAATATTATGAATTTGCTACCCATTGGCAAAAGCAAAATTCTCACTGAATATCAGCCTGATAGATGGAACATAAGAATAAGGTCTTTCTTATAATCCCAACTCTCTTAAGGGAAAAGTTTGTAACTGTGCACTTATGTAAAAAGTATGTGCATAGTTTCATCTGTGCTACTTGAAAAAGTAGGTTATAAATCTAAATTAAATTAAAATTTCAAAGTGGATGAATATTACCCCAGGGTATTTTTGTGCTTACATTTACAACTCTTCTGTAGCCCACACAAAGTTTCAGAGCTAATTTACATCCATTAGCTTGAATTTTCAAAACTTGAGTCCAAGTAAATTTGCATGTGTGCAGACTGCACGTAAATAAGTTTACTTGCATGTTCTGTCCCTATATGCATGGAGACATGCTGTTTGTTGTTTATGTAAATATACTGAGCATTGTTTGTAAGATTACAGTGCCTGTATCTTTAAAATGGATAAGACTACAAATCCCTGTAATCCTGTAGTTCCCAGTAACAGGCTCTTCCTGAGCACATGTCCCAGATCCCTGTGTCATGTGTGTCTAGTGGCTTGTCTGATTCTCTAAACATGCTAGGCTAGTAGCCCCCCTCTTCCCTCTCTACTGGATCTGTTAGGCTGTCTGCAGCATGCTCCTTCTATGATCTACTGTTAATTTCTGTCTGTTGCATGAGCCTGTGAGGGGGTTTATAGAACTATGCCCCTCATCTTTAAGAACAGACCCTTAGATAGCCTGAGCCACCTTAAGAGCATTAGTCCCACCCAGGAGGAAGGGAGCTGGGAGGAAGGGGTGGAACTTAAAACCAGGAAGTATATAAGACAGGGCTAACCTGAGGTTAAGGAGGCCCAGGGAGGAAAAACGTGAATCCCTACTGTATGCCGCTGAAGCACCCATTCCATAATCATGACCTGGCTGAGGTAAGCCACTGTTCTATTTTTTTTTTGTTACATTTGTACCCTGTGCTTTCCCACTCATGGCATTGAACTGTGCAAGTTTTGCTTTGAGGTCTGGCTGGAGCCAGACCTGGATCTCGGAGGAACCCAAGAACTTGTAGGTTTGGGGCGTGGCAAACCCGGCAGCCCTGGACTGTGTTTGGCCTGCTGTCAGAGGCCTGCCTAAGATTCTGCATGCTGAATCCCAGAGGGTTTTCCACCCTATGTCTCAGGCCCTGTGAAGGAACAGACCCAAGAATCTCTTTAAATAAAATACTTATTTTGTGTTTCATCCTGTTGTCCGGCTGTATTTTTTTCAGCTGTCATGCCCAACCCCTGCTCAGGATGTCACAAAGCTCTACAAGTCCTTGTAACTCCATCACGTTTTTCACCAGTGTAAAAGTGTGTACAGCATCAATCTCATGCAAGACTCTTGTCCAGCACATCTGAACTGCAAGTTATTTTCCTTCTTTGATTACTGCATTAAAGGAGATTTTGCTTCAAAAGTTCTGAGTCTTATCATAATGATGTTGTATACTCTGGTTTAAGCTGCATGCCAGTCACAGTCAGTGAGAGGGCACAACATAGCATATCAACTGGGCAATTATGTAAAAGCCTGTTTTTATTGGTAAAGGATAGATTTATCTATGGAAATACTTTTGAGAATAACCGTCCTAATTCAAACATCTAAATTACATCCTACTCCATCTCATTGCCTTCTGACCACATCACATGAACAAGGCTTTCTCAAGTCAAACATACCTGATGTGCAAGTTTTATCCCTTGAGGTTTCAATGTGACAGTATTCATTGGAGTGAGCTCCATCCCAGGCAAAATGTCATAGAATTTGTCCTCTCCTCTCTTGTCTCCTTTGATCTGGAATCCTGGATAGCCTCGCCCCAGGCCAGTGAAAGCCAGGTATCCACGTCCTCCTAGTCCTCTAACTCCTGCAGCCCCTACAGGTACACTCATGTAAATTTCTAGGAATGTAAGAAGGCATTACACTGAATCAAATCACAGGAAAATCACCCTGATTCTTCTTGTAATGAAAAAGTTAGCCCCACTTACACTGCACTGTTTAAGGAGGATGGGAATGAACAATGGCGGTAACAATGAGTTACTAATACCTAGAACTCAATGCAAAGAACCACCGAGGCAGGTTTCTTAAAATGTTCTAATCTGATTAGAAGTCATGGCTCCTATTGAATTAGCGAAGAACCTGTTGGCATGGCTTCCTGACCTAGATTACCTTTTGTGTGCTTTGAAGACCTCCTAATTGGTGATGCAAGGTATGATGGGAAAAGGAGGGAGGCCACAAACTTATTGGCCATATTTTTGTTTCTCAGTTGACATGGATTCTGTAGTCTTTCTTTCTTTCTTTCGTTCTTTCTTTCTTTCTTTTACTAAAATGGAATCAGTTCTATCATAAATATTCCCTTGTTTGGAATTTGAATTTTGTTATGAGCAGCAGTAAAACTGCTTCTTTAAGTGAAGGAAAGTAATGGCATAAAGATGTATTTTTGTACGCCTTAGCAAGACATTTCTGGTATCTGCTCATCTTTTAGTCTTCTAGGAAGCTTTATTTCACGCAGGACTAAAAGACATCCCTAAAAGCATAAATCCATTATGACTACAGAGACAAACTCTATATTTTAGAGAAAGACACACAGGGCTGTTTCTTTGGAGCTTTTCCTCCATGGACCCAGAATGGTATATATGAGAAAATCTAAATGGACAAAATGTAGGAGGAATTCCTCTAGATTATTAAGTTTGAAAATAAGTGCTTTCAAAAATTTCATTCTGCTGTCTTCCTAGAAACTGATTCTGTGAAACCACCAAAGTTATCCCATCTCCTTTGCTAACTCCAGTCAGCGTGAGACTCACCTTTCCATTACATTCATGCATAGATTACCTTTGATTTTTTTGCTTTGTTCCCCAAGCCTGATTTGTATTTCATGAAACCAAACTTGGGTATCTTTAAATTGCAGTGATTACATTTTATCCCAGGTATATTCCCAAATGTTTTTTTTAACTTTTATATTACAACTGGTTCCCTTTACAAATGTTTTCTTGGAAAACTGTAGTCATCCTGATGAGCATGTGTATTAGCTTATGAATCCTTACCTACTGCATAATAATACACGGACCAAGATCCTGTGATGGATATTAGAAGTCAGTGACTTGGAAAACACTTGGACAAAGTATCACCGTATATTTTTATTTATTTTGTGTTTGTATTCATCTTTATTTCTGTGCATTGATTATACTATCATTTTGATTCATACAGCTAATCATTAGTGGATTGAAAGAAAATAAAATATTGCAAATGTAGAAAGGCAGACATGGAAAAGAAAGAATATTCATTGCATTTCCTTGCTGTAGCAACAATGTGCTCCTTGTGTTACCCTGCCAAGTGTATGGACAATCCAAGTCTCTCTTTCATAATCATCATTTACCTTGTTCTTCTGCAGAAATATGCAAACTACATGTGAAGTTTACTGGCCAGGGCCATTGGTGTTGCCATGGAATGATTGCTTTGTTTTGCGAATGGTAGTACCATTTCTTTAGTGGCCTAGTGGTTAGGGTGGTGGACTTTGGTCCTGGGGAACTGAGGAACTGAGTTCAATTCCCACTTCAGGCACAGGCAGCTCCTTGTGACTCTGGGCAAGTCACTTAACTCTCCATTGCCCCATGTAAGCCACATTGAGCCTGCCATGAGTGGGAAAGCGCGGGGTACAAATGTAACAAAAAAAATGTTACTCCCTATGTGGGAGCCTTATCAAGCTATGATAGGGCTTTAAGTTAGGTTATAAGCCCCTTAATGTGACTTAAAGGGACCTAATGCAGCCCGACTTAGTTTCCCGCTGCAATATTTAAGTTGCTATGGGTTACATATTTTGCATCTTATTACTATGCAAAAAGATGTATTTTTTTGCTCCATATTCCCCAAATGAATACCCGAAATAGTTATAGCATCACACAGTTTAATAACTAATGGTTTCAGAGTAAGAACAAAAAGGAGTGGGGACAAAGGGCAACCCTGTAGTGTGCCTCAGTACAATGGGAATGAATCAATATCCAGCTTATTTTTGAAAGAGAAAGACGCCCATATTTCGACCCAAATCGTGAGATGGGCGTCCGTTTCCCGTGGGCGCCCAAATCGGTATAATCGAAACCCGATTTTGGGCGTCCTCAACTGCAGTCCGTCACAGAGACGAACAAAGATCACGGGGGCATGTCGGAGGCATGGTGAAGGCGGGACTGGGGCGTGGTTATCGGCCAAGGAGAGGTGGGCGTCTTTAGCTGATAATCGAAACAAGAATGGCGTTTTTGACGAGAATTTGGTCCGCTTTATTTGGACCCTTTTTCTCAGGTACAGTCCCGAAAAAGTGCCCCAACTGACCAGATGACCACTGGAGGGAATCAGGGGTGACCTCCCCTAACTCCCCCAGTGGTCACTAACCCCCTCCCACCAAAAAAACCCACTTTACAAACTTTTTTTGCCAACCTGCATGCCAGCCTCAAATGCCGTACCCACCTCCATGACAGCAGAATGTGTTCTATCCTCTGACAGCCTTTTCCTGGTTATGATGTGGGTATTGGGTGAGTGTGACACCTTTTCTGTTAAGGGCACTGCAGAGTCACATTAGCAATGCATTGTGGTGGGTGTAGGGTATTGGGCTCCATGATTCCACTAGCTTGTGTTAAATGCTCACGATGTTGGTAGTTGGTAGGCTCTACTCCTATGGTGCTTTCCCCTCTGCTTACTGGGTCAGAGTGTGCTCTGTTTTGTTTCCAGTAGTCCATGAGGTAGAGGCCATTTGTGTAAGACACTTTTAGATCCCTTTCATGTGTTAGCCATGTTACAGCACTTAGTTCTCACCTTGAATGTGGCTGAAAGAGGGCATTGTATACCATTCTGCCAGCTCGGACCTACTGCTAATCTCAGTACCAGTGAGACTCATTGCCAGTGGGGCACAACCTCTGATCTGCAGTTAACTGTGAGTAAAGGTGCTTATTCAAATAAAGGACGTTTTCAGCGAGATTAGTCTTCAGGTGTGAACTGCTGTGCCAAGGTTATACACCAGCAACAAGTCCTGTCCCTGGAGCACTTTTAGTGGGTACTGCAGTGCACTTCAGGCAGGCAGACCCAGGCCCATCCCCCCCCCCCCACCCATAACACTTGTGGTGGTAAATGGGAGGCCTCTAAAACCCACTGTACCCACATGTAGTTGCCCCCTTCACCCCTAAGAGCTATGGTAGTGTTGTACATTTGTCCCTCCCACGACCAAATGGCTTGGATTGGGACGTTTCTGAGCTGGGCGATTTTAGTTTCCATTATCACTAAGAAAAAAATCTGCCCATCTCAGAAGGGACCAAATCCATGGCATTTGGTCCGTCCAAACCGTATTTTCGAAACAAAAGATAGACGCCCATCTTTTTCGATAATACGGTCTGTCCCGCCTCTTCACATACCTGTTTTTGGACATAGATGCCCATGGAAATGGGCGTTCATGTTCGATTATGCCCCTCCACATGTCCCATTTAGAAAAGGGCTCCATGATTTCACTAGCTTGTGTTAAATGCTCACGATGTTGGTAATTGGTAGGCTCTACTCCCATGGTGCTTTTCCCTCTGCTTACTGGGTCAGAGTGTGCCCTGTTTTGTTTCCAGTAGTCCATGAGGTAGAGGCCATTTGTGTAAGACACTTTTAGATCCCTTTCATGTGTTAGCCACGTTACAGCACTTAGTTCTCACCTTGAATGTGGCTGAAAGAGGGCATTGTACACCATTCTGCCAGCTCGGACCTACTGCTAATCTCAGTACCAGCGAGACTCGTTGCCAGTGGGGCACAACCTCTGATCTGCAGTTAACTGTGAGTAAAGGTGCTTATTCAAATATAGGATGTTTTCAGCGAGATTAGTCCTCAGGTGTGAACTGCTGTGCCAAGGTTATACACCAGCAACAAGTCCTGTCCCTGGAGCACTTTTAGTGGGTACTGCAGTGCACTTCAGGCAGGCAGACCCAGGCCCATCCCCCCCCACCCATAACACTTGTGGTGGTAAATGGGAGGCCTCTAAAACCCACTGTACCCACATGTAGTTGCCCCCTTCACCCCTAAGAGCTATGGTAGTGTTGTACATTTGTCCCTCCCACGACCAAATGGCTTGGATTGGGATGTTTCTGAGCTGGGCGTTTTTAGTTTCCATTATCGCAAAAAAAAAAAAAATGCCCATCTCAGAAGGGACCAAATCCATGGCATTTGGTCCGTCCAAACTGTATTTTCGAAACAAAAGATGGACGCCCATCTTTTTCGATAATACGGTCTGTCCCGCCTCTTCACATACCCGTTTTCGGACATAGACGCCCATGGAGATGGGCATTCGCGTTCGATTATGCCCCTCCACGTGTCCCATTTAGAAAAGGTTGTGTTTCAGGGGCTGCATAGAGAACCCAAAGTCATTTATAAAAAAAACCCCCTCCCATCCCAAACTGTTCTAGCACCCAACGCATATAGCTCCAATTTACCCTGTCAAAAGCTTTTTTGGCATCCAGGCTGACCAACGCCACCTTCTTCCCAATACTCTCTCTTACCTTGAGCACTAGCAATGCCCTGGTAATATTAGTTGATGCATAGCGCCCTGGAACAAAACAGGTTTGGGCAATATGATCCTACTAAATCTGGGTCCTTTCCTGGCTTGGGTAGGGGTACTATTTATATTAGTGCACATGTTGTTTTACATTGAGTGAAGTCATACTTTTAAGTTTGTGGATAGAACCAGTATGACGATTACATATACTATATCTATATTTTTATTAGTGGTTTCTATATATATATTTATGTTATTAATGATTGATAAACTATTTTAATTTTTATATATGTTCTGTTACACATAAAGGCAAATATTTTATATGTATATTGTTTGTAATCATTTTTTTAATATATGGTTGTTCTGACTTTTGGAATGATCTTATTTTTACTTTTGATATGCTTTTATATTTTTATCTATTTTGATTTTTATTGTTGTTAGTTGATTAAATTTACTCCTGATGTAGCCAATTTGGTGAAACATGGCCACGTCGGTACTTGTGCAATAAAGTTTTCTGGACTCATCTTAAAGTATACTGGACTTTTTTTGTATCTGCTTTGCTGTTGGGTGCTATGGATAATGAGAGCCTCTTCTGCCTACTGTGGTGTTTTCTGCTAAGGCCACTAGCAGGCTTATTTTCGAAAGAGAAGGACGCCCATTTTTCGACACAAATCGGATGATGGGCGTCTTTCTCACAGGGTCGTCCAAATCAGTATAATCAAAAGCTGATTTTGGACATCCCCAACTGCTTTTCATCGCAGGGATGGCCAAAGTTCAAGGGGGAATGGCGGAGGCATAGCGAAGGCGGGACTTGGGCGTGCCTAACACATGGACGTCCTCGACCCATAATGGAAAAAAAGGATGTCCCTGACGAGCACTTGGATGACTTTACCTGGTCCTCTTTTTCTTAAGACCAAGGCACAAAAAGGTGCCCGAACTGACCAGATGACCACCGGAGAGAATCAGAGATGACCTCCCCTTATTCCTCCAGTGGTCACTAGCTCCCTCCCACCCTCAAAAACAATCTTTAAAAATATTTTGTGCCAGCCTCAAATGTCATACGCAGGTCCATCACAGCACTTTGCAGGTCCCTGGAGCAGTTTTAGTGGGTACTGCAGTGCACTTCAAGCAGGTGGACCCAGGCCCATCCACCCCCTACCTATTACACTTGTGGTGGCAAATGTGAGCCCTCCAAAACCCACAACAAACCCACTGTACCCCCTTCACCCATAAGGGCTATGGTAGTGGTGTACAGTGGTGGGGAGTGGGTTTTGGGGAGCTCAGCACACAAGGTAAGGGAGCTATGTTCCTGGGAGCAATTTATGAAGTCCACTGCAGTGCCCCCTTGGGTGCCCGGTTGGTGTCCTGGCATGTGAGGGGGACCAGTGCAATACAAATGCTGGCTCCTCCCATGACCAAATGCCTTGGATTTGGCCGGGTTTGAGATGGCCACCATTAGTTTCCCTTATCGGCAAAAACCAATGGCGGCGATCTCTAAAGCCGGCCATCTCTAACGCCGGCCCAAATGTTGAGATTTGGCCAGCCCTGACCGTATTATCGAAACAAAAGATGGCAGGCCATCTTGTTTCGATTATACGGTCAGGTATGCCGCTTTCCGGGGCCGGCCTTAGAGATGGCCGCCCATATAGATGGCCGGCTCCGTTCGATTATGCCCCTCCATGTCATTCTTCTCTTGGAAGAACATCTTAAGCTTTAATGCTCACAACCACCAGGCATAATCCCCCCTCCAACCCCACTCTATTGAACTCCTAACCTGAACCTCCCAAACTCAGTCCCCATATCCCCACCAGGCAAAAAGCCAGACCCCCCATAAAAATCATCCTCCCCTGCCCCCTATTCCACACAGCTAATTATACATAACCAAGACACTGGAAACAAGAAGGATAGAAATGGGAAACAAATGGGGAATGTGTGATGTACCAGGAGAAATCAGAAAGACAGGGCCCAAAAGCAACCACAAATAAGGACCAACTATGGCACCCATATGACCCAGGCTCTCTACTATAGGTATGATCTCTGTCTGGGAGCCCCAAAAGATGGCCACTAAAATAATCATAGCATGATGGCAGCAAGTGCAAATCCAAAGGAGACTAGTGATAAATTCAATGTAGAGCATGAAGAAAAGTCTTTAGCTCCTCCAAACTGCTACATAGTGTTGTGGTCATGCCTTGTGTAATCCACACCTTTGCAGGATACTGACCTACAAATTTTATTCCCTGATTCCAAAGGTCCATACAATAAGGAGCCAGAGGACATCTGCTGGTTGCCACCTGGCTTGAATAGTCTTTAATAGAAGTAACTTACAACCTTCATATTCCAGAGAGTGGGCTTTACGACAGAGAACCATCAAGCATTGCCATCTGGGGTGCTGATTTTCAGTGTGCTGAGGCCCAACACAGTGGACTTGCTCGATTTTTAGGCCTCCAGCTGGAACTTTCATGCCCAGAGATTGTGGGAGCCAAGTCCCAACAATGTCCATAGAACTTTGGACGACACAGTCTCAGGCAGTCCGACAATTCATAAATTATTCCACCTTCCTCTGTTGTCCTGGTCTTCCAAGCAGTCAAGCAAAGTTTTACAATGATCCTCCAGGCCTTGCACCTTCACCTACAAACCCATGGTGCAGTCTTCCTGTTGCGACACACAATGTTCAACTTGTGTAAGCCTGGCCACATGACTTTCCAGGCCTTCTTTAATCTCATCCAAGGTGGCCTGCAACTTTGCCAGTTTGTCATCCAGGATAGCATACAAATTTTGAGTTAGCTCCCTCACCTCTTCCTCTTGGAGCGTAAAGACTGGTGCCAGTGCAGAGGCCTCAGACACCATTTTGGTAATCTCATTCTTTATGGCACACACTTTTCTGCTAGTCATTATTCTACAAGAAACAATTTACATGCATGCTAAAATGGTCAGTGGTCTACATCATAAAGTATATGGGGTGGACTTAAAGATCTCACTATGTATATTTTGGAAGAAAGGCAGTAAAAGAGAGATATGATAAAGACGTTTAAATACCTCTGTGGCATAAATATACAAGAGACGAGTCTCTTTCAATTGAATGGAAGTTCTGGAACAAGGAGACATGGAATGAAAGTGAAAAGGGATAGTCTCAGAAGTAACTTGAGGAAATACTTCTTCATGGAAAGGGTGGTGAATCCATGGAATGGCTTTCTGGTGGAAGTGATGGAGATGAAAATAGTATCTAAATTCAAGAAAGCTTGGGACAAGTACATAGAAAGGAGATGGCATGGATGGGCAGACTGGATAGGCCAAATGGTCTTTATCTGTCTTCATTTTTTTCTGTTTCTATACTTATGCACATAGTGCCACCTAAAGCTCCTCATAGAATTACCTTTTATCTGAACAGTGCCTCTGAGTATTGGCAGAGTACTTATCTGCATAATGGCTGCCTCTATACCAGTGACGTAGCTATGTGGCACCTGGGGGGTCTGGGCCCCCGTAGATTTGGCCCTGGACCCCCCCTGCTGATGACCCGCCCGACACCCCCTCCTGTCGCCTGCCTTTGCTGGTGGGGGACCCCAACCCCCGCCAGCTGAGGTCCTCTTCTTCTCGCAAAAGGCTTCCTTCTGTTTCTGAAGGAAGCCTTTTGCAAGAAGAAGAGGACCTCGGCTGGCGGGGGTTGGGGTCCCCTGCCAGCAAAGGCAAGCAACGGTGGGTTGGCGGCGGGAGGGGGGTCGGGCAGGTCGGCGGCGGGGGGGGGGGGGGGGGGGGGGGCGGTGGCACCAGGGGGGGGGCTAAAATGTGCCCCCTCAGCTCGGGCTCTGGATCCCCCTCCCGCCAAAGTCTGGCTACGCCCCTGCTCTATACAGATAAGTTCTTTGGAAAATGCAGGCCTCTACTTCTAAATATGATCCAGAGCAGCACAAACTCAGAAAGGAATGATACCAGTGGATATGGTTCTATGCCTATCTTTTCCTATTATAAATCTCCAGGATGTCTTATTTTAAGGGGCTTCGACGTTAGCTCCAGAACTTAGTACAAGAACAGTGCTGGGTAGACTTCTACGGTCTGTGCCCTGAGAAAGGCAAGGACTTTATATGTATACCCAAATTTGAAGGACAAATCAAATTTGGGTATACATATAAAGTGTCACATACCATGTAAATGAGTTTATCTTGTTGGGCAGACTGGATGGCCCATACAGGGCTTTATCTGCCGTCATTTACTATGTTACTATGTCTTAAATTTC
The DNA here is from genome assembly GCF_901765095.1 of Microcaecilia unicolor. NCBI lineage: Eukaryota > Metazoa > Chordata > Amphibia > Gymnophiona > Siphonopidae > Microcaecilia > Microcaecilia unicolor. The sequence goes on from NC_044035.1 coordinate 86,699,737, forward strand.
TCTTGGGATTAAATCATACAGTAGCTAGAGAAAAGCAATTCTCTTCTGAAAGGAATTTACTAAAATAATTGTGAACTCACAGTGGTCATTTTGATAATTTTGTATTTTTTAAAATAGTTTGTGCAACTCCTTACTGTTTGGGTAATCAATTACATTCTGTAGCGCTAGCCCTTTTTAATGCAAGCTCTTCTGTATAAACACATGGCAAATGGTACTGTCAGCAGGAAGAGAATATAGGCTTGTCTAAGAGAACATATGATTAATTCTCAGATGTGCTACTGTCATGCAGGAAGTCCCATGTGATACACCTCACAGATATAGGAGCCAGTTGTGTGGGTGCCAGTGGATGCTGACACTCTCCCTAATATTGAGCAAGTTTCTTTACTGGGTCTGGCACCCCTAATTATTTGGAAATGTTGGTATCTATGATCACAGAAGTGTTTGTTCATTATAATTGAACACAGAGCTGCCGAGAGGGGGGGGGGGGGCAAAATTCCCCGGGCCCAGCCTCCAAAGGGCAAGCTTCTTCCTTCCTGCTTCTAGGATGGGTCTGTCTTCTCTTGGTCTCTATCCTGCTCCTGCTGTGTGCTGCCCAGGACCTGGATGATTGAATTAATGTGATATTGCATTAATGCAATCATCTGGGTCCTGGGCAGCACACGCTGCAGGAGAGGACAGCAGCAGTTGGTAAGGGGGTGGGCAGCGCAAGTTGGTGCGGCTGAGGTCCGAGTGTGGGGGGCGGCGTGGCGGCCGCAACCTGAGTGGAGGGATACAATGGTCCAGTCCTGCCCCAGGCCCAGCTGGGCGTCTCGGTGGCCCTGATTGAACATAATGGTCAGTTGCAAGTTGCCATAGAGGGGCATAATCGAACGCGAACACCCATCTCCATGGACGTCTATGTCCGAAAACGGGTATGTGAAGAGGCGGGACAGACCGTATTTTCGAAAAAAAATGGGCGTCCATCTTTCGTTTCGAAAATACGGTTTGGACGGACCAAATGCCATGGATTTGGTCCTTTCTGAGATGGGCAGATTTTTTTCTTAATGATAATGGAAACTAAAATCGCCCAGCTCAGAAACGTCCCAATCCAAGCCATTTGGTCGTGGGAGGGACAAATGTACAACACTACCATAGCTCTTAGGGGTGAAGGGGGCAACTACATGTGGGTACAGTGGGTTTTAGAGACCTCCCATTTACCATCACAAGTGTTATGGGTGGGGGGGGAGGGGTGATGGGCCTGGGTCTGCCTGCCTGAAGAGCACTGCAGTACCCACTAAAAGTGCTCCAGGGACAGGACTTGTTGCTGGTGTATAACCTTGGCACAGCAGTTCACACCTGAAGACTAATCTCGCTGAAAACGTCCTTTATTTGAATAAGCACCTTTACTCACAGTTAACTGCAGATCAGAGGTTGTGCCCCACTGGCAATGAGTCTCGCTGGTACTGAAATTAGCAGTAGGTCTGAGCTGGCAGAATGGTGTACAATGCCCTCTTTCAGCAACATTCAAGGTATGAACGAAGTGCTGTAACGTGGCTAACACATGAAAGGGATCTAAAAGTGTCTTACACAAATGGCCACTACCTCATGGACTACTGGAAACAAAACAGGGCACACTCTGACCCAGTAAGCAGAGGGAAAAGCATCATGGGAGTAGAGCCTACCAACTACCAACATCGTGAGCATTTAACACAAGCTAGTGGAATCATGGAGCCCAATACCCTACACCCACCACAATGCATTACTGATGTGACTCTGCAGTGCCCTTAACAGAAAAGGTGTCACACTCACCCAAGACCCACATCAGAACCAGGGAAAGGCTGTCAGAGGATAGAACACATTCTGCTGTCATGGAGGTGGGTACGGCATTTGAGGTTGGCATACAGGCTGTAAAAAAAAGTTTGTAAAGTCTTTTTTTGTTTTTGTGGGAAGGGGTTAGTGACCACTGGGGGAGTCAGGGGAGGTCATCCCCGATTCCCTCTGGTGGTCATCTGGTCAGTTGGGGCACTTTTTTGGGGCTTGGACCTGAAAAAAGGGTCCAAATAAAGCGGACCAAATTCTCATCATAAACGCCTTTCTTGTTTCGATTATCAGCTAAAGACGCCCATCTCTCCTCGGCCGATAAGCACACCCCAGTCCCGCCTTCGCCACGCCTCCAGCACGCCCCCGTGATCTTTGTTCGTCTCCGTGACAGACTGCAGTTGAGGACGCCAAAAATTGGGTTTTGATTATACTGATTTGGGCGCCCACGGGAAACGGATGCCCATCTCCCGATTTGGGTTGAAATATGGGCGTCTTTAACTTTCGATTATGAGGCGGATAGGGTTCACTGATTGAGAACAGATTTGCTTTAGGTTTCTGAAGATACCTTTGATACAAGGAAAAACCTACCATGGCACACTGATTTATTCCTTGGACAAACAATGTTACGGATCACGAGACAATAGCACACTCTGGCACCTTTTTAGTCAAATGAGGCCACGTACCTCACTATAGGTAGTAATCCTTTCCTAATATGTCTTGTAATAAGGAACCAGTTTTAATATAATACATGGGAAGTAATAAATAATGGATTCTTTCATTTTAGAAATTTCCCCAGACTGACAACAAAATTATTACAAAAATAATCATTAAAATATCATACAGCAGCATTATGTTGATAGATGTTTGTGCTACAATAGCATTTTAGGATTACCTCTGACAGAGGGAGGTCGTATTATTCCTCTATGGCTGATGGGTCCCTTCGTGGCTGGAATTGGGAGACTTGGAATGGCAGTATAGGCCTGAGGAGCATAGAACACGGGAGCACCAAGGTATGTTGTTACTGGATCATACATTTGACCAAATGTGTAGGCATATTCTCCTTGCATCACAGTGCCTCGTCCACCTGTACCTCTGGTGTATCTAATGTAATTGTCCTTGTCCACTGGTTTAGCTAACATGACTTCGATAGGTGAACCATCTATCACCTTGAAAACAAATAAATGAATATGAACATTAAAAAAAAAACAACATGAATCACATAATCTGATCATTCAAAAACTATCAAAATAGATGTAAATAGGATATGAATAAGAAGCAAAATTGGAATGGATAGTAATTGAGCAAATGAAAATGCACTGATCACAATTTACAGGCCTGATTGAAAATTGCATGAACAAGCATATGTGTAAAGCAGGGCAAACAGGGATGTCAGACTCTGCCATCTGAAGAGTCTTGCTGCTTCAGGGACCCTAAACCCCATGACACAAGAAGAGGAACTCTGATGTGGCAGCAGAAAACAGCAGTGTGCCTTTGGGATCCCAAATCCTGTAGTATAAAAGTGGGCTGAGCCTACTCACTTGCGATCCCTCCCACCCTATCCCTCATGCACTAATTTTCTTATACAGGTTGACTCATGGCCTATAATCAAAACTTTTCCAGCTTTACTCCATTAATTGAAATGTTCATTGCTGTACCATCTCTTCATCACCATAGGTACCCCTGCCACAACAGTGGTGGTGAAGAGTAGATCCCAAACCTTGTGGCTCAAGAAGGGAAGGGTTGCCATAGCCATGATGAAGACCTGGGTAGTGTGCCATTGTAAATGGGAGAGCCAGTGTCCAAATATTCAAGGTTCATAGGGTTAGAGTAGGATAGGAGAAGGGTCAAAACACTAGCTAAAGAACCGTGGTGAGCTAGGCATTGTCTAAATTAAGAGGAGCAGGAATCAACTTAAGCTCTGATTAAGTGCAGCAGGGAGCAGATGTGAAACTGTCTCCAATGCAGAGACAGGAGATACATAGAAAAACAGAAACAGAAAGAAACAGAGAAAACTTTAGGCAGATAAAGATCATATGGCCTATCCAGTCTGCCCATCCATGCCATCTACTGTCCCTATCACTCTCTTACAGATCCTATATTCTTGTCCCAAATTCTCTTAAATTCAGATACTGTTTTCTTCACCACTTCCACCAGGAGGCCATTCCACAAATTTACCACCCTTTCTGTGAAGAAGTATTTCATCAGGTTAGTCTATCCCCTTTAACCTTCATCTTATGCTTCCTTGTTCCAGAGCTTCCTTTGAATTGAAAGAGACTCACTTTCTTCTTTCTGTGCATTTGTGCTGCTTAGGTATTTAAATGTCTCTATCATATCTCCCCTCTCTCGTCTTCCTTCCAAAATATACATATTGAGATCTTTAAGTCTATCGCTATATGCTTAATGATGAAAACCACTGACCATTTTAGCAGCCACCCTCTGGACCGACTCCATCCTGTTTATATCTTTTTGAAGGTGCAGTCTCCAGAATTGTATACAATATTCTAAATGAGGTCTCAACAGAGTCATGGACATCATCACCTCCTTTTTCCTACTGGCCATTCCTCTCCATATGCACCCAAGCATCTTTCTAGCTTTCACCATTGCCTTTTCTACCTGCTTGGCCACCTTTAAGATCATCACATGCAATCACATCCAAGTCCCGCTCCTCTTTTCTGCACCCCCTAAACTCTACCATTCCCTCAGGTTTTTGCAGCTCAAATGCATAATCCTGCATTTTTTATCATTAAATCTTAGCTGCCAAATTCCAGACCATTCATCTAGCATCACTAAGTCCTTCCTCATGTTAACCACACCATCAGGTGTGTCTATGCTATTGCAGATTTTGGTATTACCTGCAAAGAGGCAAACTTTACCAGACAGCACTTCAGCAATATCGCTTACAAAAATGTTAAAAAGAACTGGCCCAAGAACCGAACCCTGTGGCACAGCACTGGTAACATCCTTTTCCACAGAATGAGCTTTACCACTACCATCTGTCATCTTCCACTGAACCAGTTTCTAACCCAGTCAGTCACTTTGGGGCTCATACCAAGGGCACTCAGCTTATTAGTTGTCTATGCTGAACTGTGTCAAAGGCTTTGCTAAAATCTAAATACACCATATCTAGTGTTCTCCCTCAATTCTAGCTCTCTGGTCACCCTGTCAAAGAAATTAATCAGATCTATCTGACAAGACCTGCCTCTAGTGAAACCATGTTAACTCGGGTCCTGTAATCCATTGGATTCAAAAACTTTACTATTCTCTGTTTTAAAAGCATTTCCATTAATTTACACACCACAGAAGCCAAACCTATCAGCCTGTAATTCCCAACCTCTTCCTTATTTCCATTTTTGTGGTAAGGGGCCACATCTACTCTTTTCCAGTCCTCCAAGACCATTCCTGACTCCAGAGAAGCATTGAAAAAGTCAGCCAGTGGAGTCACTAGAACTTCCCTAAGTTCCTTCAGTACCCTTGGATGTATGCCATTCAGTCCCATCGCTTTGTCCACCTTTAATTCAGCCAGTTTCTCTACCACCCCTCCATTCCTATTTGTGCTTATCTTCTGCAGTCCTGATCCCGGCCCTTCAGCTGTGAACACAGAATATAAATATTTGTTAAGCAATTCCACCTTATCTTTATCAGCTTCTACATATTCCTCCCCTTCACCTTTGAGTCTCACGATGCCACTTTTGCACTTTCTCCTTTCACTAACACATCTAAAAAATGTCTTGCCTTCCCATTGGGGGGGGGGTCTAAGATGTGACAAGCTCCTAGCGGCAGAAATGAAGTCCCAACAATAGGTCTGTGAAGGCAGAGTAAGCACTGGAACCATAGCATCATGAAAAATGCCAATCCAAAATAAAAAAGGTGCAACGAGGAAGAGATTTGATGCTTCCACAGTAGATCACAGTGCAGAGAAGCAAGTGGATGAAAAACAGGAGATGATTAAAGAGGAGAAGAATCATACCCTATAAAACTGACTACCACAACTGGAGTTAAGTGAGGTTATTCCAGTTGGAGAATCAGATATCCTAATATGGATGCAAAGTACTGGTTTCCAATAGGGGTCTGTCATATTGCCTGTAGAGCCCAGCCCCCCCCCCCATCCAGTGGGGGTATACAGAAAAAATTCATTGTAGTATCTGAAATGTGGAGGTTAATGTCTATCTGCAATGAGAAGGTGGAACAATTTTGAAAAGTGTCAACGAAATCTGGATTTGTAGGAGGTGTTGGTAGCATTGTCAACCTAAGTGCTGTAATAAAATTGCTGCTAAGCATGCCCCATTGTGGTGCCTGCATCTTGGTGCTAGTTATTGGTAAATTGGAACAAACTGCAACAGATTCCTACACAGATACCACATGCTAGCAAAGTCCTTCACCTCTGGCACACTTGCAGAACCCAGTAGTGCTGTCTGATTTGACCAAAATGCTTTTGATTCAATCCAATTCACTCATATCAATCGATTTTTCAATTTGATTCAGTTCTTTAAGGCTACTATCAATAAACAGAAAATAAAATTCATTTTCTACCTTTATTCTTTGGTCTTTTAATTTTTGTAATCTTGTCGTGGGTTTCCACTTTCCTCTGTCTTCTCTTAACTCTTTTGCCAGGGTCTCCTGGTCCATTTGGCATTTCTTCTCTGCCCATGTCCATCATTTAGCTCCCCTCTGTGTCCCTGCCCCTATCTCCCTGCTATGTTGAACATCTCCCTTCTCTGTATCTTTATTCTTGCCTGTCCAGCATTACCCTTCTATGTTGTTATCCCCCTTCCCATGTCCAGCATCACATCTCTATGTCCCTATCCCTCCTCATGTTCAGCTTCTCCCCTTATTCCTTCTTCCCTCCAGTCCCCTCTCCCCTCTTGTCTTTCCTCCCCCAGGAGCAGTATCTCCCTTCCTTCTCTCTTGTCCTCCATTTCTCCTTCCATCCAGTGCCTGCCCTCCTTCTTTCCGCCTTCTACCCAGCATCTGAAAACAACTAGACATCGGATAACGCATAGCATTGTCCAAAAAAAAAAGAGAGAAAATGTGTTAAGAATGTCATACCTGACTATGAACTAACTATATATCTTTGGCAGCTCTATGGTACAATAACAGAACAGCAACTCTGTGAAAATTTAAAAATGAAAAATGCTGCAAAAACCAAACCTATGTAGGCGGACTTGAGCTGTGCTGGAGATAGATCTTCTAAGTGGCTGCAGGATAGCCCCAGGTGGGTAGCCAGGTGTTCCATGACAAAGGGTAAATACAAATGGGCAGATATAAATGTAGAGAAAAGTGACCTCCACCCCCACCCATAAAAAGAAAGAAGTGGCAGACAGATGTAGAAGAAGAAAACAGAGAGAAGAAATGGAAAGGTGAACCTGGAAAAAAAAGTAAGCTACGTAATGCAAGGTTCCACGTTAGGAGTCACCGGCCAAGAAAGGGATCGCAGCATCGTTGTTGATGACATGTTGAAACCCTCTGCTCAGTGTGCTGTGGTGGTTAAGAAAGCATATAGAATGTTAGGTTTTATTAGGAAAGGAATGGAAAACAAAAGTGAGGACGTTATAATGCCTTTTTATCGGTCCATGGTGCGACCGCACCTCAAATATTGTGTTCAATTCTGGTCACCGCATCTCAAAAAAGATATAGTGAAATTATAAAAGGTACAGAGAAGGGTGATGAAAATGATAAAGGGGGTGAGGAAAGGCTAAAGCGGCTAGGGGTCTTCAGCTTGGAGAAAAGACGGCTGAGGGGAGATATGATAGAGGTGTATAAAATAATGAGTGGAGTGGAACGGGTACATGTAAATCATTTGTTTACTCTTTCTAAAAATACTAGGACAAGGGGCATGCAGTGAAACTACAAAGTAGTAAATTTAATACGAATTGGAGAAAATGTTTCTTCACTCAACGTGCAATTAAACTCTGGAATTCGTTGCCAGAGAATGTGGTAAGGGCAGTTAGCTTACTGGGGTTTAAAAAAGGTCTGGACTGCTTCCTAAAGGAAAAATCCATAGACTATTATTAAATTGGCGGGGAAAATCCACTGCTTATTTCTGGGATAAGCAGCATAAAATGTATTGAACTTTTTCGGGATCTTGCCAGGTATTTGTGACCTGGATTGGCCTCTGTTGGAAACAGGATGCTGGGTTTGATGGACCTTTGGTCTGTCCCAATGTGGCAATACTAGAAGACTAACACAAGGAAAGTGAGAAAGAGACTGGGACCATCTCAATTAGAAAAATAAAATGCCCAGACATCAAACGATTGGGATATATCTGCGTTGGGAAATGCATATTTTTTAAACTTGTTTTGTATTTTGCAGGGTACAGGGGAAAATGCATTTTTTCTCTTTTACCACTATTTGCACTGTTTATAGAGGCTGGCTTTCTTGGGCAGAGGGAAGGAAGGGTCTCCATTTTATTTTCTGTATACATGTTTTTTGTGGTCCCTTACTGAGGATCTGTCCATGCTCAGTGTGTGTGTGACTGAGGTGAAGGATAGCTAGCATGTAGTGTTTATGTAGGAATCTATAATAGTTCAGCTTGTTCTAGTTTCCCACTAGTAGGTATATTGATGCTCTAGGGTCCAGTGTAATACTTATAGCACTGCCTTCTCATTCTGGCTGTGAAACAAAGTTTATCATTTTCTATGAAATCCATGTCATGGAAGGCAAGTACAGTCTGCCTCATTTGAAAAATAAAAACAAACACAAATCAGTCTGAAAATAGAGACTGCTGGATTTAGAAAAGAAACCCTCATTAATTTCAGAAAATATTGTTACACAGCCATCATATGCAAGCGCCAACAGTGAATGCATTAGCTACTTTCACTCATTCCTAGCATTCCATGCCTGAAGCTACTTCTTGACTCATAATTGAACAGGTCACCCGTAATTTGCAGAAATCAAATGATGCACCGTCTACAGTTAGCATGGTCAATATCTTGTCTGGCTGGCTAAAGGAAAATGTAGATCAAAATGAAAGTTAAAAATGGATGTGCCTTAAAAGCAATTATTTTTACATTAACAGATTTTGCCAATGGTCCATGAAAACATTTCTAAATATTTAGCAATGCCTTTATAGATAAAATAGCCATTATTTGAGACCTGTAATTATATAACAGGCACATGTCACCCATTAAAAGTTAACCAATGAAGAACAGCCCAGACCCATCTTTGTTTATCAATAAAATTACCTTGCCATTTAAGGCATTCATGGAATCAACCGCATCTTCTCGACTATTAAAATGGATGAATGCATAATCTCTGATCTTCTTCACTCGTTCAACTGCACCTACAAAATACAGTGAACAATTTGGATTTCAAAAAGTTTTTATTGTTACAGAGTGAGGTTACTACAACATGTTCAAGAAAAATAATTGCAGGAATCTGAAAAATGAATATATTCAGTATATTGTACTTTTCATACAAACAAAGAAAGAGTGAAACAAAGAAAGAGTGAAAGATCAGTGAGAAAGCAATTGAACAGAAAGTAACTAACATATACTACTTCAGCCCCTTATAGTATATTGCATCTTCGATATATGAGGCTTTAAAGGCTGGCTGATGCATATCTCTGCATAAATGGTATGTGTATAAACCTACTTGAATGGATGTGGAGTCAATCAAATCAACAACAGAAAACAAATTACCAAACGAGATCCACTATAATGGCAAAAAATATGTGTAGGTGAAGCACGTTACACTAAGAGGAAAGAAAAAGCCTCAAAGAGCTCCAGACCACCAGTTCTATTCAGCTGCAGGTGATCTAAATAATCTATTCCTCATCATTGGCTAAAAAAACCCTTCCTCAATATACACCAAAAATCCAACGTGGAACATAGTTTTCAAAATGACAATTGAATTTCAAAATGTGCAAAACATGCAAAAAATACACTTACATGGAGGGGCATAATCGAACAGGGCACCCAAGTTTTCATGAGGGTGTCATCGCAGGATGGCTCCGCGAAGGGGCGGGGAAACCCGTATTATTGAAACATAGTAACGTGAAGGGGCATAATCGAACGGAAACGTCTATCTCCATGGGCGTTTATCTCCGAGAACGGGTCCGTGAAGGGGCGGACCGAACTGTATTTTCGCAAAAAATAGACGTCCATGTTTTATTCGACAAATTGTGAGGTGGGTGTTTTTGTTATTCAGCGATAACGGAAAATGAAAGCGCCCAGCTCAAAAACGAATAACTCCAAGACATTTATTCGTGGGAGGGGCCAGGATTCGTAGTGCACTGGTCCCCCTCACATGCCAGGACACCAACCGGGCACCCTAGGGAGCACTTCTACAAAACAAAAAAAAAAGGTAAAAGAGCTCCCAGGTGCATAGCACCCTTCCCTTGTGTGTTGAGCCCCCCAAATCCCCATCAAAACCCACTGCCCACAAGTCTACACCATTACTATAGCCCTAAGGGGTGAAGGGGGGCACCTACATGTGGGTACAGTGGGTTTGGGGGGGGGCAGTTTGGAGGGCTCCCATTTTACCAGCACAAGTGTAACAGGTGGGGGGGGGGATGGGCCTGGGTCCACCTGCCTGAAGTCCACTGCACCCCCTAATAACTGCTCCAGTGACCTGCATACTGCTGCCAGGGAGGTGGGTATGACATGTGAGGGTGAAAATAAAAAGTTGTGAAACGGCATATTTTGTGGTGGGAGGGGGTTTGTGACCACTGGGGAGTCAGGGGAGGTCATCCCCGATTCCCTCCAGTGGTCATTTGGTCATTTAGGGCACTTATTGGGGCCTTATTCGTGGAAAAACAGGGTCCAGGAAAAGTGCCCTAAATTCTCGCTACAAACGCATATTTTTTTTCCATTATCGGCGAAAGGCGCCCATCTCTGATCGGCCGATAACCACGCCCCAGTTCCGGCTTCACCACGCCTTTGACACGCCCCCATCAACTTTGTCCGCATCCGCGACGGAGTGCAGTTGAAAACGTCCAAATTCGGCTTTCGATTATACCGCTTTATTCGTTTTTGTGAGATAAACGTCTATCTCCCGATTTGGGTCACAATATAGGCGTTTTTCTATTTCGATTATAAGCAGGATAGTAACATAGTAGATGACGGCAGAAAAAGACCTGCACGGTCCATCCAGTCTGCCCAACAAGATAACTCATATTTGCTGCTTTTTGTGTATACCCACTTTGATTTGTACCTGTGCTCTTCAGGGCACAGACCGTATAAGTCTGCCCCGCACTATCCCCGCCTCCCAACCACCAGCCCCACCTCCCAACCACCGGCTCTGGCACAGGCACAGACCGTATAAGTCTGCCCAGCACTATCCTCACCTCCCCACCACCAGCCCTGCCTCCCAACCACCGGCTCTGGCACAGACCGTACAAGTCTGTCCAGCACTATCCCCGCCTCCCAACCACCAGCCCCGCCTCCCGATCTTGACTAAGCTCCTGAGGATCCATTCCTTCGGCAAAGGATTCCTTTATGCTTATCCCACGCATGTTTGAATTCCGTTACCGTTTTCATTTCCACCACCTCCCGCGGGAGGGCATTCCAAGCATCCACTACTCTCTCCGTGAAAAAATACTTCCTGACATTTTTCTTGAGTCTGCCCCCCTTCAATCTCATTTCATGCCCTCTCGTTCTACCACCTTCCCATCTCCGGAAAAGGTTCGTTTGCGGATTAATACCTTTCAAATATTTGAACGTCTGTATCATATCACTCCTGTTTCTCCTTTCCTCCAGAGTATACGTTTAGTTCAGCAAGTCTCTCCTCATACATCTTGTAACGCAAATCCCATACCATTCTCGTAGCTTTTCTTTGCACCACTTCAATTCTTTTTACATCCTTAACAAGATACGGCCTCCAAAACTGAACACAATACTCCAGGTGGGGTCTCACCAACGACTTATACAGGGGCATCAACACCCCCTTTCTTCTGCTGGTCACACCTCTCTTTATACAGCCTAACAACCTTCTAGCTACGGCCACCGCCTTGTCACACTGTTTCGTCGTCTTCAAATCCTCAGATACTATCACCCCAAGATCCCTCTCTCCGTCCGTACCTATCAGACTCTCCCCGCCTAACACATACGTCTCCCGTGGATTTCTACTTCCTAAGTGCATCACTTTGCATTTCTTCGCATTGAATTTTAATTGCCAAACCTTAGACCATTCTCCTAGCTTCCGTAGGTCCTTTTTCATGTTTTTCACTCCCTCCGGGGTGTCCACTCTGTTACAGATCTTAGTATCATCCGCAAATAGGCAAACTTTACCTTCTAACCCTTCGGCAATGTCACTCACAAATATATTGAACAGAATTGGCCCCAGCACCGATCCTTGAGGCACTCCACTACTTACCTTTCGCTCCTCCGAGCGAATTCCATTCACCACCACCCTCTGGCATCTGTCCGTCAACCAGTTCCTAATCCAGTTCACCACTTCGGGTCCTATCTTCAGCCCATCCAGTTTATTTAAGAGCCTCCTGTGGGGAACCGTGTCAAAAGCTTTGCTGAAATCTAAGTAGATTACGTCCATAGCTCGTCCCTGATTCAATTCTCCTGTCACCCAATCAAAGAACTCAATGAGGTTCATTTAGCACGATTTCCCTTTGGTAAATCCATGTTGTCTCGGATCTTGCAACTTATTGGCTTCCAGGAAATTCACTATCCTTTCCTTCAGCATCGCTTCCATTACTTTTCCAATAACCGAAGTGAGGCTTACCGGCCTGTAGTTTCCAGCTTCTTCCCTATCACCACTTTTGTGAAGAAGGACCACATCCGCCGATCTCCATCTTTCATTTCGATAATACAGTTGGGGATGCCCAAATCTCAACATTTAGGTCGACCTTAGAGATGGTCGACCTAAATGTTGAGCTGGTTGACCTTAGAGATGGTTGACCCCGGTTTTCGGAGATAATAGAAACCGAGGACACCCATCTCAAAAACGACTAAATCCAAGCCTTTTGGTCGTGGGAGGAGCCAGAATTCATAGTGCACTGGTCCACCTGACATGCCAGGACACCAACCGGGCACCCTAGGGGGCACTGCAGTGGACTTCACAAATTGCTCCCAGGTGCATAGCTCCCTTAGCTTGGGTGCTGAGCCCCCCCAAAACCCCAGTCCCCACAACTGTACACCACTACCATAGCCCTAAGGAGTGAAGGGGGGCACCTAGATGTGGGTACAGTGGATTTCAGGTGGGTTTTGGAGGGCTCACTTTTACCACCACAAGTGAAACAGGTGGGGGGGGGGGGATGGGCCTGGGCCCGCCTGGTTGAAGTGCACTGCACCCACTAAAACTGCTCCAGGGACCTGCATACTGCTGTGATAGAGCTGGGTATGACATTTGAGGCTGGCATAGAGGCTGGAAAAAATGTTTCTTTTTGGGTGGGAGGGGGTCGGTGACTACTGGGGGAGTAAGGGGAGGTCATCCCCGATTCCCTCTGGTGGTCATCTGGTCAGTTCGGGCACCTTGTCAAGGCTTGGTCGTGAAAAAAATGGACCAAGTAAAGTCAGCCAAATGCTCGTTAGGGACGCCCTTCTTTTTTACATTATCGGCCGAGGAAAACCATCTCTTAAGCACGCCCCCGTCTTACCTTTGGTAGGCTGCCGACACGTCCCCGGGAAATTTGGTCGTCCCCACGACGGAAAGCAGTTGAGGACGCCCAAAATCAGCTTTCAATTATGCCGATTTGGGCGACCCTGAGAGAAGGATGCCCATCTCCCGATTTGTGTTGAAAAATGGGTGCCCTTCTCTTTTGAAAATGCCCCTGACTGTGTATCTGAATTTTCAAAAGGCATTTGACAAAGTACCTTAAAACTCCTGAGGAAATTAGAAAGTCATGGAATAGGAGGCAATGTCCTAATGTGGATAAAGAACTGGTTAAAAGACAGAAAACAGAGAGTAGGGTTAAATGGTCAGTATTCTTAATTAAGAAGGGTAGATAGTGGGGTTCCCCAGAAGTCAGTCTGTATTGACTGTCTTCATATTCTGATTTCCACTCTTTATGCATTTGGTTTTCTTTATTTCATCTACATACTTCACTTTGCTTTCTTACATGTCCAATATCAGTGTGTCAGTGATACTGTGGGCTTTCAAATATTAAGGGGTCCTTTTACTAAGCCACGTAAGCGTCTACACATACCCAACGTGTGCCAAAATGGAGTTACTGCCCAACTACTGTGTGGCTGTTGTGGTAATTTCATTTTTGGTGCGCTTCCAATAAGTGCGTCTGAGAAATATTTTTTATTTTAGGGTGCGCTTAATGGATGCATGCAAAGTGGCATTTGGCGTGCGTAGGTCATTACTACCCAGTTACTGCGCAAGCCTTTACTGCTAGATCAATGGGTTCCGGTAAAGTCTCAGACCCAAAATGGACGCATGGCAATTTTCATTTTGCCACACATCTATTTTCGGCAAAAATGAAAAAAGGTCTTTTTTAGAGACGTGCTAAAAAAATGGATCAGCATGCGCCCCAAACCCGCGCCTACACTAACACAAGCCATTTTTCAGCACGCTTTTGTAAAAGGACCCCTAAGTGATTTAGTAGTTTCAGTCCATTGGTTTTTGCAGCGTTTTTCATTTTTCACTCTAAATTTTCACAGAGTTGGTTCATAGTCAGGTATGACGTTGTTAACACATTTTCTCTCTCTCTTTTTTTTGGACAATGCTATGCATTATTCAATATCTAGTTGTTTTCATACGTTTGCTTACAAAGGCATGCTAGCATTTTTAGCGTGCACGAATTCTGTAGATGCCCATAATTATCCTATTACTTTTTAAAATTTCTTATAATAATTGCTTAATACTTTATCTGCACTTATTTTTCATCTACAATACATCTTATAATATTAATCCCCCATGGGATCATTGTTTTATTTATAGTTCCACTTTTTGCATAAATTTCTTATATGATCAACTATTCATTTATAACTTATCTTGTTCATGAGATCTTTTTTACATAGACCCTAGATGTCAATAGGAATTTCTATTTCTTTCCAGTGTTTGATATGATAATCTCCTATTGGAGGTTGCTTTTAAATTACAATTAATCATTCTGCATAAATCTCCACAGAATCAAGTTTTTTCCCATAGTTTATTTTGTTATGAGATTTTTATGTACAAACCCTAGATGCCATTAGGAACTTCTGTCTCTTTGCATTGGACCATTTGTTTTTTTTAAATACATTTTTTATGATTCCAGTATATGATATTCATATAACGTTTTGTGTTATGATACCTTTGGTGCATATTTATCATTCCTTTTACTTTGTGTGGACTTTTTCTATAATATTTTGTTGTATTTATTTTGATTTTAATTTTGATTATTACTGTTTAATGATATTATTTGAAGGATACTTATTTGTCATTTATAGTAATATGGTTATTGCTTAGACTCCTGATGAAGGCCAAGTGGTCGAACACAATTCACGTTGTCTTTATTTGCCAACTAATAAAGAGTTCAGTGACACCTTGATGAATTGCAAGGTGTGAATTTGTTGTCTTCGCAGTTTTTGGTATTGGAAAGAAAAAACACATACTTCATATAATTTACATGTTGGCATTTACATCTGCTTGGGGTCCATATAATTTATTTATTTGGATTTGCTCACACCTTTTAGTTGTCAGTTAATTGCTTGTTTGAACTTGAGGATGATCTGAGGCATGTGTTTCCAAGGGAATGAAGGAGTAAAAGTAGAAAAACTTAAGGGCCCCTTTTACCAAGCAGCGGTAAAAGGGGCCCTGTGGTGGCATCAGCGTTAAGGTTTGCCATGCACTGAGGACCCTTTTACCGCTGCCTGGTGAAAGGTTAAATGGCTGTGTGGTAAGTTAAACGCTTACCGTGCAGCCATTTCCTGGGAAAGTCCATTACCTTCGCTCCTGCGCCCGATCTGCTGAACGCCTCTGGAGGAAATCTCGCACCCATTCAGACTTCATTCATTACAAATTCATGCTATCCTCCTTCCAATCCTCCCTATTCCTTGCCAAACAGGACTATTACACCCAACTAACTAATTCCCTCAGCTCCAACCCTCATTGTCTCTTCGCCACCCTTAACTCCCTCCTTAAAGTGCCCTCCGCTCCCACCCCACCCTCACTCTCTCCTCAATCACTGGCTGACTACTTCCGCGATAAAGTACATAAGATCAACCTTGAATTTACTACAAAAGCACTTCCTCCTTTAACCCATTCCCTCAACCAACCAACCCAGGCCTCCTTCTCCTCTTTTCCTAATATCACCGAAGAGGAAACCGCCCACCTTCTTTCCTCCTCGAAATGCACCACCTGTTCCTCTGACCCCATCCCCACCAACTTACTTAACACCATCTCTCCTACCGTCACCTCCTCTATCTGCCATATCCTCAACCTCTCTCTCTCCACTGCCACCATCCCTGACATCTTCAAGCATGCTGTGGTCATACCACTCCTCAAAAAACCATCACTTGATCCTACCTGTCCCTCCAACTACCGCCCCATCTCCCTCCTACCCTTCCTCTCCAAGATACTTGAACACGCCGTTCACAGCCGCTGCCTTGATTTCCTCTCCTCCCACGCCATCCTTGATCCGCTTCAATCTGGTTTTCGCCCTCTACACTCGACAGAAACGGCACTCACTAAAGTCTGTAATGACCTGTTCTTTGCCAAATCCAAAGGTCACTACTCCATCCTCATCCTCCTTGACCTATCCACTGCTTTTGACACTGTCAATCATAATTTACTTCTTGCCACACTGTCTTCATTTGGGTTCCAGGGCTCTGTCCTCTCCTGGTTCTCCTCTTATCTCTCCCATCGTACCTTCAGAGTACACTCTCATGGATCTTCCTCCACCCCCATCCTGCTCTCTGTTGGGGTTCCTCAAGGATCTGTCCTTGGTCCCCTTCTTTTCTCAATCTACACCTCCTCCCTGGGCTCACTGATCTCATCTCATGGTTTCCAATATCATCTTTATGCCGACGACACTCAGCTTTATCTCTCCACACCAGACATCACTGCGGAAACACAGGCCAAAGTATCGGCCTGCTTATCCGACATTGCTGCCTGGATGTCCAACCACCACCTGATGCTGAACATGGCCAAGACTCTATCTCAGTCGATGGCACCCTCATCCTCCCCGTCTCATCTGCCCGCAACCTTGGAGTCATCTTGGACTCCTCCCTCTCCTTCTCTGCCCATATCCAGCAGACAGCCAAGACCTGTCGCTTCTTTCTCCACATCAGCAAAATTCGCCCCTTCCTCTGTGAACACACCACCCAAACTCTCATCCACGCTCTCATTATCTCTCGCCTTGACTACTGCAGCCTAGTCCTCACTGACCTCCCACTTAACCATCTATCCCCCCTTCAATCCATTCAGAACTCGGCTGCGCATCTTATCTTCTGCCAAAACCGATATGCTCATATCACCCCCCTCCTCAAGTCACTTCACCTGCTTCTGATCAGGTACCGCATACAATTCAAGCTTCTCCTACTAACCTACAAATGCTCTCAATCTGCAGCCCCTCACTACCTCTCTACCCTCATTTCCCCTTACGCCCCTACCCGTAACCTCCAATCACAGGGCAAATCCCTCCTCTCAGTACCCTTCTCCACCACCGCCAACTCCAGGCTCCGCCCTTTCTGCCTTGCCTCACCCTATGCCTGGAATAAACTCCCCGAACCCATACGCCAAGCACCCTCCCTATCTATCTTCAAATGCTTACTCAAAGCCCACCTCTTCAATGTCGCTTTTGGAACCTATCCATTGTACCTCTACCCAGGTAATCTAGACTGTTCCAATTTTTGATTGTCTGCACTCCTTGTCCTTCTTATCCTTTAGATTGTAAGCTCCTTTGAGCAGGGACTGTCCTTCTTTGTTTTTTGTACAGCGCTGCATAACCCTGGTAGTGCTCTAGAAATGTTAAATAGTAGTAGTAGTAGTAGTCCTTACTGCCTCCTATTTAGGAGGCAACAAGGGATCCTGTGATAACCCGCTGGTAGCCGGGCAGTGCGTGGGGCTGCCCGATTACCACCAGGTAAGCCCCTGGCGCTAGAAATTAAAAATGTATTTTCTAGCACCAGAGTTGGTGCATGGCAGAAGCCAGAACTACCACTGGGCTCCTGTGGTAGGGCCAATTTGCCGTGCTCCAACGCACCGGTAGCCCTACTGTCCTTTAGTTAAAGGGCCCCTAAGTGAAAATAGAGAAAAGAGATAAGGAAGGAATCATAGAAGATTGTGGGGTAGAAAATAGGAACTTTTAGGCATAGTAAGATGGATCCTTGGGCAGGTGGAAATTGGGTAGATTCATTACAACTCTTGGAAGAGAACAGAATAACAACTTTTGCTGTTCATTGCAGAACAGTTGTTATTTTCATATATTTTAAATGTAAATTTTGTACCTGGCTTGATGTTATTAAATTCTTTCTCAATTGTCTCTTCTGTGGTTGTCAGCATAAGATTTCGTACATATAAGATCTTAACTGATGACATGGTGTCTTCATCAACTTCAACTTCAGGCTCTGCCCAGTCTACTGCAATTGGATGTCCCCATAGCTGAATTCTTCCTATCAAAGATGTTTTGAAATGCAAAATTATTAGTGCACTTTCTTTCAGAATTGATTTATATTATTTCTTCACTCATGTTCACTGTGAGCATAATAGGGATGTGCTTTCATTTCAAGTGGCACAGAAAATATTGATATTTTAGAAATGACACAACATAATACACATTTTTGTTTTGTTTAATTTTAGTAAATGAAATCCCATGTCCCATATTTACAACAGTCTTGTAAATATGGGGCATGGGAATTCATTTACTAAAATTAAATAAAACAGTCTTCCTTGAGGATATGGAGGGATGGGAGGCAAGCCCTGGGAAAACCAACTTCTATCTGTCTCAGGTCAACCAGCATCATTCTGAAGTATTGGAGATTGATTCTGCTTCCTTTTAAATAGGTAAGTGAATGGATAGACAGAGAGATGGTGGAGACTCTGAGGAGATGGGAGTGATAGGAGACAACAGTGGGGGAGGGAGGCTTTAGGAAAAGTTAGTGTGTGTGGGGGGGGGGGGGGGAGGAAGTGACAGAAGACAACACTGGGAGAAGGGAAGCTTTAGGAAAAGTTGGGAGGAGGGTAGGAAATCTTTGTTTCACTTTAGGTATGCCAGGAAATATTTATCTTTTATAGATGAGAAGGGACTGTAACAAATAAAAGCAGGTTCTGGGAGGCTATAAATTTATTGCAATTTACTTGAGTAGATGAGGTCGATTTTCAAAGATCTGAGTGGCAAAGTGTTAGGGTCAAAAAATGCCTCAGCTCTTCTTGAATCAGGGTCTTCCTCATTTGGGACTGCTGCTTTTATCACACAATCATGCAGATAAAAAATAAGACCAATCAGGAAAGTCAGGAAATATCTGTGTTGCATACCCATATACAAATAAATTAGCACTGAAGTGCCATTCTCAGTGCCTTTGTTGCAAGCACAATTTATTTATTTATTATTTATTTTTTAACATTTGTATCCCACATTTTCCCACCTATTTGCAGGCTCAATGTGGCTTACATAGATCCATAAGTGGTGAATAACCAAATCAGGAGAAGAGAAATACATAGTTAAGGTAGAAGATACAGATTAATGATAACTGAATCGGATTTTTTGCCCCTTGGACTGACCAGTGCTGAGAATGTTGTGGAGGCAGCATTCACATCGTCTGAGGGAAGGATGTTTCAGTCAGCACATAATGGTGACACCTAGTGGTTGGATTTAGGGCTCATGACTACAGGATTCTAGGAGTCTTGTTGCATTGTGCCAGCTTAGGACTATTATTGCAGTGACTGAGCTTTGTAAGAAGGAGATATAAAAGGGGTAAAAATTTCAGGGCGGTTGAAGATAAAGGTTCATCGCATCAAATCCCATCCTGGTTTCCAAAAAAGCTATAAAATTTAAAAGAGCAGAAGGAAGGTGCCTGATGGATAAGAAGAAAAACCCACCTGGTAAAAGTTTCCTCCTTGCCATTGCTGCGGCTCGATGACTTTCAAACTCCACAAAGGCAAAGCCTCGATTCTTTGACTTATCTGCTGCACTGGGGTATACGATGACATCAAGAACTCCATCTGTGACTTTCCTCATCTCTGCTAAAATTTCTTCTCTCTTCTTTAACTTGGGTATCCCGCCAACAAATAGACGACAATTATCAACGCTGGCACAAACCCCCAGAAGCCTACCATTTCTGTGAGCAAACAGTTTTGTTTAGAATAAAATCAGCTTAGCTCACTAAGAAGTGTCCAACTATAAGAAAATACAAGGGTCAATATCTAGCAGCTCAATGTGCTACAAAGTTGCCTGGATATCTTTATTTGGTTAACTTTGCTTGGATATGCAGTAGCATTTAATTGACACTGAATATAACAACAAAAAAAGTTAACTGAATAAAGGTATCTGGATAAATTTAGGACAACTTGTGCTAGGAACCATGTTTGTCTGGCTAAAGTTTAAGAGGGTAATTCTCTAACTGTGCACCTATATATAGTATATAGGTACCCAGAGGGTAACTTATTACTATACATTATATAGAAAAACGTAGGTGCCTACTCCTTTATAGAATACTATTGTAACCAGGTATAGATGCATGTGTACACTTATGCCTAGGGCCAGCTTAACCATTGGGCCAGGTGAGGCTCTGGTCCAGGGCACCGGTGATTAAGGGTGCCAAAATATCCAGCCTCTGACCTCACCTGGTCTACAGATTAAGCCTTTTCTTTCCCCTAGGACTGCAATCTCCCTTTCGCTCTTCTTTCTCCCTGCAGGTCCAGCACTGCTCCCTCATCTCACTCTACTGCTGACCTGTAAAGTTTAACTCGATCACCAGCGGCAGTGGCAGCAGCATGACAGGCTGATGGTGAGGACCCTGAGGAAATGGGAGTGATAAGAGACAAGAGTGGGGGAGGGAGGCTTTAGGAAAAGTAGGACCATGCTCTTCAGCTAGCCCCTGGGTCTTCCCTCTGTCATGTCCTGTCTCCTGTGATGCAACTTCCTATGGGCGGGACATGGCAGAGGAAAGACCCAACAGCTGGCCAAAGGCTGCCTGTCATGCTGCTGCTGCTGGTGACTGATATAAACATTACAGGACTGCAGAAGCGTGAGAGAGGTGAGGAGCAGTATCGGACCCACAAGGAGGGGAACAGGGGAGGGGAAAAGAGAGCCTGATTGGGGGGGGGGGGGGGCGAGAGATGCTGACCCCGTGAGGAGGAAGGGGGCACCACAAAAGTAGGTTGGCTCAAGGCACCACTATCCCTTGAAATAGACAAAAAAGCATAAGAAGCCTTCAGGGAAGGGGGCGTTGCAACTTCACCTTATTGATCAGACCTGACATGGTCTTGGTTTTGACATAAAATACCTGCATAAGGGGTCTAATGATGTACTCTATTTCTACCATGGTTATTCTTGGCAGTACATGGTTGTTTTGTGCGGAATGTACTTTTAATGTTCAACTCTGTTTCCTTGCCGTTGGATTGATGGTATTTATTCAAGTCTGCATAGAATTGTCTTTTTCAAGATGAGACTGTTCATCCTTCACCAGATGGTTTGTTACCTTGGAACTAGATTACATCATTAGACCTCTGACGCAGGCATTTTATGTCAAAACACAGACCGTGTCGGGTCTGATCAATAAAGTGAAGTTGAGACACCCTCTGAAGGCTTCTTGTACTCTTTTGTCTATTTACTTTGGTTTCTGTGCTTTGGACTCTCTCCTTTGTATTTTGCACCACTATCCCTTCAGCCAGCCCTGCTTATGCCAGCCATAGAGCTGGTGTGAATGTGTGCCTATGTTCTGTAGATGTGCTCCTAGGGGGTAATTCTATAAATTGGGCCAAATTTTGGGTGCCACAAAATGCTGCACTTAGTTCTAATTCTATAATGCACTTAGGAGTACCTAAGCCATTGTAGAACCCTAGCATAAGGTGGTATTGGCACTCTGAAATGTAGGTATAACCTTATATGTCAATTCAAAGCAGGTGTAAGTGGGCATGCCTGAATGTGCCATGCAGCGCGTGCAAATGAAAGTATTTTAGAAATTGCGCACATTGCTAAGAGTGATGCTGACACACCCATGCTCCATCCATGTGAACACCCCCCTTGCAGTTACATGCTAAGGGGCATAAGTGCCAATTTTATAGAACAAAAAATGCAGAAGAATGGCTATACTTAATCTCAAAAAAACTTTGTATAATTACACAACACTGGTCGGATTAAGATCTATTACAATAAAGGACTACTTGGCTATAGAGGCTGTCTCATAGTATCTTAGACGTCCCAATATACCATTTATTGGTTTAATTCAAAGGACTATGTGTGTTTCTAATCATTGGTAGCCTCCAACCATCCAGTAGTACAAAAAAATGCTCATATGCGTCTATAAATTTAAATCGAAGTCTGTACTACTGTTCAAATATTCCGAAAAGTCAACATTACTGTAGCAAAATGCAAATAATGCACTAAAGGTACTTAGCTTGCGGGCTCCAGGTTATCTTCAATTGTTTTCTGAAGCTGGAGCTTCCCAAGTTTCATCGTAACTGAATAAAGTTTGACTAGCAACTCCGATGCCGTTATACGCCCGACAGGACCCTGTTTCGCGGTCTCTGGCTTTGTCAAGGGCATAAATTAAGTATCCTCGGCTGGCAACAGATTGATTTCAGCCGAGGATACTTAATTTATGCCCTTGACAAAGCCAGAGACCGCGAAACAGGGTCCTGTCGGGCGTATAACGGCATCGGAGTTGCTAGTCAAACTTTATTCAGTTACGATGAAACTTGGGAAGCTCCAGCTTCAGAAAACAATTGAAGATAACCTGGAGCCCGCAAGCTAAGTACCTTTAGTGCATTATTTGCATTTTGCTACAGTAATGTTGACTTTTCGGAATATTTGAACAGTAGTACAGACTTCGATTTAAATTTATAGACGCATATGAGCATTTTTTTGTACTACTGGATGGTTGGAGGCTACCAATGATTAGAAACACACATAGTCCTTTGAATTAAACCAATAAATGGTATATTGGGAATTTTATAGAACAGCACTTAGCATTTATGGATGGGATTAGTGCTTTTTGGCACCAAATTGGTGGGTAGGCACCAGTATTTTATAAACTTGGTGCACAATTGGTGTGTAAATTTGTTTTTTATTTTATTTATTTAAAACATTAGGGGGGGGGGTCGATATTCAATTGCTAGTACTCAACGTTTTGCTGATCACCGCTGGCATTATGCCTGGAAATTTAATGCCAGAGCCATGTCCCAGGCTTTGGCATCAAATTTCCAGGTTTGCGGAGCTGGCTAAAGCATAGCAGGTGAAGGGTCCCTTTTACTAAGCTGCGATAAAAGGAGGCCAGCGCAAGTGTCAGCGCGTGTTGTTAACACGCGCTGAGGGCCCCTTTTACGATAGTGAGTAAAAGGCTGCCTTCTTTCATGACAATAAATGGTCATGCAGTAAGTGAACCACTTACCGCATGGCCATTTTAGGGGGTGGGGGTGGGAGCATTTACTGCCACCCATTGAGGTGGTGTTAAGGGCTCCCATGTTAACACAGTAATAACCGGCCAGCATGTGGCACTGCCTGATTATAGTGCCAGTAATGGCATGCGCTGGGGGTGGGAACTACCACCGGGCTCCTAAGTGCGATATTCAGCAGTTAACAGGCTATGGTGAACCACATAAAGATAGCACTGACTTTTATGTGCTCCTATTTATGCAGTTATCCTGGCCAGTTCAGTGCTGAATATTGGCACTTAACTGGTCAAGTGCCTACTCCACCCCTGGAATGCCCCCCCCCCCCCACACACACACAATAGCCGGTTTTGAGATAGGGGCTAACTGGTCATTTTCAGCGCTATCCACCAGTTAAGTGCTGCTCAAAAAAACGAACAAACGATTTAACCAGCCAGGATCCATTTCTGGCTGGTTAAATTGCTTTGAATTTTGACTTCTTATAATCCACAGTTCTAGGCAGCTCACAATAAAACATATATAATAAATTAACAATGCACAAAAAACAACAATATCAATAATATGAGTGAATCATCTGGTCAGAGAGCATATGTTAGGAATTAAAAGGCTTTAATAAAAAGATACACCTGTTTACAGAATTGCCATATAACTTATAGCATTCTATTAAGTTATGCATCTGTGTGCTCTGTCCATGCTCGATGCAGACTTCTCCCATGTGTAAACTAAGCTCTGTGGGAGATATGCACATAGCTTTAAAATAGGGCTTAGGTGCACTTTTACCCCCAAATTCTATATATATGTTGCCTTAAGTTGTACATGCTAATTTGGCCACAGGGCCAAAGTGCGTGCACAATTGAATTGATTAATAAGCCAATCAGTGCTGATCATTGGTATTTAACAAGAAATTAGCAGCACTAATTGGCTTTAACTCGAATTTATGCGCATAACTTTCTAGGTGTATTCTACAATGTGGTGTCATAAAGGGGACATGGCCATGTGCATGGAATGGGTGTGTGTGTGTGCGTTTCAGAAAACTATGCACAATATTATGGAATACGCCCAATCTGTGCCTAATTTAGGCGCAGGTACTTAGGCCTGGTTTAAGGTGGCCTAAATGGGTGCACCTAAATTTTAGGCACACAAGTGACACATAGGCATATTCTATAAACTAAGCCTAACTTTAGGCATAGTTTATGGAATCACGCTAACTGTTTGGTTCTGCAGTGCTGATTTTTAAGGTGCCATTTATAGAATTTGGCCCTTAGCATTTATGCACGAATGTGACACTTATATGTATGTGCCATTATTCTAATTGTTTATACACACAATTGCACCATTTTAATAGAATTGCTCTTAAGAGAGTATTTTTGTAACATCAACTATTTCCAGCCTTGTTTATAATACTAGGATCAAAGCGACAGAAATCATGTCTAGATTCAAGGCTATGGACATTTACGCCCGCTCAGGAACAGGTATTAATATTCACATGTGCAGTAGGCATGCGTGCGTAGATGCATATTTTATAAGCAACATATGTAAACCACAGCTTTTCCCATGCTCTGCCCAAATTCTGGGCAGTAAAAGTATGTGCCTTCTCATCACGAATAATTTTTATATGTGTAATATCAGAGTAATTTTATAAAAGCCCATTTTAGGTTCTAAAAAGGTCTCCATGCATGGAAAAAACCCTTTATAAATTACCCCTATACTGTGCTTCAGAACATCCCAGGTGAAAGCTTAAACATGGCCACGCTAGGTTTTATGAATTTTAAATTTTTGGATTTGGCTTAGGTGTTTTTCAGTTGTAGCTCAAGGTGTGCTACACTCAGATACACTAGGTATTTCCCAGTATCAGGACGGCTCTTGATATAAGTATATACCAAAGGCAAGAATGGAGGTTTAAGGGGCCCTTTTACTAAACTGTATAAGTGCCTACCCGTGCTCAACATGCACCAATTCTGATTTACCACCTATCTACCAAGTGGCCCAGGTGGTAATTTCATTTTTGACACGTGCCCGATATGTGCGTCAGAAAATATTTTTATTTACTGGTGCAATGGCGGTAATTGGCATTTGGACGCAAGTTGACCATTATCGCCCAGTTAACGTGTGAGACTTTACTGCTAAGTCAATAGTTGATGGTAAGGTCTCAGACCCAAAATGGACGCGCCAATTTTCATTTTGTCACACGTCCATCCCCCCCCCCCCCCCCCCCCCAGAAGGCATTTTTTACAGGTGCACTGAAAAATTATTCTACTCACATCCAAAACAAGGGTCTATACTAGCTCAGGCCATTTTTCAGCGCACTTTAGTAAAAGGACCCCTAAGTGACTTGCCTAAGCCTTATGATTTTAGGTCTGGATATCCAAAGGCATTATTCAGATAATACACAGCTTAGTAAATGATTACTGTATTATAAAGCTTTTGTTTTTTTCTTTTTTTCTTTTTCTTCAGACCATCAGAGGTAGACCCAAAGTTACTTGTTGGTGTTTGAACAGTGGATACTCGATCTGAGACATAAAGGGGCATACCTTGATAAAGCTTTGCTGGCGAAACACATGTGGATATGCAGACCCACTTTTCAGCTTGACATGATATCAAGATTTATAAAAGCTAAGTAAAAGAAGTTCGTTTCATTTCCTTATGGATATATATATATATATATATATATATATATATATATATATATATATATATATATAAGAGATTTTTGAAAATAGAAAACTTTGTAAAAATATGAACGTTATCCTATATAATAAAACATACCTCCAACATTCTGAAGCTGACTGCATGGCTGAGGCATTCCTGCTCTCTGTATCCATCTCCTGAATTGACATCACTTTCTTCCGGGTTCATCACAAGCAGAAGTGACCAACCACATGAGGTTTCTCGGCTTCAGAATGTTGGAGGTGCATTCTATTAAATAGGATTGGTCAGTTCCTTGAAGCACAGCCAGAGTTCAGCGTCCTGCACAGTAATGCTCAGACACCAGAGAGAGAGGGGGGGGCCTGACACCAGAGAGAGGGAGGGAGGGGGGGCCTGACACCAGAGGGGGGGAGGTATCTCTGTCACACACACACTCTCTCTCTCACACACACTCTCTCTCTCACAGTCAATGTCTTTCTCTCCCTCACTCTCTCACACTGTCTCTCACACACTCTATGTCTCACACTGTATCACATTCACTCTCTATCTGTCACACAGTCACTCACACACTCTCTTGGTCTCATACACTCAGTCTCACAGAGAGTCTGTGTCACACACACTCTCTCGCACACACTCGCATAAGGAATGTCAAGCCAAATGCAAAAAGGAGATAAGGAGGGCTAAGGAGGACTTTGAAAAAAAGTTAGCGATAGAAGCGAAAACACATAGCAAAAGTTTTTTAGGTATATTAAAAGCAGAAAGCCGGCTAAAGAATCGGTAGGGCCGCTGGACGACGGTGGTGTTAAAGGGGCGATCAGGGAAGACAAAGCTGTAGCGGATAAATTAAATGAATTCTTTGCTTCGGTCTTCACCGAGGAGGATTTGGGAGGGATACTGGTGCCGGAAAAGGTATTTGAAGCGGACGAGTTGGAAAGACTAAATGATTTCTCTGTAAACTTGGAGGATGTAATGGGGCAGTTCTGCAAACTAAAAAGTAGGAAATCGCCGGGTCCGGATGGTATTCATCCCAGAGTATTAATAGAGCTGAAAAATGAACTTGTGGAGCTGCTGTTAGTAATATGCAATTTATCCCTAAAATCAGGTGTGGTACCGGAATATTGGAGGGTGTCCAATGTAACGCCGATTTTTAAAAAGGGTTCCAGAGGAGATCCGGGAAATTATAGACCGGTGAGTCTGATGTCGGTGCCGGGAAAAATGGTGGAGGCTATTATTAAGAATAAAATTACGGAGCACGTACAAAAGCATGGGCTGCTGAGACAAAGTCAGCACGGATTTAGTGAAGGGAAGTCTTGCCTCACAAATCTACTGCATTTTTTCGAGGGGGTGAACAGGCATGTGGACAAAGGGGAGCCGGTGGATATTGTATATCTAGGTTTTCAGAAGGCGTTTGACAAAGTGCCTCATGAAAGACTCCAAAGGAAACTGGAGAGTCATGGGATCGTAGACAGTGTATTATTATGGATTAAGAGCTGGTTAAAAGACAGGAAGCAGAGATTAGGGTTGAATGGTCAGTATTCTCGATGGAGAAGGGTAGTTAGTGGGGTCCCTCAGGGGTCTGTGCTGGGACCGCTGCTTTTTAACATATTTATAAATGACCTTGAGATGGGAGTAACTAGTGAGGTAATTAAATTCGCAGATGACACAAAGTTATCCAGGGTCATCTCGTCGCGGGAGGAGTGTGAAAGATTACAAGAGGACCTCGTGAGACTGGGGGATTGGGCGTCCAAATGGCAGATGAAGTTCAACGTTGACAAGTGCAAAGTGATGCACGTGGGAAGGAGGAACCCGAATTAAGGCTATGTCATGCAAGGTTCCGCTTTAGGAGTTACGGACCGAGAAAGGGATCTGGGAGTCATCGTGGATAGAACGTTGAAATCTTCCGCTCAATGTGCTGCGGCAGCTAAGAAGGCGAACCGAATGTTGAGTATTATTAGAAAAGGGATGGAAAACAAGTATGAGGATGTTATAATGCCGTTATATTGCTCCATGGTGCGACCGCACCTGGAGTATTGTGTTCAGTTCTGGTCGCCTCATCTCAAAAAAGATATAAAGGAATTGGAGAAGGTGCACAGAAGGGCGACGAAAATGATAAAAGGGATGGGACGACTACCTTATGAGGAGAGGTTAAGACGGCTAGGACTCTATAGCCTGGGGAAAAGGTGGCTGAGGGGTGATATGATAGAGATCTACAAAATAATGAGTGGGGTAGAGCGGACAGATGTGAAGCGTTTGTTTACGCTTTCTAACAATAATAGAACTAGGGGACACAAGATGAAATTAGAATGTGGTAGGTTTAAAACAAATTGGAGAAAGTTTTTCTTTACTCAGCGTGTGGTTAGACTCTGGAACTCATTGCCGGAGAAGGTAGTGACGGCAGCTGGCCTTGCTGAGTTTAAAGGGGGTCTGGACTGATTCCTGAAGGAAAAGTCCATTGATCGTTATTAAATTCTGGGTTTTTGCCAGGTTCTTGGGGCCTGGATTGGCCGCTGTCGGAGACAGAGTGCTAGGCTTGATGGACCTTTGGTCTTTTCCCAGCGTGGCAGTGCTTATGTACTTATGTATCTGTGTGAAACACACTCTCTCTCTCACATTGTGTCTCACATACGCATTTGCACAAACTCTCATTCTCACACACACACTCTCTCACAAACACACTCGCACCCAGACTCACTCTCTCTCTCACACAGTCACTCTCACATACACTCTCTCAAACATACACACTCCGAGGAAAACCTTGCTAGCGCCCGTTTCATTTGCATCAGAAACGGGCCTTTTTTACTAGTGAATATATAAATATCAGTGACCGATGACGAGAAGGGTATGAATCCTGCCACCATATATAAATCGTGATATGGTGATTAACAAGTGACTTTGGGTCTACCTCTGATGGTCTCAAGAAAAAGAAAAAAAGAAAAAAGCAAAAACTATATAATACAGTAATCATTTACTAAGCTGTGTATGATATAGAAATATTGGATTACTGATAATATGTTGTATTTAGTGGGCATTTTTTTAAATATTTGTAAAGCATTATTCAGATAATGGCATCTTAACAAGTGGATTAGCTGGCACTGGCCATGAATATTCAACTTCTTGATCTGGATGGTGCTCTGGATGTCCTTACAAATTACCTCAGCACTATCTGATTGTGTGTGTGTGTGTGGGGGGGGGGGGGGGGGGGGGGGAAGTCCAGGTGGTGGGATAGAATCCTGTTGGGAGAGGTGTTTGATGCCTGGGGGTCAAGGAAGTGGGATCAAGTCTTGATAGGGGGGTCCTGGAGAGGAGAAGAATGCAAGCTAAGGCTCGTACCTGGAAGCTAGGTGGACGCCAGCACTTATATAGCTATATGGGCATAATTACAACTGCATTTTGTGTGGTCCTAAATGCCCACTTAGCTATGTGGGCACTGGCACTGAATGTTGTCACTCCCACATAACTACCAGCACCTCCCAAATTCTGCCCCTGTAACACACCTCTCCTGCTTGGTTTCGAGATGGTCAGGCAGTCGTTTCAAATGAATGTCATTCGCACATAAGCGTGCACACTGTGCGTACATATTAAGCTGGATTCAGTAAATGGTGCCAAAAGAAAATCGGTACTGAGCAGTATTCTATAATTGGTGTTCCATGATCGGCACCCTTTACAGAATAGCGCATAGTACTGGGATCCGAACGCAACTTTGGGCCTGAGGAGTTACACCAACTGAAACGAGATGTAAATCCCAGTGCATACATTTTGAGCAGGTCCACACTATTCTATAACAGTGCCTGCATTTTAAGGGAGTGCCCCTGCCATGGCCACGCCCCCTTTGCAGTTCTGTTTGGAAACACTTAAGCGCTGTTCTATAAATGGGCAGGTAAGTGTGTTTTAATGTGGATCTGCCCAGTTTCGGCGCCTTGCATCCATTAGAACACTTTTCAGCACCAAACTTTTGGTGCAGAATTAGTGCCTAATGCTAGGTGTCATATATGGTATTCCCCATTTTATGCCCTTTTCTGCATTAATTCACGTATTTATATATTGCTTAGACCTAAGTGGTTTACAGTTTCATTTTACAGTTACTGGGTCTGTCCCTAGTGGGCTCACAATCTAAGTAGTACATTGTACTGCTGTTGCACCAGAGGAAATAGAGGGTTAAGCGACTTGCCCGGGGTCACATGGAGCGGCAGAGGAATTGAATGTGGTTCCCCCAGATCTCAGTCCACTGTTGACTATCAGGCAGCAGCGAGAATTGAACCCAGTTCCCCAGGTCTGTAACCTGCTACAGTAAACATTAGGCCACTCCTCCACTCCTCTTTTTTTAAAGAGTGTGTGCTATTTGCACTAGTATGCACTCTTTCCTGACAGTATGCTTATGTGAGTACATGCACAATGGTTTATGCATGGGGTGTAATATCAGGAAAGAGTGTACAATATGCAAATAGCATGCACTCTTTAAGGAAAGTGTGCACTATGGGTCAGATTCTATAAATGGTGCTGAAAAATAGGCACTGGAAAAGATCGATGAATGGGCTGAGTAGGCAGTGCCACGCAGCAGCCACTAGCATGGCTTAATAAACAGGGGGGCTAGTAACTAATAAATGGGGTTAATGTTAAAATAACATGTCTTAATGGTAACCCATACTGCTAACTTTCCTGATTGGGGAGTCATTCCAACCATATTATTATTTTTCTGTATCTTTTCTGATTCTGCTATATGTTTTTTTGAACTACGGTGACCACACAATGCAATGATACAAAGTCATTATGGAAAGGAATGAAGAATTAAACAGACATTTTTTGTCCAACACCACAAGCTGACAATTTCAATATATTGTCCATAATTTTGCCTAGATCCTTTTTCTGGTTAGTAAGTTGTAATGTGGAACCTAGCGTCGTATAGTTATAGTTTAAGTTATTCTTCCCTATGTGTAACCCTTTACTCTTGTTCACATTAAATTTCATCTTCCATTTGGATGCCTGGGAGCTGATTTTCGAAAGAGAAGGACATCCATCTTTCGACATAAATCGGAAGATGGACATCCTTCTCCCAGGGACGTCCTAATCGGTATAATCATAACCCGATTTAGGACGTCTCCAACTGCACTCTGTCGCAAGGACGGCCAAAGTTCAAGGGGGCTTGTGGAGGCATAGTGAAGGCAGGACTTGGGCGTGCCTAACCCTTGGATGTCTTTGACCCACAATCGAAAAAAAGAAGGACGTCCCTGACAAACACTTGGACGTTTTCACCTGGACCTGTTTTTATTACAACTAAGGCACAAAAAGATGCCCGAAATGAACAGATGACCACCGGAGAGAATTGGGGGATGACCTCCCATTACTCTCTCAGTGGTCACTAACCCCCTCCCACCCTCAAAATATATCATTAAAAATATGTCATGCCAGCATCTATGCCAGCCTCAGATGTCATATTCAGGTCCATGACAGTGCATGCAGGTCCCAGGAGCAGTTTTAGTGGGTACTGCAGTGCACTTCAGACAGGCGGACCCAAGCCCATACCCCCCTACCTGTTACATTTGTGGAGAAAACTGCAAGCCTTCCAAAACCTACCACAAACCCACTGTACCCACATCTAGGTGCCCCCCTTCACCCGTAAGGGCTACAGTAGTGGTATACAGTTGGGGGTAGTGGGTTTGGGGGGGGCTCCGCACACAAGGTAAGGGAGCAATGTTCCTGGGAGCATTTTATGAAGTCCACTGCAGTGCCCCCTAGGGTGCCCGGTTGGTGTCCTGGTATGTCAGGGGGACCAGTGCACTACAAATGCTGGCTCCTCCCATGCCCAAATGGCTTGCATTAGGACATTTTTGACAAGAATTTAAAGACACTTGAGAGAATGAAAAAGAACAGTAGAAACAGAAGATGGGAAGGAGGTAGGTATAAGAAAATATGCATGAACTTTGGACTAGTTTTTGAAACCTATATACTGAATCACAGGAAGAGTCAGACAGAAAGGGGAGAAGACAAAGCCAAGTTGAATAGAAGGGTGGTAAAGCTGTGTAAAACATAAAAAAGGAGAAGGCAAGGCATCTCAATGTGAAAAAGCGCCAGGGATTAATAAGTTTGTAGGGGTGGGAGCAAGTTTCCTAGCATGGGCCATAGACTGTTTATACCTCTCAGTTAAAAAAGATATGATACCTTGTAGGCAGTCATGTATGATATAAGGAATCATAATAGAGTGCTAGTGAGAATGGAAAGATAAGTTCCTGGCCCTCTCTAAAGTTGCAGAGAAAAGCATATTTTGTGTGTAAACATGCCTTCTTCATGAGCTGCTCCGCACTATATTTTAGAATCTTATATCATTGGTGGAAGCATTTTAATATGGATGACTTTGATCTGATTATGCTGAAGAGATACTTTTATATATTCATAGCTTTTCAAACTCTCAGGAATATAGAAATCAGACTTACCTAATTTCGTAATTATTAAGTTGCTTGATGGCAATTTTGGCTTCCTGTTTATTACTGAATGTTACAAATGCATATCCTCTATTATTGCCATTGAAGTCCATCATCATTCTCATTTCATAGATTTTCCCAATCTGTAAAACATAGGGATAAAGATCTGAAGAGCACGATGTGTGTTCACTTTTCAAATAACGCATGAAGTTGCCAGCTAAGACCTGAGTCTTTTCTAATTGTGTATTGTGCATTGTTCTACCATACATCATCATTCACTAGTTTTTCTAACTTAGATTTATTTTCTGACCCATGAACCAACTGAAAATATATAAAAAGGCAACATGTTTAACAGATACTTCTGCCTGAATTAGCAGATCTCTTAACAAGGTAAATGACCCAAGTTAATAGTATCTGATAACAGTAAAAGAGCAATTACATTATCACAAGAACTTTACAGAACATTTGTCAGGGCATGCAGTGATTTACACCGGCTGACAGAAAAGTGCCTTTGCGTTTCTTCATAGCCCACTTATATCATAAAAATGGCTTTTGTGATTTTTGACATGTACAGCGTGACTTCAGCTTACCCCCTTTTTATAATTCAGATAGATTGTTGAAATAATGGTTCTTACTGTTTATCAAGGTAAATCAATTACGTGATGGTGTCTGTCTGGGCTCACCTTGAGGTATTGTAGAAATACTAGACAGTACTTGCAATGATAACAAGGTGTCACCATAGCCTATTATATATATATTTAAAAAAAAGGATACTGTACCTTGTGGTCACTGCTGGTACTGCAGCCTCAGAGTGGGAAACAGCTTGTTAAATTGATGTTTACTATTGTGCTCATTGACAGACACCTTGAGTATTTACATTGGTCAGAGAAGATGTGGAAAAGGTAATGTGGGATGGGGGGATGGCACCGGGCACTATGAGGTAAAAGAGTCCATACCATGAGCAAGCTGTACCTGCACTATTCACCTAGACAGGGGAATATATGCCCTTCCTGAAAAATGCCCTGGCCACCCCTTCACCCCTACTGGCACTGGTTTGCTTGTGGTAGAACAGTGCTGGAGTAACTTGCCACTGCCCATGTTCTACCCTTTCCCACTCCATGTTCTGCCCATGCCCACCCCCTGCCCTACCTCCAACAAATAACTGTAGTGATTTGAGCCATGCAGGCTTCAGTGCTTGCATGTCACATTAAATGGGAGGGGGGGGGGGAGTGAAAGAGATTGCCCTCTTCAGCTCCCAATGAGTTACAGCCCCCTCCTCAGATCCCCCACTATATATATATATATATATATATATATATATATATATATATATATATATATAATTCTGCATACAAGATTAAATCCAAATGTATATTATGCAACCATATAATTTCTCTGTCCCTTCCGCCAACAATGGGTGTAGATCAGAGCTAGGATATGTCTCCATAAATTTTACCATACTAAACAATGTCTGACTCTAGTCTCATCTCAGTAACAGTAATATAAACCCTCCCAGTACCAGGTATAGTGTAAAATAATGCAAAACTCTACATTCACTCAGCACCTAGAGCAAATCTACCTTTCCAGCATAACTCCCAAAACTCACATAACAAGGGAACTATTTAGGAAAAGGCAACACCATAAATATGCAGTGGGCCCTAGAACATCAGTACACCTAAAGAAAAACTGAACAAGCTAGATTTCAGAGTGCATTTGGTTAGGTTAATTTGAAATTGAAATATCATATTAAATTGATGTTTGCCATTGTGTTTCTGTAATTTTTAATGTCTATTTTTATTATGATTTTATTATCTGTTTCAGGGACCTTCTACTAAGCAACATTAAGTAGCTAATATGGGGTTTTCAGTAACGCAAGTTTGCACTATGTTAAAACAGGAGCCTTTGTGTTAAAAATTCCTTGTTAGCTGCCTATCAAGGGAGTAGGCTGGGTCTTAGTGTGGCAGGGATGGGCGGAGGTATGGCTGGCTGTGACACCTAGCACACAGGTTGTTACCGTGTGCTAGCTGCAGGGATTTTTTTGAGGGGGTACTTGGGGGTACTGAGTACCGGCACCTTTTCCATTGTCTGCTAAAATTGACCCATGGACTCCAAGTTTTAATGAAAGAGCTCAGGTTCTACACACCAATTCAGTCTTGTCATAGGTTTTGTGACTGGTTGCAGGGGGCCTGGCTATTATGGGGTGGGTCCCTCAGTGATCACCCCACTCCTGAAGGGTGTCCTAGCATTTGAGTACCGGCACCTTTTTCGCTAGAAGAAACACACTGGCTAGCTGTAAGGATTGCTGATAGCACAGTCAAACTTACTGCCACCTCAAGAGGTTATCCACAACCCAGTAGCACTGCTCCAAAGATGGTTGTGTGATTTCCCCTCCCAAGTTGGCCACCCACCCCCAACTCTGAGCCCTGACATAAGAGCCAGCATTCACCAAACCTGACCCCCAAACCCTCAACCCAAACCCCTGCGAGTTTGCCAAAGGAAAGTCTCTGCCACATCCTGCCCGTCTGATTCAGGTTTCTCATTTCTGTGATGGCAGGATGCGGCAGAGACTCTCTTTCAAAGCAATTTAGTGATAGGGTTGGCTGGCAGATAGGAAGAGAGATAGAGGACAGAGCCGCTCTGAGGCTGGTGGTTCACAGAAAGCCACCACTGGATTTTTGTTCTGTTAGCTGCCAGTCTCCCCTTTTTAAAACCAGCCATGCAAGCCAAATACTGGTAAGTGACAGAAGAAAGAGGTTCCAGGATTTATGCTAGCATCTTATGAAGACACATAGGTACAATCGTACCTGCACGGAAATCCCGACTTCACCCATGGTCCATCCAAACTCCACCTCAGACCACTCCTACACCATACATGCATACTTTAAAAAAAATTCTTTGGGATCGATATTCAGCCAACAGGAGGTGTCCCACATAACTGCCGTGGTTGGTGCTAACCCCGGATAGTCAATGCTGTGCCATTTCCATTGACCGGCATTGAACATCCAGGGTTTTTTGGCCAATGCTAACTTAACTGGTTAAGCGAATATTCAGCGCTGGCTGGTTAAGTTATTAGCGGGCAAAGATAGGACTGCTATTTATGTGGTCCGATTACTCCGCTAAACATAGCCGGTCAGTGCTGAATATTGCCGGTTATCATGCAATATAGCCGATTAACTTTTCAGCACTGACCGCAAATATTCAGTGGAGATAACCAGTTATCTTATGCTCAATATTTGTGGTTAGGTGCCCGAATGCTGTTTAACTGGTCAGCAGCCATTTCTGGCCGGTTAAATAGCTTTGAATATTGGGGGGCTTATTTCTATATTTTGAAACAAATTTCACAAGCATAAACTTGTTTACAGAAACCCAGAGCGTATAAAAATAAGGCATAAATTCAACACTTGGACTAAAGATACAAAAAGAAAATATTTCTCTCTTTAACAGACCTTTATCTGTGGGTGTAGAGCGAAGAAAATATAGGAGTATCATAAAAGTAAAATATACATTCTTATTTATCCAGACTACCGCACGAGTCAGCTAGTAGGTACAGATAACCTTTTCATGTCTACAAAAGACTTTAACTGTTCAGGAGCAAAAAACCCATACTTGACTCCTATGTAGCATATTACACATTTACAAGGGTAACTCAATAAACAAGAAGCTCCTCATTCTCAAACTTGTTGTTTTAATGTTAAAACAAAAGCCTTCCTTCTTTCTTGGGCTGTCTTTTTGTAATGTCTGGGAATATCCAAACTTTCTGGCCAAAAAAAAACAAGCCCTGAGATTTTCTAAAATGCAACCGAAGAAGGGAATTCAAGTCTTGTTCAAACACAAATGCCACAAGTAAAGTAGATCGTTCTAATACATCCATCATGGAATTTTCCAAAAAAGCTGTTGTTATTCAAATCTACCTCATTGCTCTCTAACTGTTCTCTTTGAATCATTCCCTGAGAGGTATTGCTTCTATTCTTATTTGAGGAAACTGACAAGAATTAAATCTTGTTTATAGGAGGAATATGTCCTGGGGAATATTTCAAAACATCAACCAAGTAGTTCTTCAATATATCCATGGGAGCCATACCATGAAAATTAGGGAAACTTAAGAAATGTAAATTTAGAGGGGCATTTTCGAAAGGGACGTCCAAGTTTTGATTTGGACATCCTCGCAAAACGTCCCGATCCAGGGGCGGGGAAACCCGTATTTTCGAAACAAGATGGACATCCATCTTTCGTTTCAAAAATACCATTAGGGATGTCCAAATCCTTAAATTTGGTCTTCCCTAGACATGGACATTTCTGATTTTCGGCGATAATCGAAACCAAGGACGTCCATCTCAGAAACTACCAAATGCAAGCCATTTGGTCGTGGGAGGAGCCAGCATTTGTATTGCACTGGTCCCCCTGACATGCCAGGACACCACCCGGGCACCCTAGGGGGCACTGCAATGGACTTCAGAAATTGCTACCAGGTACATAGTTACCTTACCTTGTGTGTTGAGCCTCCCCACCCCCCCCCAAAACCCACTACCCACAACTACACACCACTACCATAGCTCTTACGGGTGAAGGGGCACCTAGATGTGGGTACAGTGGATTTGTGGTGGGTTTTGGAGGGCTCGATGTTTCCTCCACAAACGTAACAGATGGGAGGGGGGGGGGGATGGGGCTGGGTCCACCAGTCTGAAGTGCACTGCACCCACTAAAACTGCTCCAGGGACCTGCATACTGCTGTCACAGACCTGAGTACGATATCTGATGCTGGACATATTTTGAAAGATGTTTTTTTGAGTGTGGGAGGTGATTAGTGACCACTGGGGGGGGGGGGTAATGAGAGGTCATCCCCGATTCTCTCCAGTGGTCATCAGGTCATTTGAGCACCTTTTTGTGCCTTAGTCATAAGAAAAACAGGTCCAGGTGACAATGTCCAAGTGCTCGTCAGGCACGTCCTTCTTTTTTTCGATTATGGGTCAAGGACGTCCAAGTGTTAGGCACGCCCAAGCCCTGCCTTCGCTATGCCTCTGACACACCCCCTTGAACTTTGGCCATCCCTGCGATGGAGTGCAGTTGGGGACATCCAAAATCAGCTTTCGATTATACCGATTTGGACATTTCTGTGAGAAGGACGTCCATCTTCCGATTTGAGTCGAAAGATGGACGTCCTTCTCTTTCGAAAATGAGCCTGTTAATCTCCTATTATCCTACACGTACTTATATGTGTACATGTTTTTATAGAATAGCACTCAGAATACATAGGTCTGTTGCCTAATTTCTAGCACCCAGACATAGAATTGTCCCCTAAATGCCACAGGCGCGGGAAAAATGTATGCTCACCGCAGTTCTTTAAAGGATGCTCCAGGATGAGCACCCTTAATAGAATAGTGCCTAGCGGGGATTCCCGTACTAACTTTGGGGGCAAGGACTTAAGCCAGCTGAACCTGGTGTAAATTCTGACTCACAACTTGGGCGCATCCCTCAAATTCTATAGCATTGCATATAATTCTTTGGAGCACCCTGACACATCCATGGCCAAGCCCCTTGTAATGATCTGCACCCACATCCTTGGGAAAGGATGTGGGTGCAGATCATTACAGAACTGCGCACAACCAGATCCACACAGAAATCTAAATTAGTGACAATTAACATCAATAATTGATTGTTAATGGCTCATTTTCTAATTTACTTGTGCGTGGGTCTCAGGATCACGCCGAAATTTGGGCACTATATATAAAATCTAGGGGTGTATGTGCAAGTTACATCATTTAGAATAGGATATGATGCATGAAAGAACAGTGTAAAACAATATTCTCACAACTTTTATTGGGCTTCTTCTATTCAATAATTAGTTTGCAAGAGGGAAGCTGAGACAGTGTTTCCTGGCTTGTAACTTGCCTTCAGCTTAAATTTGGATTTTTATATTTAATTACTTTCCTTTTCTAAGTCCTAGCTTAAGGTACGTTAAAAGCAAGTACACACTTTTGGATTTGTCCCGATGAAGGAAGTGTTAGCTCCTCGAAGTCAGTCAAGAAATATATAACGTTAGTACAATTTAAAGTCATCACCTGATATTTTTTGTTGATAGACCTTCATTTCAGCATATTCAAGTGCACTAACAATGTACCCACACTATTTTACACATAGATTCAGAATAAGAAAAAAAGCCTTACCCCCATGTTTACTAAGCCGTGCGCTAATGCCGACACAGCCCATTCACTTTGAATGGTCTGTGTCGGCATTGCCGCGTGGCTTAGTATACAGGGGGGTTAGTGACTTAGGCCCCTTTGGGGTTATACACTAACACCTAGAAGATTCCCTCAAATAGTTAGTGGATAAAAATACATTACTTTTTCACATAAAGGTATAAGTTCATCCTCAAAAAGATCACGGGGTAATTTGCCAATGAAAATTTCACAGCCCCTCTCTGGAGGTTGAGCATCCCAGCCTGGAGGAGGGCCTCCGTACTTTCTCTGTCCATTTTCCTGAAAGAAAATAGAAAAAACAAGAATAGTCACATATGAGGGCTCACTATATAAAGTCATTTTCACATGACAGAAATGCTAAAATGTACATTTTTGGTTTTTAGGGTATTTTTTCTCTTTTGGATCTCCATTGTTGTTTGTATGTTTTTGTTTTTTTTTCTTGCCTATTACAAGTTTTGGAATTTTAATAAAACAAACTGAACTAAAAAAAATCATTTTCATATGTAGATGACCACATGTGCACTTAAATAGCCTGTTGGAAAATTCTGAAAGAAAAAGAGGCGAAGGTTCCTCTGTTTATTTGTTGGCAAATACTGATGGACATGAGAGTACACACATTAAAATGATGGCACATACTTTGCTGGTAGATGGGTACATAGTGGTCCAGTTTGTGTACAGCACAGAGTTTGCAAGATTATAAACTAGGCTAATTTATGTGCTTACTTAAATAATTGAAGGGTGGCATGTACACCTGCTCTCATGCAAATATATATTTAGTGCCTGCAATTTGGTGTGATTTCTACCACTTAGGCTAGTATTTTATAAAGACATGTTAAGGAGCATTTTTGATATGACATCTAAGTTGGACTTTGGATGTTTTGTGCTAAATGTCTCAAATCCAAATAGAAAACATGACTATTTTCGAAACTGCAAAATGTCTTTTTTTTTTTTTTCAAAAATACCATTTCCAACCATGTTTTGTGCTCTGTGAGTTTATTTTTTTCAGGCCATTAAAAAAACTGGACAAGTGAAAAATGTAGAAAAACAATCCATTAGGATGTAGGAGGGGTCAGCATTTTTAGTAGACTGGTCTACCAGACATCTCAGGAGAGCAATGGGCACACTAGAGGGCACTGCTGTGGACTTCATATAAATGCTCCCAGGTACACATCTCACCATTGCTCCCTCATCGTGTCTGCTGAGCCCTCCAAAACCCAACTGTACACCACTACAATATCCTATATGGGTGAAGGAGACACCTATATGTAGGTATAGAGGGTTTCTGGTGAGTTTTGGAGGGCTCACAGTTTCTACCAAAAGTGTAACATGTAGGGGGATGTATGGGCCTGGGCCCACCTGTCTACAGTGCACTGCACTCACCACTACACTACTGACTTAAAACTGCACCCAAACCGCTGTGGCTTGCATCAGTCATATATGGTACATAAGTATTGCCATACTGGGACAGACCAAAAGTCCATCAAGCCCAGTATCCTATTTCCAACAGTGGCCAATCCAGGTCACAAATACCTGGCAAGATCCCAGAAAAGCCAAACCTGGGATAGGCACCTCATTCCACTGCACCCTTATTCTCTTATTCTTCTGCTTACTCTTGCCAGTTAAACTATGTAAGAGTGCTGCTATCTGACCAAAAGCTGGCACAAACCTTCAATAGTAACTAGTCATTCCCAAGAACTGCCTTAATTCGGTTGTACATAAGTACATAAGTACATAAGTAGTGCCATACTGGGAAAGACCAAAGGTCCATCTAGCCCAGCATCCTGTCACTGACAGTGGCCAATCCAGGTCAAGGGCACCTGGCACGCTCCCCAAACGTAAAAACATTCCAGACAAGTTATACCTAAAAATGCGGAATTTTTCCAAGTCCATTTAATAGCGGTCTATGGACTTGTCCTTTAGGAATCTATCTAACCCCTTTTTAAACTCCGTCAAGCTAACCGCCCGTACCACGTTCTCCGGCAACGAATTCCAGAGTCTAATTACACGTTGGGTGAAGAAACATTTTCTCCGATTCGTTTTAAATTTACCACACTGTAGCTTCAACTCATGCCCTCTAGTCCTAGTATTTTTGGATAGCGTGAACAGTCGCTTCACATCCACCCGATCCATTCCACTCATTATTTTATACACTTCTATCATATCTCCCCTCAGCCGTCTCTTCTCCAAGCTAAAAAGCCCTAGCCTTCTCAGCCTCTCTTCATAGGAAAGCCGTCCCATCCCCACTATCATTTTCGTCGCCCTTCGCTGTACCTTTTCCAATTCTACTATATCTTTTTTGAGATACGGAGACCAGTACTGAACACAATACTCCAGGTGCGGTCGCACCATGGAGCGATACAACGGCATTATAACATCCACACACCTGGACTCCATACCCTTCCTAATAACACCCAACATTCTATTCGCTTTCCTAGCCGCAGCAGCACACTGAGCAGAAGGTTTCAGCATATCATCGACGACGACACCCAGATCCCTTTCTTGATCCGTAACTCCTAACGCGGAACCTTGCTGTCTGGGGAACCTTCTAATTCTGAACTGCTTCAACTTGCACTTATCCACTGCTACTCCTTTCTCTGATACCACATAGCCCAGGTAATTCACCTCCTTGAAGAGTAGCTTGCACTTTTTAGGCTTTAATTTCAGTCCGCACTCAGACAACTTAGACA
Organism: Microcaecilia unicolor; assembly: GCF_901765095.1. Lineage (NCBI taxonomy): Eukaryota > Metazoa > Chordata > Amphibia > Gymnophiona > Siphonopidae > Microcaecilia > Microcaecilia unicolor. The sequence goes on from NC_044035.1 coordinate 86,740,915, forward strand.
TCACCTTATCTAGCCTCTCCAAATAGGTAGCAAAATCTTTTGAGAAAATCAGTATGTCAACAGTATGTTGAACACATAGGGGGTCTTTTACTAAAGGTTAGTTCATGTTATCCGCAGCAGGGTCTATAGGAATAAAATGGGCCCTGCTGCAGATAACTCAAGCTAATTTTTAGTTCAAGACCCTGCATAGTCACTGAGCACAGTTTCCATAAGTCTTTGAAATATAGCTCTGGCATTGCCTAGACCAAATGGCATTCTTGTCCACTGATACAACCCAAAAGGTATAGTCACTGCTGTCTTTTGCTTATCTGTTTCCTTCATCACTACCTGGAAGTAGCCAGATGTTAAATTCAAAGACAAGAACAGTACAGCTTCACTTAAGGCATCAAAAGAATCATCAATCCTAGGTAGCAGGTAGGCATCCTTAATGGTCATTTGATTCAATTTTCTGTACTCACATCAAAACCTTATACTGCCGCCTTTTTTGTGACTAATCACCACAGGTGATGCCAAAGAACTGGTGCTGTTCTCCAAAACGCCCTGTGCTACAAGGTCCTGAACATGCCTCTTAAACTCATCAAATATATGGGTTGAGACTCTTCAATACCTGAGCTGCATCCTCTGTGTTGATCTCATGGTGAATGATATTAGAGTAACCAATGTCTGTGTCATGACTTGAAAAGACATTCCTATGCTTTGCCAACATCACTCTTAGCTCAGATTGTTGCTGAGTAGTCAGTATGCTCCAGTCCACTTGTATGGGGATATCCACCGCCATATCCTCTGTTAAGACTGTATCAATGTTTGTCAATCTCCAGACATGAACTGTATCCCCTTGGTAATAAAAGGAAACTGGTACAGCTACAAGTATCTCAGCCGGCTTGATTATTTCCGCCACTCTAGCTCTTGGTGGTAAGGACACTGACCGACAACTGGCATTAACCAGATACAGCCACACTTTATCTTTATCTGGGGCAACTAATGTATTAGCAACTCGAACATTTGGAGGCAGCGTTGCTAGCTATTGGTGAACACAACTCTCTCAAGACAACACAACTTCCGAACAGAGTTGCTTTAGACAAAGGCAATAACACTGTTCTTCTCCGACCCACTAGCTTCACATAACCAATTCTTGCCTGCTCCTGTTTTTGTACTTGCTGCCATACTTTGTATATTTTGCCCTTTTGGACCCAATTTTGTGCCAAGAGGGACCAATCCAAATCTTGTAGCACATTCATTCCTATGATTCCCAGTACCTCTTCTCCTGGTTCCTTCTTTGACACTCCATCCTGGACAATAAAAATAAATTTCTGCTTGAAAATCTCAGTCACATTAAAATCCAGCACTACCAAAGTGATTTTTAGTCTTCTAAAACCCCAGGTTACAGCAGCATGATTTTAAAGAATGTCATTTTATCTAGAGTAGAGAGTTGCACGGGGACAGAAATCTTACCCATCCCCGCCCATCCCCGCTGGAATCTTACCCGTCCCCACCCATCCTCACTGGAATCTTACCCATCCCCACCCATCCCCGCAAAAATTTAAACCATCCCAACCCGTCCCCACCCGTCCCCGCAAGAATTTAACCCATCCCCACCCATCCCCGTAAGAATTTAATAGTACATAAAAGAAAGTTCCAGTCAGCTCCCTCAGTCTCTCTCTGGATTTGAGCCACAGCACTGTAGGCAAGGAAGGAACGGAAGTTGGAACTTGGAACACTCTGGTGCGCACATGTAAGATTTCTCTCTGATTCACTGGCAGTGTGTGCTGAGAGGTCACCACATGCACGCGCCAGTAGGTCAGGTGACATCTGATTCTCATGCCTGTGTCAGAGCTGAGGTCTGTGCACCAGCCTGGGAGCAAAGAGGATTAATAGTAACATAGTAAGTGACAGCAAATAGACCTGAACGGTCCATCCACTCTGCCCAATAGTCACACTCATGATCAATTCATCATTAAATCAACAAGTGTGATATTATATACTTGATTATGGTCTTTCTTTCGTGTTTCTGGAACAAAGACCACAGAGGTCTATCTGGCTCCATCCTTATGTTCCAACTGCTGGAGTTGCCATCGAAGCCCACTCCAGCCTATTCATGTTCTCATTTGTGGGACACAGACCATAAAAGTCTGTCCAGCACTGTCCTCATGTTCCAGCCACTGAAGTTGCTGTCTAAGCCCTTTCCAGCCCATCCTACACCAGATTGCCATATACAAGACACAGACCATACAAGTCTGCCAGGTATCAGCTCTAGTTCATCACAGCCAGAGTCGCGATCTAAGTGTCACTTGACATATCCACACACATGCAGCCATTTAAGGTTAGCACGCCTTTTTGAATTCCGTCATCATTTGTGACTCTACCACCTCCTTAATGGAAGACTTTCCACATTTATGCTGTTAAAGCAAGGAAGAAGAGGAGGAGGAGGAGGAGACAGCACTCAAATAAATTGGTATTCGGTAGATGAGAGGCTGGTGCAGGTGGAGCTTACAATTCCACGGGAAGCCCACAGAACTCCCCGCGGGAACCCCACAGGAACTGACTCCGTCCCCGCGGGAACCCCGCAGAACAGCTTCCATCCCCGCGGGAACCCCGCAGGAACTGCCTCCATCCCCGCGGGAATCCCGCCGTGCAGCTCTCTAATCTAGAGCCAATAGGGATGCTTTACTTCAGTTTCCCAGGAATGGTCACTGCTGAGTAATAGCATAACCATCTCACATTTATAAACTTAAAAATGCTGATTTTATAACCTTTAGTTTTAAAAATGCATTTTATTTTTCACGTCAACACTTTTTAATAACTTTTGCAATATACAAGCATAACAATACACAGGTAGTTTCCAAGAATGGAAAGCGACTTAACAATATAGTGCAGCCAACAAGCATCATATGTCAACCAAAGAGATCCCCAAACAGCCATATCTAACTGAAATGAACATCACAGAAAACTAAGAAAAAACAGCATAAAAAGAGAAAATAACACAGAAAAAGAATAGAAGCATAGAAAATAAGAGACAAGCTCACTGCCAACGTCCTTAAAAAGATATTTTCAACTGAGATTTATTAAAATGACTAACTATTGCTGCCAGATAACACGGCACATATGATCATATTTAATTTACATTATTGCAAATCTGAGTGGCATGACCAAGCTTGCTGCGATAATGGACTAGATTTTGCAGTGAACAAGGCACTCTCTTGGTGTTCATAGTCTGCTAGGGTAAGTGCCTGGAAAATTAGAAGAATAACTCAGTTAAGCTTTAACATTAAGAGAACTGACTTGAAAGCTAATAATAGGAGAATGCTTTCAATGGCAGGGCTGCTTAATCAGCTAGAACATGACCTGAAAGGGAAAACTGGCTTCACGTGATCTCAGTTCTTTATCTAGCTGATAAGAGCCTCCTGTGCTCCTTTATTAGTTAAGTTGTTATGCAGAGTAATGGCTATGTTACCATATGCAATGTTGAAGCAATCGCTCTCTTAGGTTCAGTGGAGTTACCATGTCGTTAGTGTTATACACAGATAACATTTATGATTATATAATTACTGTGTCATTGCAGAAGTCATTAAAAAACAGGCCCTGTGAAAAGGAAGAAAGAAATAATAATATTGGTGATGTAATGGGTGTGAAAAGGAGAACTGTATATGCAATCAGGGTAATTCTATAACCTGGCACCTAAAGATACTCGAACTTGCCACTTACACATGTCAAAGGTGCCATTAATTAACAGGCACCTAAGTGCCTTAGCACCTAACTGCAACAGGGGTGTACATGTGGGTGGAGCATAGGTTGGACATGGCATTGTCTCCCCATTAAGCTTGTAATTTATAGAAAACTATAAATTATGTATCACTTGGTGCACTTAGGGATCCTTTTACAAAGGTGCACTAGCGTTTTTAGTGTGCACTGCGCACGCTAAACGCTAGAGACACTCATAGAAATATATGGGCATCTCTAACTTTTAGCACATGCTAAAAACGGTAGCATGCCTTTGAAAAAGGACTCCTAAGGCCTGTCAACTTATGCCTGCCATTGACATGGCATTAGAGGGTGCACCTAAACATGAGCTGCCAATGCTGGGATTACGCTAGTTTTCTATAATGGAATCTTGACACACTGCGGTGAAGAAATTGAGGCACCATAGAATTGCCTCGTATATGTTCTTGAAGACTTACTTGGTAGCTGTAGTAGGTCAGAGGAGAAAGTTTATTTGTTTTTCTGGCTCCATTTGGAACTGGTTCCTTCAATATCCGTATCACCATGAATGTTTGTATACCATTTAGCCCTGTCATATGACTGAGAGGCCTATACTGTGGTTCCCCAGTGTGTTTTTAATCTCCCTGTAGATGTCATTGGGTGTGATGGTTGAAACTCCTTTCCCTCTCTGTACCATCCACTGGCAAGCAGTGTACCCACTTCCATTGAACCACTAGGCCGAATACTTCTTGCGTTATCTCAGTGAAAGGTGTAAGTTAAATACAAATACAAATGATAAAGTTTAAAGTAAAGCAACAAACAAAAGAAACCAAACAAAAAGAGAAATGCATTGCCAGCATGTCAATCACTGAAAAGTAGTAAGAAGACTTCAGAAAAGACAAGATGGGATTGAGTGAAAACCACCTTGACTAGTCATTAGTCTGAAAATCTTTCCATTTTTTAAAATCGATTTCAACAAACTTAAAAGAATACTTAAATGCTTACAACCAGTTAAAAAGGCTCAACGATGAAACCCTTTCGCTTACATCAGGGGAAATTTTCAACATGTTAAACTTTCTGGAACAACATCCATTACAAAATTTACATTGCAACTAATAATTCTGTGCTCAGATTCAGACGTCTTTCAAGGCGGCTTTAAATGGTTTTCCATTAGGCTACATTCAGTATAGATTATGATACATATGAATATAAGTGTAGTCATACTGTGTCAGACCAATAGTCCATCTAGCCCAGTATCCTGTTTTTCAAACAGTGGCCAAGCCAGGTCACAAGTACCTGGCAGAAACCCAAATTGTGGCAACACTCCATACTAAAACTCCCAGGGCAAGCAGTTGCTTTCCCATGTCTGCCTCAATAGCAAACTATGGACTTTTCCAACAGGAATTTGTCCAAATCTTTTTTAAATCCAGATATGCTAACCGCTGTTACCACATCCTCCGGCAAAGAGTTCCAGAGCTTAACTATTCGTTGAGTGAAAAAATATTTCCTCCTATTTGTTTTAAAAGTATTTCCATCTAACTTCCTCAAGTGTCCTCTTGTCTTTGTACTTTTGGAACAAGTAAAAAATCAATTTAATTCTACTCGTTCTACACCACTCAGGATTTTATAGACCTCAATCATACAGTATCTCCCCTCATCTGTCTCTTTTCCAAGCTGAAGAGCCCTAACCTTTTTAGCCTTTCATCATATTTTGGTCACTTTTCTTTGAACCTTTTCTAATTCCGCTATATCTTTTTGAGATATGGTGACCAGAACTGAACACAATATTCAAGGTGCGGACACACCATGGAACGATACAAAGGCATTATAGTGTTTTTGGTCTTATTCACCATCCCTTTGCTAATAATTTCTAACATCCTATTTGCTTTTTTTGGCAGCTGCCACATACTGATGCCTTTTGTTTGTTCAACATAATAAATACAGTTTTTATTAAGATTTAATTATCACCCTTTTGAAAAGAAATTCACACAAGGCATCAAGGGACATACAAAAGTATGTTGTATATGAGTTTCTGAGATAATACAGGTCCTCTTTCACTAACCATTTGAAAAAAAGGTCATATATGGCCTTAAAAACTCATGTACAATGTTATCTTTGGCTAATTTGTACCTTGGTCCAGTGAAAGATATAACAACTTGCAAAGAACCCAGTTTTCTCTGGGACCTGTATAATGTCTTGCTAGAACTTTGCATCTCTTCATTTATGAAATGATCCTTTTTTTTCCCCAAGATTACATTACAAATGGCTTACAATACAGAATAACTAGAAATCAAAACATCAATAACAGATTTTTAGTTAACACAAATTTCTGAAATAAAAAAAGGCTTTCAGAGACTTTCAAAACTATTTGTAATCCGTCATATACTTCAAAGACACAGGCAGTTCATTCTAGCTTCTTACAGCCAAAAACAGAAACAATGAAGCAAATAGCCTCTTACAAATGATCTTTGTGCTACTAGAGAATTGCAGCATTAAATAATGTCTAACATAACATAGTAACATAGTAGATGACGGCAGAAAAAGACTTGCACGGTCCATCCAGTCTGCCCAAGAAGATAAATTCATATGTGCTACTTTTTTATTTGTACTGTCCTCTTCAGTGCACAGACCGTATAAGTCTGGCCAGCCCTATCCCCGCCTCCCAACCACCAACCCCTTCTCCCAACCACCAGCTCTGGCACAGACCCTATAAGTCTGCCCAGCACTATCCCTGCCTCCCACCACCGGCTCTGGCACAGACCTTATAAGTCTGCCCAGCACTATCATAATTTGTTTTGCTAAGGTACTAACTAAACTCATCATATATTCAGGGCCATAAAATCAGAAACACAGTCTATGAAGAGTGTACTGTTTGGGATGTATCCATATTCTCTAGAAAAGTATGAGAATTGTTATATAACAATGGCATCACACCTCTGATGTTGTGAAAAGCACTACAGAAAATAACTTATACTACCAACTTTGTGATGATATGCTCTGTTGTAATAGTGAGGAAATTTACTCGTAGGCATCATGCTGTCAAGATATGTAGAATAGCCATCTAAAGTACATGTTTCTTTGGTCAAGGTACCGTAGTTATAGTGAAATACCAGAAAAGAAGATTTATGATGCATGCTTCTTTTTGAAAAATATATAAGGGGTCTTTTTACTAATCTGTGCTAAAAAGTAGCCAGCGGTAGTTTAGTTCTTGGGTTTCCCGCGTGCTCTGGCCACTTTTTAGCGAGGCCAAATTTATATTTCTGTCACTAATGGCCATGTGCTGATTTCCAAATTAGAGCACACAGCCATTAACACCACCTATTTAGTAGGCAGTAAGGGCTCATGTGCTACTTGTGCAGCACACGGCAATGTGGTCGTGCTACCCGAGTATCACCGGACAGGCCTACTCCCTGTCCTCTGCACCAAATAAAAATTATTTTCTAGCATGGGAAATGGCACACGGTAAAAGCAGAACAACCACAGGGCCCCTACTGCACTTTCATAAAAGGGCCCCATAATGAAAAAACAAAGAGGTCATTATAGCATTATAGCATAATTATTAGAACAAGGAATGCTGTGAATATTCTCTCTCTGTCAGCTGCACCACTGTTATTCTGAACGATTGATTTCCTCAATGTCATTTTGTTTACAGAGGGCTCTCAGAATAACATGCTGAATGACCTACAGTCTGAAATTTGACATTATCTAGGGACTTGTGACAGACACCACTGAGAGTAACTAAAGGTGAACAGCCTAACTCCTGCCTTATCAATCCAATCGGCAAATTAATGATCTGATGCAAGTGTTTGTTTATTATGACATTCTCTTGTGTTTTTCCAGGATAAGACCTCAGAGCACCCACTTTACAAAGTAGCACAAAGTAAACATGAAACAGTTCATATAACATCCACAAACTACACCAAACAAGGACTGCCACTGAGGGCAAAGTTCCTCATTTCACCTGGGGACACCGCAAATGACAGTCACTGGAAAATGGTACCTAGAGTAAGGGTTGGTTTTGGTGCATTCTCTTCCCTTTAGAGGTAGGTATTTGTGACCTGGATTGGCCACTGTTGGAAACAGGATACTGGGCTTGATGAACCTTTGTTCTGTCCCAGTGTGGCAACAGATGCAGAACCGTACTAGACAACATAGCACCGCTTCAAACCAAAACCTCACATAGAAAAAACTCATTACCATGGTTTAACGAAGAATTGAAAGAACTAAAAACACAAGTCAGATTAGAAAGAGCATGGAACAAGAAAAAAGACGAATCCACACTCAAAGACTGGAAACAACTACAAAGAAAATACAAATACATCATCGGACAAACTAAAAGAACATATTATAAAACCAAAATAGGACCAAACTACAAGGATACACACAAACTCTTCTTACTCGTAAACAAACTACTAAATACTACACCGGTTACTTCTAATAATATAGACACCCCATCTGCAACCAACCATGCGAACTACTTTAAGGAAAAAATTATAAAGCTCCGACTCATGATACTTTTAAAGTATACTTTTAAAGTATGCACACTAGTTCACAAAATCATTCACGGTGAAGCCCCAGCCTACATGTCTGACTTAATAGACCTGCCACCCAGAAACGCTAAAAGATCATCCCGAACTTTCCTCAACCTCCACTTCCCGAATTGCAAAGGCATAAAATACAAAGTGCTGCACGCATCAACCTTTTCTTATATGAGCATGCAATTCTGGAATAAACTACCACGCAACCTGAAAACGATTTACGAACTAACCGACTTCCGCAAACTATTAAAGACTCATCTCTTTGATAAAGTCATTCAAAAGGACCAAAACACTTGAAGTCCATGCACACTGTTAGCAATGCATCAATACATTCTCTTCTGAATTCTCATCCCCCGTAATTCTATTAAATTTAAACCTTAATTTACAGATAAAATGTTATACCCGAATGTTCCCTTGCTATTGTTTTATTGCCCTATTAGCTTTCGTTGTTCCTCCATTGTTCTTATTACATTGTTCTATTCCCCTTAATGATACTTTGACCTTGTCCTCACATAACTCCTCACAATGTAACCCATAATCGAGTTGTAACAAATTGTATTTCCATAATTCACAATGTATTGTAAGCCACACTGAGCCTGCAAATAGGTGGGAAAATGTGGGATACAAATGCAATAAATAAAAAAAAAATAAAAAATACCTACCAATATAATTGACTACACAAACCTCCTTGAATGTCTATACCCAATACCTGGAGAATACCCAGCAGATCGATCATGGACCAACTTTGACACGCTCTCGTTCGATGACATCTCAAAATCGCTCGGAAGATACGCCAAGTCGCAATGCAAATTAGACACCTGCCCTACTAGCCTAATTGGATCTGCCCCTAAACAATTCAAAACAAACCTCACAAAACATTTAAACTACAGCCTTCAAAATGGTCTCTTTCCCACGGATAAAGGAAACATCTTACTTACTCCTCTACCTAAAGATGCTAAGAAAAGCACAATGGACCTAACCAATTATCGCCCAGTAGCATCTATCCCGCTCATAACCAAACTCATGGAGGGCATAGTGATGAAACAACTCACTGAATACATAAATAAACACTCAATTCTGCACGAGTCTCAATCAGGATTTTGGTCGAATCACAGCACCGAAACTGTTCTAGTGTCTGCAATAAACTCATTCAAACAAGCAATTGCAACTGGTAACAACATACTCCTCCTACAATTTGACATGTCCAGTGCCTTCGACATGGTCAATCATGGAATACTATTACATATACTAGAATACTTTGGAGTAGGAGGTCCAGTTCTCAAATGATTCCAAGGATTCCTGACCACAAGATCATACCAAGTAACAACGAACGCGGACATAACAGACCCATGGATACCTGAATGTGGAGTCCCCCAAGGATCCCCCCTCTCACCAACCCTCTTTAACCTAATGATGATACCTTTAGCCAAATTACTAGCCAATCAAAACCTCAACCCTTACATATATGCAGACGATGTCACGATTTATATACCGTTTAAACATGATCTAAACGAAATCACCAACGAGATCAACCAAAGCCTCCAAATCATGCACTCCTGGGCGGATGCATTCCAGCTAAAACTTAACACAGAAAAAACACAATGTCTTGTACTCACCTCACAACATAACACAAACAACTTCACCACCATACCCACATCATACTGTTCTCTTCCCGTCTCACAAAATCTGAAAATTCTTGGAGTTACCATTGATCGAAACCTCACACTCGATACCCATATGAAGAATACGACAAAAAGGATGTTCCACTCCATGTGGAAACTCAAAAGAGTAAAACCTTTCTTCCCGAGATACATCTTCCGTACCCTGGTACAGTCAATGGTACTAAGTCATCTGGACTTCTGCAACGCACTTTATGCTGGCTGCAAAGAACAGACTATCAAAAAACTCCAAACAGCCCAGAATACCGCCGCCAGACTCAAATGTTCAAAACCCCTAAGAGAGAAACGTCACTGGCTCCCACTTAAGGAATGCATCGTGTTCAAGATCTGCATGATAGTACACAAAATCATCCACACAGACGCCCCAACCTACATGCTAAAACTAGTGGACCTGCCTCCCAGAAATGCCAAAAGATCATCTCGCAAATTTCTTAATCTACACTTCCCCAGCTGTAAAGGACTAAAATACAAGCTGATACATGCAACAACCTTCTCTTACATGAGCACGCAGTTGTGGAATGCATTATCTACTGCTTTGAAAACTATCGACGAAATAACCAACTTTTGTAAATCTCTGAAGACATATCTCTTCAACAAGGCCTACAAAGAGAACCTATAGCCTTACTAAATCTCCTCGCCAGCCCACCCCAGTTATGAAAGTCTACCTTCTACACTAATCTGCCTAAATCTTTTCCTTTTTCCCTTACTTAATCTTTTTACATCACTAATTGTATCTGATATCCTGGAATGACAATGCCATAACAGGACTCTGTAAGTCACATTGAGCCTGCAAATAGGTGGGAAAATGTGGGATACAAATGCAATAAATAAGTAAATAAATAAATAAATAAATAAATAAATAAAATACTTATGTACTTATGAGGTGATGTGCTCATAGAGGGACACAAAAAAGTGGTATTATCCCACCTGGGCTGAGTACTTACAGCAGTCCTGCTTGCCCACCCCTTGCTCTGTTGGCAGGGTGTTTTGCAAGAGACATTATGCTGCTGGGAAGAGCTTTGCAGGTACTGGATTAGTAGTCTGGGGCAGACGTGATGGGAAGGTATTGGAAGGGGGAAGGCAGGTAGCACAAAACCTCTACTCTTCCCATACACTGGCACAGGCATGACTTAACCCACTCTTCTTCAGTAATCCCTCTCTCCCTCAGTCCAGCCCATTCCCACAGGTCCTTCTGTTCTGCAACTCCCTCTCAGCTAGACCATCCCCAACATCCATCATCTACTGCCACAGCCCTTCCTCATCTCTCTCACTAGTATCTCCTCATAATCCATCCCCGTCATTTCTCTTCCCAACTATTCTCTCCTCACCAGCCCACCTAGACCTGTTTTTCCCCACCAGAATCGTTCTCCCAGCCCATCCTCACTAGCTTCTGTCTCCCAATAGTCCATCTCTACCAGTCATTTTTTCTTTTTCTCTCCTCAGTTCATGTAGCTACCCTCTCCCTTTCATCACCTGCTTGTGGGTTTTTAGTGCATAGGCAAATTAGGCACATGTGTAGGATCCAAATGCTTAGGAGCGGACTTTACAGATGTGCTAATTCAGTGGTTCCCAAGGTAAAGGATAAAGGGTTATGGATTTGACTTCACCAACCTTGTCACTGCTCACAACTTCTTTACTTCACTTGGCATTATGCCAGAGTCCCTGATCTTGGTACCATAGACAAAGAATTCAGAATGGACTGGAATTTTATTCCAATCAATTTCCTTCTCAAAGGGTCTCCTTCCACCATTACTTTGCTGATCAGGATATCCCTTCCCTCTTTCTGGAAAGAATTCTGGACCAGAATTTTAGTAGAGTCACTAGAGATATCTACTAACCACATACAGCAGAAACTTAAAGGTCTTTACATCTCTCACCCTTTGTTACAGATTTTGGCCACGGGTGGTACAAGCTTGGGAGAAGGGATAGCTGCAATCAGTTGGTCACAGCTTCCTCTTTTTCCTGGAAGTGTATGGTGGATCCATTTTTTTCCTAGTGGGGAACATGGGAGCCAACTTTTCAAAATTATTGGGGGTGCTAAGCCCAGTGGAAATAACCCCTCCCTGGACATATACAAGGAGTTTTCTCAATATTGGAGGTACTCAAGCACCCACAGCACCCACAGAGCTGGCTCCTATGGTGGGGAATGCAGGCTCAGTGGGTGGGGGATTGTGATAGTTGTTGGTGATTGTCTCCAGCTTCCTTTTCCTTTGGCTTAGCATCCTGAGACCAGGATTTGTTCACTCTCAGGCTCATTTTCGAAAGAGAAGGATGCCCATCTTTTGACACAAATCGGAAGATGGGCGTCCTTCTCACAGGGTCGTCCAAATCGGTATAATCGAAAGCCAATTTTAGACGTCCCCAACTGCTTTCCGTCACAGGGATGGCCAAAGTTCAAGGGGGTGTATCGGAGGCGTAGCAAAGGCAGGACTTGGGAGTGACTAACACATGGACGTCCTTGACCCATATTGGAAAAAAAAGGGTGTAGCTGACGAGCACTTGGACGACTTTACCTGGTCATGTTTTTCTTATGACCAAAGTACAAAAAGGTGCCCAAAATGACCAGATGTCCACCGGAGAGAATCAGGAATGACCTCCCCTTACTCCCCCAGTGGCCACTAACCCCCTCCCACCCTCAAAAAACATCTTTCAAAATATGTCGTGCCAGCCTCAGATGTCATACTAAGGTCCATCACAGCAGTATGCAGGTCCCTGGAGCAGTTTTAGTGGGTGCAGTGCACTTCAGGCAGGTGGACCCAGACCCATCCCCCCTCCCTACCTGTTATGTTTATGGAGGAAACAGTGAGCCCTCCAAAACCCACCAGAAACCCACTGTACCCACATCTAGATGCCCCCTTCGCCTATAAGGGCTATGGTAGTGGTGTACAGTTGTGGGTAGTAGGTTTTAGGGGGAGTTTGGGGGGCTCAGCACACAAGGTAAGGGAGCTATGTTCCTGGGAGCAATTTATGAAGTCCACTGCAGTGCCCCCTAGGGTGCCCGGTTGGTGTCCTGGCATGCCAGGAGGACAAGTGCAATACAAATGCTGGTTCCTCCCACGACCAAGGGGTTTGCATTTGGTCGTTTTTGAGATGGGCATCCTTGGTTTCCATTATCGCCGAAAATCAGAAACAACCAAGTCTAGGGATGACCATCTCTAAGGATGACCTACATTTCAAGATTTGGGCGTCCCCGACCATATTATCGAAACAAAAGATGGGCGTCCATCTTGTTTTGATAATAAGGGTCTATAGTTTAGTTTCTTGACTCCTCTAAGCAGAAGCTAAAAACATTTGCTCTCAGTCAAGTATTGGCCTAGGCACAGAATATTTTTAGTCAAGCTTTAATATATCCTATCCAAAGACACAAGCATTGACACCTGTGTAGAAATAAAGAATGATTGAAAAGCACTTACTTTTTTTAAAGCTCTACATTTACAGTGAATTCCTACCTGTGTCAAACTATATCCTGTGCGCTGAATCAATGCACGGAGTGCGACTTCTTTCTGAGTGCCAGCCAATCCATCCCCGGATTTTTGATTTGATTCCATTGTGAATGATTATCAGCAAAAAATCAGGTTAATTAGGGGTGCTCACTGCAATCAAATTTAAGATAAATTAATGAAAATTAATATTGCTGAAGAAAACCTGGCAGTTTTCTTGAGGATATTTGTAATAATTATTCTAGTGGTCAATTTGTTGAAAGAAACCCCTATATCTATTTATCTAATTTCACATTCACCAATATAGCTTTCAATCAACTTTTTGGGGAGATTTATCTCATGTCTTTCCTTCACTTGTTCAAGGTGAATTGCATTCAGGTACACTAGGTATGTCTCTGCCCCTGGAGGGCTTACAATCTAGTTTCAAGTTTATACGTTTATTAAGCAGCTTAAGAGGTCCCTTTACGAAATCTTAGTATGCGCTAATGGAATGAGGGGCCCTTTTACTAAAGGGTTGCTGCGCAGCAACCCAAAACTACCGCCGGCCCATAGCGTCCATCAATGATAGATCTGCCTCCAGCGCACGTATTTCCGGAGCTGCTGGGTTACCCGGTGCGGGAGCCTAAGTGCTCCTCCCCATGTGACCATATGGTGCAAGCTTACCACATGGCTATGTGTTTTTTCAAGCTTTTTACCTGCTGTGGTAAAAAGGGCCCTGGCACATGGCAAAAAGGGCCACCGCCAATACCACAGGGCCCTTTTTACTGTAGCTTGGTAAAAGGACCCCTTAGTGCATGCGAAATACTAAGAAGCCCATAGGTATATAGAAGTCCTTTTACTAAGTTGTGGTAGAAAGTAGCCTCAGCATACCCTTACGCTGGTGTTTACTGCACGTTAAGGCCAAAATGGCCAATTTTTGATTTTTTTTCCTTTAGTAAAAGGGCCCCTAAGTTTGTACCTGAGCCAATGGAGAGTGAAATGGCCCTGGGTTCTCTGGTTCTTAGCTCAATGCTAATCTATTTCTATGAATGAAACAATTACTTTATACAATTTTGGAGATTTAGGGCTCTAGATAGTTTTGTTTAGAGAATGTTCTGTTTGTTCTATTTGCAACAGGACCAGAAGTTCCAGTATACCGGTAACCAGGGGAAAAAAAATCTTTTTTAAATCAGTGGGTTATACAGAAACCTAGAATTTGACACAATCAGGGTTTAGAAATTCTGTAATGCGCAAGACATAAGTTCCACCTTTTGAATTTATAATCTTTGTATACTTTTTAGACTAGAAATGTTGCCAGGTTCTTTGCATGACCCTGACCTTGGAGACATGCAGACTATAAAGAAATCTGATTTCATGCATTCGTTCATTGCTTGCTTATCATTAAAGTGTGAAGTAAGTTAAAAATGAATAAATGAATGAGGTTAGGAAGCATTTGTAAATCCAAATGGATTCTTTACTAGCTAATAAATGAGGCGATACAGGAAAAACATAACAAATGCAACAATTGTTTCTTCAGAATAAAAGTGTGCAAAGAAATATTTGTCAAAGTAAATCTTTGTGGGACAAAGCCTAAATATCCCTTAAATCAGAGTTTCTGCTGGCTCAGTGGCAGAGCTGTATGCTTCAGTGCAGTAACTCAAGTGTCCTGCTCTGTAGGTTGACTGGAGCTGGAGATGCTGTGCAGGCAGAATCCACAACCCCTAGGGAGTGGGTGATTCAGCTATCACTCAACAGTGACACTTTCTGACCAGACTTAGGTACTTGCAGTGGCTGGGTTCAGTGATAGAATTATTATAAAACAGAGGGGAAATGCCTAGTCATTCCAGTTAAGCTGAAAGGAACAGGAGGAAACTGCTGGGCAACTATAAAATTTTATAGAGGAGATTCTATCTAGTACTAGTTTAATCTTTTGGAAGCTACCAAGTAAAACAAAGAAAATAAAATTACTTTCAGTAAGCCAGCAACTGAATTTTGGCCAAATGTAAGCAGGGCATACAAAAATCCTCTTTTCCTCTGGCTAAAAAAAAGTTCAGTTTTTTGTTTCTCACGTGTTTTTGCTTCTTGAATGACTATAGTATTCTTTTTAAGAATAATTTTGAGAACCCACTTCAAAGATGGTGAGCAGTACACATCTTCGATTTTTCAAATCTGTGGCTACATGATCTCTTTCCCTCAGCATCATGGAATTTGAATTCCTATAGACTAAAGAATAAGATATAGGGCAGGGTTTATTTGGTTAGTTAGGTAAATGATATATTTGGTGTAGTATCATTCGTAAGAGTGGTTCATAACAGCATATTTATTTATTTCACAATTTATAGACTGCTATATCCAATGTTTTAAGCGGGTTACAAATATAACATTCATAAAACCATATAAAAACAAACAATATCACAATACAAAGAATAATAAAAATGGCAGATTCAAATTACAAATATAAGAGGTCAGCTACCGAAGGCCCGGATAAAAAAAAATAAGCCTTATGTAATTCTACAGGCAGTTCATTCCAAAGCCGAGATCCTTAAATATAAAAAACTTTGCTCCTCCAATCTGATCTGTTTATAAGATTCTATGTATGGTGCAAAAAAAAAAATCAGCACTTAAAAAGCGCTATTCTACAAGCCATGCTTAAAGTTAGGCACGGTTTAGAGAATAACGCTTTTGCCTGGGAATTGTGTCTAACTTTAGGTATAGCCATTTGTACCCACTGAAACGTAGTGCAAATGTATGCGCCTATGTTAGGCACGTATTCTCGTTATTCTATAACAATGCGCCTTAGTTTTAGGAACTCCCCCGTTACGCTCATGACTCCCATTTCTGCACCCCCTTTTTCATATCATGTGTAAATTTTAGGCGCAGATCTTGTGTGTAAATTTACTTTTGTAAATGCCATTTAAATCTAATTGGTGCCAATTATTGCTTGTTAAAAAGCCAATTATTAATGCTAATTAGCTCATTATTCAATTAAATTGCATTTGCAAATTAGGCATGTGCCCAAATTTGTGCATGCAAGTTTTGGTGACTTTAATAGAATTAGGGAGATAATGACCTGTAATTCACAAAGTAGATAGAAAAGCACACCCATTCAGACAACAATCATAAATCATGTGTGTGTGTGTTTGTGTGTGTGTTGGGAGGAGGATGGTGCTGGAACAATACAATACAATTAAATTAGAGTTTCAGCATTAGCTAACTTCAGGTACAAGTGAGAAACTAGTTGGTCTTTTACAAAGGTGCGGTAGCATTTTTAGTGTATTGTAATGATTACCATGCGCTAAAATCACTGGCGCGCCTTTGTAAAGATCCGCTAGGTTAATAAACTTTGGAATGCTGCAGCTTCCATTAGCCTTCAACAACCTCCTACTAGCCTACAATTGTGCGACAAAAGTCAGGTTTTCAAACCATTTTAAAACTTGGTGCATTTATTCACCATTCATAGTTATAATACCATAGAGACCAACGAGTACATTGAAATCTGATTTTCACAGCAGAGGCTATGGTCAGGAGATTACCATGGGAACATCTCAGGGAATGAGATGGATAGTAAGGGATGATAAGAGAGGCAAGGTAAACAGGAATACTTATAAAGAGGACACAGTGTATAAGCATTAGTAGTTAATTTTGGGGACAAAGGGTAGTTAATGTTGTTTGCATAGAATGGGTATAAGATGACCTAATCTTTTGACAGCATATAGGACCTTAACTGCTGTATACTGTCTTTCTGTGTTTGCAATCGAAGTGGTTTACTTATTATATATAGGTACTTATTTTGATCCTACAGCATTGGAGGGTTAGGTAACTTGTCACAAGGAGCTGCAGTGGGAATTGAACCTGGTTTCCTTGGCACTGCACTAACCATTAGGCTACTCCTCCACTCCCAGTAAGTAGTAAGCATTTTAGTTTGCTAACTTGTAGGCAAGTATAAAGCATATTGCAATAGTCTAAACTATTAATATTCAGAGCATGAACAAGCATGCACAGAACTTTATTGCCCAATAGATGTTTAAGGGCTTCTATCTTGAGTAAGAGGAAGAAAACAAATCTCTATTATATTGGAAAAATGGGTATCAAAAAGTTAATTTATTATCCAGTATGATTCCAAGCATAGTGACAAAACTCTTGATTGCCAAAGGAAAACCAACTAGAATGGGGGAGATGACCTAGAGAACTAAATGCACTCTGATTTAAAGGAATTAGATATCAAATTATGCAATCCATGCAAATTGGCCACTGCATCAAGACAATCATTAAAGTTTGCAAAAGAGTAGAACCTGGTCAGAAGAGACTAGTAACTGAATATCATCTGCATACATATAAACCCAAAAGTCAGTTTCAGAGTGATCAAAAGTGCCATAAATATATTAAAGAGCAACGGTGCAAGTATAGATCCTTGATGCATCTTACAAGTTAAGGTGGGTGGATTAGAAAAGCTGCTATTATAAATTACATGGAAAATTTGGTGAGATAGATACAACTGAAACCAGTCCAGGGCAGTGCCTGAGATACCTACGTTCCCTAGTTTAGATATTAGGAGAGCCTGATCCACAAGACTGAAAGGAAAGGTCAACAGAACAAAAGAGCATGTTTGCCTTCATGCAGTGTTACACACCTCTGGTTCATGAGGGCACATAACAATGTCCCAGTACTGTAGCCTTTTCTGAAAATATGTTCTTTGGGTTGCAGAGAATTTTTCTTGTCCAGGATATTCAAAATCTGATTGAATAACACTTCCTTTAAGAACTTTGACACAATTGAAAGGTTTGAAACCAGATGATAATTAGAATGGTAATAGGATCTAAATATGATTTCTATTTCAGTAAGGGCCATACTTTTATTCCTTCCCATTTTGTACTACCTCCTTCAATAGAATCAAGAGGTCATTTGAAGTATGTAAGTGTAATGTAAACTGCTTAGAACTTATTGGTAAAGCGGGTTATAAATGCCAAATTAAATTAAATTAATGTCCACTGGAGGCAACACTTTCTCAAGCAGTAGCAATGTTGGTTGCCTGAGTGAATGAAGTTTTCAATGTTTGAGCATTCTCTGTTGGTGTATTAGAATCTGAACAATCTCTCAAATGCTCTCTCTTTTGCTAAATAAAAAAAAAGGCTCTGAATTGTTTCGGAAATAGCCCCAAAAGTTGCAGAACACAGGAAGAGGTTAGACTGAAGAAAACCAGAGTGAGCTTCCATGAGGATTTTTCATTTTCCTGGAAACAATGAGGAAGAAAATCCATAGTCTGCCAATCAGTTGTTTGTATTTCTGGGAATGTTCCTTAGACATTAATCTTTTAAGTGTGATTCTATCCTTACAATGTTTATTTTTGTTACATTTGTATCCCGTGCTTTCCCACTCATGGCAGGCTCAATGTGGCTTACATGGGGTAATGGAGAGTTAAGTGACTTGCCCAGAGTCACAAGGAGCTGCCTGTGCCTGAAGTGGGAATTGAACTCAGTTCTTCAGTTCCCCAGGACCAAAGTCCACCACCCTAACCACTAGGCCAAGTTCCTCTCTGCCTGAAAAGCTAGCATGTTTTGTTTCTGTAGACATTTGTTAAACCCAGAATGGTTATACTTATGGCTTACCTAAGAAAGGTAACCATGCCAAGTGCTGTCTGAAGCATCATGTTCCATTCCTTTGCTAATCTGGTGTGCATGAAGGAGCACAACGTGCTTGCTCCTCGGATGCACATTTGTAGTGAGGCACTGAAGATAGGCAGAACTTTAAACTTTGTTCTGTATTTCATTGGCAGCAATTCTAGAACTTGGCTCTTTAAGGTGTCCTTAAACCAAGCTGTGGTAAAAAGGGCCCTGCGGTAGTGACAGAGGCCGTTTTCGACATGTGCCCCTAAAACAGACACAGCCATATCTTATCACAAGGCTATGCGGGGGGATGGGAGGAACACTTACCACCACCTATTGAGGTTGCAGTAAGGACTCCCGCTGTAACCCGGTGATAACTGGACTAGCACCATGTTAGAAATTATGGAATAATTTTCCATAGTGCCGGAAAAAGCACATTCTTGAGGTGGAGCTACTGTCAGCGGCTGCGTTGGGTCGATGGTATTTCCAGCTTGTCGTGTGGCAACCCTTTAGTAAAAGAGCCCCCAATTTTATTTTCTTATGTTCTTACTGTCTCTGCTAGCCTTACCAAGTAGCAGCAGAAATGATATGATATTTACAAAGCGCCAAAGCAGGTATGAATTGTTCATATCTTTAAATCAAATACGAGGCCTGAGTTCAGAAAAATTCCTAAGTTACTCACTACAAAATGCTGAAACTGGGGGTGTGAGACAGGGCTGGATTTATGCGTATTGTGGCCCCTAAACTGTAACATTTAAGAGCCCTCCCTTTTACTTCTGCTGCTTTCAATGGAAGTAAAATCCAGACTGGCTCAATCTGTCCTCTTTTTCCTGGGTAGTTTTACATGACTGGGTTGTTTTATATGATTACTACACTAAAGATCACCACATACTTCGACATCCTCCTGGTATCCACTTCACTTTTTTTGTTCTGCTCCTCTCTTTTTTTTTCTGGAGCTATATGGTAACCCTAGGGCCCCACCACCTCCATTAAGTAGGAAGTAAACTTTAGGTTTAATAGTTTTTCATGCTAGTGAAGGGTGAGGCCCTTTGTAATGTGAGGCCTTAAGAGGCAGCTTGTCTAGCTTATACGTAAATCTCCCCTGGTGTGAGGGTTTTTTTTTTTTCACTCTTAAAAGTTCTGGCTTGTTGATGTTATATTTCAGCTGATTCTCCTCTGACTAGAAAGCTTTTAGCTCCAAACCCTCATTGATCCTGTTCATTTCTTCTAATCTATCCAAACACATTTAGGAAAAAAAAATCTTCAAATCATTCTCATCACTGTGATGTTTTATACCAGTATCTTTGATCACCTGATGTGATGTATAAATATTGAGAAGATGTGGAAACATGATTGATTTCTAAGGTACTTCTCAGCTGAGGATGATAATATCCTATTTCTACACCTTTGGTCTATGGTTCATACAAGACTGTAAGCACTCTTACTTTTAAAACATTTTTTATTTTCATACAATTACTCCAGTGCCCCCAACCAGTGAAGTAATGGTTACCCATTTCAAAGGTGACAGAGATCAGTGAAGACCACCTTTGTACAATAACCTTTGTCCCCATTTTTGTACAGATCATCCAATAAGGCTGCCAAAAGGGACTCTATACCATGAGTGGTCCTGAATCCTGATTGAATCATATCAGGCACAGGCGCATCCCCACAAAGAGCCTATGAGCCTACTTTCTTCTCCAGCTTTCTTAGAAACAACAGATTTGAAATGGACTGATCATTTTTCTCCATAGGGTTATAAAGTTACAAAATATGGTTAGCAAACTGTTAGATAACCCACCATCAATAAATGTGTTCAAATAAAGTGAAGCCAGGAAGAAATCCCAGGTAGAAATACACTTAAAGCAAACATAATGTAATTTCTGGTTTCACATATCCATGAGTGGGAAAATGTGGGATATAAGCGAACAATAAATAAATAAATAAATAAATGTGAAGCTGTGCACTGCTTCTCTAAGTGGAAAGGTTTATTCCTTGCCCCTTTTTGAAAAAAAAATTCACTGTTTGCCTTGATCCCTTTCTGATTAATCAGGGCCGGCAGAACGCAGCAAGCAGGGTATGCATGGCAGGGGGTGCCAACATTCAAGGGGCACCAGAAACTGCCATGCTTACCCTGTGCTACACTACAGCCCTCCCAAGAAGACCTACCTTGATCCTTGAAGGCCATCCTGGTGATTTAATGGCCTCTGCATCTGTGGGGGCAGGAAATCTGTCACTCTTCTGTCTCCGCTTTGCTGCTTTGTGCCGCGGGCACTGCCGACATATTTTCAAAATGGCTGCCGATGCTTCCGGCAGGAACTGAAGTTTTGGCAGCCATTTTGAAAACTCAGTGGCAGCGCCCACTGCACAGAACAGCAAAGTGGAGACGGAGGAGTGGCAGAGGGCAGGAAAGAGTGGGATTCTTTCCTGCCCCCACAGCCGCAGAGGCCACTACACCACCAGGGCAGCCTTCAATGATCAAGGTAGATCTTCCTGAGAGGGTTGTAGTGTGTGGGAGAGGGAGGTTGTAGTATGCGGGGGGGGGGGGGGGGGGGGGGGGGATTGTGGCATTACTGTGCCGGCGGCGGGGGGGTTGGCACAATATAAGTCATCACAAGGACAAAACATAAGAAAACCAATGGATTTATAGCCCATTTAGTTATGTTTAATCAAAGAAAATATTTTTTATTATTTTGACTTCTGAAAACCAATTGTCCCTGTAACATGCTCAAAACAGAATAATCCATTTGTACAAAAAAAACCCCAGAATAATTCATTTTACAAAAGAGATGAGGCGAAGATGTGATTCCATGTGCCCCAATGAAAGAAGAGTTTAATTTTACTTCTAATCTTTATAACAGCTTCCCAAGGCAGATTACAACAGTTAAGATGAACCCATCAGTAAAGAGGATATCCTCACTGAAATTTGGCCATCTATTACTGTATTGTATAGAACAGTGTAGAAAAAGGAGCACAAAATACAGCCTTTATTAGTGCTGTTACCACCAGCTACAATAATTTGTAAGCAGTTTTAGTGATATTCAATTTTATATCTCAATATTTATATCTAAATACGGTAAACTTTCAAGTACATTAAAAAGCTGTCGAGTAAAACATAAAAAAACTTGTTCACTTTTTAAGGCACTGGGCTGAAAAAGGGGGAGGGGTGGGAGAAGGGGGAGGGCGAAGAGGAAGAAGAGAGAAAGGAGATGCTGGACGGGAGTGGGGGGGGGGGGGGGGGGAAGCACCAACACCTGGACAGTTCGATGAGGATTACATAAAAAGAAATACTGGACCACAACCGTCCAGGAAGATACATATTATAACTTAACAAAAATAAATCAGTTGGCTCAAAAAGACTTCTCAAATAACCAAGGGCCCTGTTTACTAAGCAGTGCTAAGGGCACGCTAGCATTTTTAGCATGCGCTAATGATTAGCACACGCTAAATGCTATGGGTGACTTTAGCATTTAGCGTGCACTAATTTTAGTGCACACTAAAAACACTAGTGCACCTTAGTAAACAGGGCACCAAGTTTTTAAAGGTTTGCAAAATGCCAAATGATTAGAATTAATATGAATTTCCAAAGGTAACGAGTTCCACAGTGCGGCAGCTTGATAATGCAAAGAAGAATTAAATATAGATTTATATTTAAGATGTCTAATAGCTGGAAAATGTAACCAACATCAAATTGCGCATATCACATGAGGACTTAAAATGAAGGACACTAGCCCATTCAACAAGATAAAAAGGCGCTAGCCCATTTAATATCTTATAAACAAAGGTACAGAGTTTAAATTAGACCCTAGCCTCAACTGGAAGCCAATATAACTTCTCCAAATGCAGACAAACGACTCAAACTTGGAAACTGAAAATATCAAATGCACTGCAGTATCCTGCAACAGTTGAATTCTATTTACTAGTGTTTTTAAACAACCCTCAAATGATCCAATCTGAAAAAAACAGCACTTGAACCAACAATCTAAATTCAGCAAAACCAAACAATTTGCTTATTAATCTCAACTTCTGCATAGTATGAAAAGATATAAGGGCTTACGCAGTAATGGTCACATGCTAATTTGGAAATTAGTGCTTGGCTATTAATGGCACAAATGAAATTATGGTTATTTTATAGCCACGCTAAAAGTGGCCGCAGCGCGCAGGAAACCAATGCACTAAACACAGTACCAGCTATTTTTGAGTGTGGCTTAGTAAAAGGACCCCCACGGTGTTTTTAGCTTGCTTTTTTGTGTGTTTGCTTTAAGTGGATTTCTACCCAGTTTAGCTTTTGTTGGTAGCTGGATATTTAATAACATATTTCTCTGTAACGGTGTTGAAAAATTAATTAATTAATTAGAAACAGTTTAAAAATATTGTTTTGTAACTTTCCAACCCCCTCTGCCCTAGTTTCTTGAATTACAGAAACCACATGGATCTGAAACCCCGAAAAAAACTGCTTAGGAAATCAAGGACCCACAGAATGTCTCTCACAGATTCCAA
This sequence comes from Microcaecilia unicolor, assembly GCF_901765095.1. Classification (NCBI taxonomy): domain Eukaryota; kingdom Metazoa; phylum Chordata; class Amphibia; order Gymnophiona; family Siphonopidae; genus Microcaecilia; species Microcaecilia unicolor. Next base: position 86,764,347 of record NC_044035.1, read on the forward strand.
CCTCCAACACAACTCTAAACAACTAAATGTGAGTACACTATCCACATTTAATCAATAATCCACACAAATCACTAGAAAGGACTCAGAAGCCCTCAACACACTCAGAAAATCTCAATACACCCAAGCCAAACCAAAATACATAAAACACATAAAACCAGAACATAGGATTCCACCCAAAGAACAAAGCCCTACCACACAACTATCAAACGCCGCCCACTTGCAACCCACAGCGAATCGACACCAAAATGAACACCGTCAAACTGCTCCTAATAACTTACTCCTTATCCCTAATCCACCAAATACTAACCACCCCACTCACAGAAATCAACATCATACCCACACTGCATAGCCATTTAAGACTGACTAGATACACCACACCCCACCAAACTGACAGCAACCAGGACAAAGGAAGAAAACCAACATGCGGACACCACCAACACAAAGGAAAGAAAGACCATAACAAACCCATATCACCAAAGACACGACAAATGACAAAAATCAACACAACACTGAACACAGTGGACCCCTACCAAAAAATTCAAGTGGGCTAGATCAAAGCCAGATCCGTAGTACATAAAACAGCAATAATAACAGACTGGATCATATCAGAAAACCTCAATCTACTTTTCATCAATGAAACATGGATCCATGATCAACAGGACCCCATAATTCTGGATCTATGCCCCCCAGGATATAAAATCACTCATTGGACCAGACAAGAAAAGAGAGGCGGAGGCATAGCACTAATCCATTGATCCCACTTCACCACCGAAACCATCGCCAAGTCCATAACACCACAACTTGAAATAGACTCAATCAGAATCCACCACTCAGCCTTGCTTAGCCACCTAAATTGTGTCCTGTTTTATAGACCACCAGGTAACTGGCACGAATCCCAACAACACTTCATGGATTTCATATCAAACACCTGTGTAGCTAACCCCAACATACTAATACTAGGCAACATCAACCTTCACCTAGAAGACCCAAACTCAGCCAGTGCACGAGAATGCAAGGAATTCCTTCAACTATGGGATCTCAAATGGCCACACATAAAAGCAACCCATGTCAAAGGACACACACTTGACCTTATCACACACAAACTGTCTTCAGACCAGAACCTAACAATAATAAACATTATATGGACAGGCACACCATGGTCAGACCATTACAAACTAAACTTATCCCTACAATGGCGAAAAAAGGGCTCAAACCAAATACAAGAACACTCAACCTACACCACAAGAGGCCAAATAGACCCAGAAACATTCTGGCAACTGATCTACAATAACGAATGGACACCACAAACGGACTCAATATATTATAACCTACACTGGGACAAAAGATGCAGAAGCATATTAGACAAAATAGCACCACTACAAACAAGAACCTCACGTAGACATAACTCGATACCGTGGTACAACGAAGAACTGAGAACTGGAAAGCTCGAACGAGCGTGGAAAAAAATAAAAGATGAGCACACACTCAACGCATGGAAACAGACACAAAGAAAATACAAATATGCAATAAGACAAACCAAAAGGACATACTACAAAACCAAAATAGGGGCAGACTACAAAGACACGAAGAAACTATATCAACTCGTGAACAAACTACTAGACACCACACTGGTCACCACAACCAACACAGACACCCCATCAGCCGACAAACTTGCTAAATACTTCAAAGAAAAAAAATTGTAAACCTACACAACACGCTATCTCAGAACATCACCGACTTCGAAAAATTCATTGAGTGTCTAGACCCAATCCTCGGTGAATACCCAGCAGACAGAATCTGGACAAATTTCGCTCCTCTTACAGCAGAAACAATCACCCAAGCAATCAACATGTCCGCCAGAACTCATTGTAAATTGGACACCTGTTCCAATTACCTAATAAAATCCGCTCCTCAGCGTTTCATGACAGATCTCACATCCCACCTCAACTACATGCTCCAATATGGACTCTTCTCCAAGGAAAATGGCAACATCCTACTCACCCCGATATCAAAAGATACAAAGGAAAAAATGAGCGAAATCACCAACTACCGCCCAGTCGCATCTATCCCACTGGTAGTCAAACTGACAGAAAGCATGGTAACCAAACAACTCACCGATTACTTAAACAAATTCTCGATACTACACGATTCACAATCAGGATTTCGCTCCAACCACAGCACTGAAACACTACTAGTAACTTTCCAAACCAAATTCAAACAAGAAATTGCAAAAGGCAAAAGCATACTTCTCCTACAATTCGACATGTCTAGTGTGTTCGACGTGGTAAACCATAAAATACTACTATACATCCTAGAATACTTCGGGATTCGCGGAAATGTACTAAGCTAGATTAAGGGTTTCTTAACCACTAGAACATTTCAAGTGAAATCGCACTCGAACATATCATCACCATAGAAATCAGACTGTGGAGTACCCCAAGGATCACCACTATCGCCGATCCTCTTCAACCTAATGATGACCCCACTAGCCAAATCCCTAGCCAACCAAGGCCTTAACCCCTACATCTACCAGATGATGCCACGATATACATCCCTTACAAACATAATCTAACAGAAATCACCAATGAAATCAAACTCAGCCTGAAAATCATGAACTCATGGGTGGATGCATTCCAACTAAAACTTAACGCAGATAAAACACACTGTCTCATCCTCTCATCCCAATACAACATGAACAAACCCACCTATATAAACATCCCAGACTACACCCTTCTTGTTTCAGACAGCCTGAAAATTCTCAGAGTTATAATCGATCGAAACCTCACGCTAGAAAGCCAAGCGAAATCTACAACAAAGAAAATGTTCCACTCAATGTGGAAACTCAAAAGAATAAAATCTTTCTTCCCGAGGGAAATATTCTGCAACTTGGTATAATCATTGGCTCCACCTAGACTACTGTAATGGAATCTAAGCGGGATGCAAAGAACTAATCATAAAGAAACTCCAAACAGCTCAAAACACCTCAGTCAGGCTTATATTTGGAAAAATGAGATTCGAAAGCGCCAAACCCGTACGAGAAAAACTGCATTGGCTCCCAATCAAAGAACGTATTTCGTTCAAAATCTGCACTTTGGTTCATAAAATCATCTACGCGATTCCCCAGGATACATGACAGACCTCATTGACTTACCAACCAGAAACACAACGAGATCAACACGCACATACCTAAATCTCCACTACCCAAGTTGCAAAGGTCTCAAATACAAATCAACCTATGTATCCAGCTTCTCCTATATAAGCACGCAACTATGGAATGCTCTACCAAATGCCATAAAAACAACACAAGACCTAATAAACTTCCAGAAGTCACTGAAAACTTATCTGTTCAAAAAGGCATACCCGAATGATCCAACTTAAATGCCTAAACCCTGCAACACAACGAATATAACACTAGAAATGGACATAACATAACTCTTCTTCTTTCCTATTCCATAATGTGTCTGTCACATATGATCTTTACCATGACATCACTATGTATCTGTCATACCGGAACTGGTGATCGCCAGCATGGTACTATGTAAGCCACATTGAGCCTGCAAGTAGGTGGGAAAATGTGGGATACAAATGCAATAAATAAATAAATACATAAAATAAATAAATAATCTGCTGAAATTTAGTAATTCTTATAACTCCTCTATTGTAATAGGAAAAATGCTGTGGTTTTTTTTTTGGGGGGGGGGGCTGGGGGAAACCACACCTCATTGTATCTTTATAGCAAACACAGGTATAGAAATGTTTTCTTGTGCAGCTTTTCAAAAATTTCATAAATACAAGAAAACTTCATTATGCATGACTGTGCAAATTCATAAACAGCGAATACAGTTCACTATTTATGAATTTGTAAAGTCATACTTAATAGTAACATAGTAGATGACGGCAGAAAAAGACCTGCATGGTCCATCCAGTCTGCCCAAGATAAATTCATATGTGCTACTTTTTTATTTGTACTGTCCTCTTCAGGGCACAGACCGTATAAGTCTGGCCAGCCCTATCCCGGCCTCCCAACCACCAACCCCGCCTCCCACCACCAGCTCTGGCACAGACTGTATAAGTCTGCCCAGCACTATCCTCGCCTCCCAACTACCAGTCCTGCCTCCCACCACCAGCTCTGGCACAGACCGTATAAGTCTGCCCAGCACTATCCCTGCCTCCCACCACCGGCTCTGGCACAGACCGTATAAGTCTGCCCAGCACTATCCCCGCCGCCCAACCACCAGCCCCGGCACAGACCGTATAAGTCTGCCCAGCACTAGCCCCGCCTCCCAACCACCAGCTCTGCCACCCATTCTAGGCTAAGCTCCTGAGGATCCCTTCCTTCTGCACAGGATTCCTTTATGTTTATCCCACGCATGTTTGAATTCCGTTACCGTTTTCATCTCCACCACCTCCCGCGGGAGGGCATTCCAATCATCCACCACCCTCTCCGTGAAAAAAATACTTCCTGACATTCTTCTTGAGTCTGCCCCCCTTCAATCTCATTTCATGCCCTCTCATTCTACCGCCTTCCCATCTCTGGAAAAGTTTTGTTTGCGGATTAATACCTTTCAAATATTTGAACGTCTGTATCATATCACCCCTGTTCCTCCTTTCCTCCAGGGTATACATGTTCAGGTCCGCAAGTCTCTCCTCATACGTCTTGTGACGCAAATCCCATACCATCCTCGTAGCTTTTCTTTGCACCGCTTCAATTCTTTTTACATCCTTAGCAAGATACAGCCTCCAAAACTGAACACAATACTCCAGGTGGGGCCTCACCAACGACTTGTACAGGGGCATCAACACCTCTTTTCTTCTGCTGGTCACACCTCGCTCTATACAGCCTAGTAACCTTCTAGCTACAGCCACCGCCTTGTCACACTGTTTCATTGCCTTCAGATCCTCAGATACTATCACCCCAAGATCCCTCTCCCCATCCGTACCTAGCAGACTCTCACCGCCTAACACATATGCCTCTCTTGGATTTCTACTCCCTAAGTGCATCACTTTGCATTTCTTCGTTAAGTCATACTTAATGAAGTATATGTGACAATTTATTACACAGAGCACCAAAAATAGGTGATTAATTTTTTTTAATTAATTAATTAATTAATTTATTATTATTATTATTTGCAAAAGGGGTCATTGTGAAAAGATGCAAAAAAGCTAAGGGGTTGATATTTAACCATGTCTGATGTTTTGCTTAAACACAGAATGCTGTGGTTAAAATGAAACCTGATATCCAGCACCGGTTCCAAGATACTGCCTGGAACTGGTATCTGGTTAGCAGCCATAGTTAGACTGCAAACCAGATTGCAAACTGGATAAAGTTAGGACGCTAAGGGCTAGATTCTGTAAATGGCGTCTAAAATATAAACACGTCCAAAAAAAGTGTAAAGCACGTAGCACTATTCTATAAACTGCACCTAAAGGTAGCCATGGTTTATAGAATAGCGCATAGGGCTTAGAATTTGCCTACATTTAGGCGTGGCCATTTTCACCACTGAAAACCTGGTATAAATAACCATTCCCGAATTCTATAACCATGCATGTAAATTTGAGTAATGCCCCTGACATGTCCATAGTCCTCCCATGGCCATGCCCCCTTTTCAGCTATGTATGTTAGAATTTACGCATACCTCTTTTTAGCATACATCTAAATAAAGTGCTTGTAAATCCCCATGATTGCCAATTAGTGATGATAATTGGTGTTATCTGCCAATTATCATCACTGATTGACTTGTTACTCAATTAGGGTGTATGTAAATTGGGCATGTGCCAAATTTAATGCATGCAACTCGCCATGCCTTATACAGAATCTGGGGTTAACTGGATAACCTCCAGCTCTGCTCAAGCTCCACCCGTGGATCACTCTGCAGTACTGAGACAGTTACTGCCACTGGATAACCCTCTTGCTGGCCCTTATGGGCCAGATTCTATATATGGCACCTAGAAAATCCACACGGAAAACATTTCCACCAAAGCATATTCTATAAGAGGCACCTATATTTAGGCGTAGTATATAGAATATGCTTAGTTGATATCCCAGCACCTAAAACTACAAGCCTCCATTTACACCAACAAAAACATGATGTAAATCCCTGCACATAGATTTAGGTACATTGGGCCATGTTCTATAACTATGCACATAAACTTTGGAACACCCATGAAATGCCCATTTCTCTGCCAATAACCACACACCTTTTAAACTGTGCACATTGGAATTTAGGCACAATTTATTTATTTGTTTGTTTGTTTGTTACATTTGTACCCCACATTTTCCCACTTATTTGCAAGCTCAATGTGGCTTACATAGTACCGTGAGGCAGTAGCTACCTCCTGTGGTGAAACAAATACGGAGTGATGTTATAGTCAGTGAGATAAATATATTACAGACACAGTAGGGAATCATAGAGAAGAGGAGTTATATAGAGTTCATTATAAGTTTTTGTTTCTTTGTGTTGTTGGGTTAAGGCATTTAAGTTCGGTCAGTAGGGTATGCCTTTTCGAACAAGTTGGTCTTTAGTGATTTTCAGAAGTTGAGGTGGTTGTATGTCTCAGTCCTGCAGAGTGATCCACGGGTGGAGCTTGAGCAGAGCTGGAGGTTATCCAGTTCATTACAGAATGTGCTTAGGGGCCCTTTTACTAAGCCATGTAGGCACCTATGCATGCCCAATGTGTGTCAATTTGGAATTACCACCTGGCTACCATGTGGCCCGGGTGGAAATTACTCGTGTCCACTACGTGTGGGAGAAAATAACTTTATTTTCTGGCGCATAGGCGGTAATCAGCATTTGAACGTGCGTTGACCATTATCGCTCGGTTAATGCATGAGACCTTACCACTAAGTTAATGGGTGGCGGTACGGTCTCAGACTCAAAATGGATGTGTGCCAATTTACATTTTGCCACATGTCCATTGTTGCCCCCCCCCCCAAAAGTCAGTTTTTACAGGTGTGCTGAAAAATGGATCTGCGCACATCCAAAACACATGCCTACACTAGCGCAGACCACTTGTCAGAGCACCTTGTAAAAGGACCACTTGGAGGGGCATAATCGAAAGGGACGTCCTTGTTTCAATTTGGACGTCCTCGCAGAACATCCCCATCCAGGGGCAGGGAAACCCGTATTATTGAAACAAGATGGACATCCATCTTTTGTTTCAATAATACGGTCAGGGATGCCCAAATCCTGAAATTTGGTTGCCCTTAGATTTTTGGTGATAATGGAAACCAAGGACGTCCATCTCAGAAACGACCAAATGCAAGCCATTTGTTCGTGGGAGGAGCCAGCATTTCTAATGCACTGGTCCCCCTGACATGCCAGGACACCAACCAGGCACCCTAGGGGGCACTGCAGTGCTCCCAGGAACATAGCTCCCTTACCTTGTGTGCTGAACCTCCCAACCCCCCCCCCCAAAAAAAAAACCCACTACCCACAATTGTACACCACTACCATAGCATATGGGTGAAGGGGACACCTAGATGTGGGTACAGTGGGTTTCTGGTGGGTCTTGGAGGACTCGCTGTTTCCTCCACAAACGTAACAGGTAGGGGGGGATGGGCCTGGGTCCACCTGCCTGAAGTGCACTGCAGTACCTACTAAAACTGCTCCAGGAACCTGCATACTGCTGTGATGGACCTGAGTATGACATCTGAGGCTGGCATAAAGGCTGGCAATCAATATTTTTACAGATGTATTTTGAGGGTGGGAGGGGGTTAGTGACCACTGGGGGAGTAAGGGGAGGTCATCCCTGATTCTCTCCGGTGGTCATCTGGTCATTTCGGGCACCTTTTTGTGCCTTGGTTGTAAGAAAAACACAACCATGTAAAGTCGTCCATGTGTTCATCAGGGACGCGCTTGTTTCTTTCGATTATGGGCTGAGGACGTCCAAGTGTTGGGCACGCCCAAGTCTCGACTTCGCTATGCCTCCAACATGCCCCCTTGAACTTTGGCAGTCCCTGCAATGGAAAGCAGTTGGGGACGTCCAAAATCGGCTTTTCGATTATACTGATTTGGATGACCCTGTGAGAAGGACCTCCATCTTCCGATTTGTGTTGAAAGATGGGCGTCCTTCTCTTTCGAAAATGAGCCCATTGGTGAGTTGTGTGCATAATTTCAAACTAATGGCAATTAGTGCTCATTTTTGCTTGCTAGAAGCAGTTATCAATGTTGATTAGCTTGTTAAGCCAATTAAGTTACATGCTTTGTTATAGAATACGCTTAGATTTCAGCATGGAACGCTAGGTGTGCTATAGAGAATCTGTGGGTATGCTTTTAGCAACACCTTCCAACTGGATAAGTGCCCCTGATTATTAGAATATTTTAGAATATTTGCAAATTTCCGAGCACTTTGTGCAGTTTTGTCATGAAAAAAAGCCCCTTGCAGTAGGAATTAATCAGGATATTGTTCAAATAATTTGTTAAAAAGGTAGGCATTAAAATGCTGGAACATCATCAGACCTACGTTTTATCAGCTTCTCTGGCTACTAACATATTTAGAACAATGAAAACTGCAGAGGTGACACAAAGCACACTGTACACTGAATGTGCCACAAAATCCTATATTGTAGAACACATTAGACTGGACACAGGCCATGTTTCGGCCTTTAGGCCTGCATCAGGAGTCTGCACTGTGTCTCAGCATTGCCAATTAGTCTAGTAGAGTCTCAACCTTAAGGGATAGAAAAAGAAAACTTCACCAAAGTACAATGATGGACAAATCACAAAGGCGTGGGCGCAAGCAATGCGGTTGACCATTACAATAAGATCACTCTTCAACCGTACGCAACACTACTGATCCACTATGGGAAATTTGAGCATAAACCCCCAAATTCTATAAATGGTGCCTAAAGTTGAGTGTGCAAATGCGCACCTAGTTTTAGAATAAGGTTAAATAGCTCTTTTCTGATGTGTTTTCAATGTTTTATATCATTTTGTACACAGCTGTGATCTTTTTATGTAAAAAGCCTAGTGGAATAGTAAATTCCATAAATTGTAACTGTAACTATGACATAGGAGCCCTTTTACTAAGCTGCATTAGGCACTAGTGCTCCTAACACAGCTTAAAATGACGTAATGTGGGATGCGCTCAGGCGTCTTATGGTAAGTAAACATTTGATCTGTCACAAGACCTTGCAAAACGACTGAATATTTGTGTGTGGGGAAAAGAACCTCTGAAAATACCAGGTGATATATTAGCCTTTATACCTAATGGTTTATTGGCTCATTGTGGCTTTTTGAATCACTCTCAGGTAATTGATCAATCATTGGTTCTTTGTACATTTTTATATAAAATGATCCAAAACAATTCAGAGGATAAACTGTGTTCCCTTATCTGTTGGCAGAGATCCTAACAGGCACCCATTTCGCAGAGGATCTTCAGCATAGGTGTTTTAAGAAGCTGCCGCTAAACACAATATCATGCCAGCAGCTTCTGCGAAATGGGTGCCTGTTAGGATCTCTGCCAACAGATAAGGGAACACAGTTTATCCTCTAAATTGTTTTTAAAAAAGGAAATTAGACACTGAGGGAAAACATACTTTGTGAAAATTAAAGAGTTTTGTGGGGGGGTTTCTGAACCAGTGATTGATCAATTATTACCTGAGAGTGATTCAAAAAGCCACAATGAGCCAATAAACTATTAGGCATGAAGGCTAATACACCACCTAATATTTTCTGAGGTTCTTTTCCTCACACACAAAGAAATATTCAATGGTTTTGGAAGGTCTTGTGACAAATCAAGTGTTTACTTATACAATTTTAAGGACCTGTTTATGTACCATAGTCCTATGGTAAATACTATTATAGCACACACTAATCCATGTGCTAAATTATTTTTCACTTTTTTGGGAAAGGGCATGTTAGGGGGCATTCCTGTGCTAATCAGTAAGCACAGAATTACTGTGTGAGCCCTTACCACCTACAAAATGGGTAGCGGCAAGTGCTCACAGTAATTGTCTTTTAAGGACCACTCATTAATACAAAAAATGGAAAATTGGCCCTCTTATGGCTGTAGCAAAATATGGCTATAGTGCATGGGAAAAACCCATACAAGGGTGCGCTAAGGCCTTTTTGCTGCAGCTTAGTAAAAGGGCCCCATAATATGCTAATTGGTGCTAATTTGGCACTTAATTTGAGATAAGTACCAATAATTGACATTAACAAGCACTAATTGGCACTAATTAGCAGGTGCATACATAACTGACTTACGGCCCTATTCTGTAAACAGAGCATCTAACTCCTCTCATGTGTAACTGCAAAGGAGCCATTAATGTGAGAGAGGCATGGCCGTTTTATAGGATAATTATATTTATGTGCCCAACTGTTGATTTTAGGTGCCAGCATTTATGCCAGCCATAGATATGGTGCAAGTGGTCGTGACTAAACTTTAGCGTCTAACTCCAGACTTACCCTAGTATTCTATAACAGATTTGGGGGTCCTCTTACCAAACTGTGGCAAAAGGGGCCTTGGGCTAGCGGCACAGGCCGTTATTGTCATGCGTTGAGGCCCTTTTTACCACAGCAGGTAAGCTTTCACTTACTATGTGGCCATGCAGAGGGGGGGGGGGGGGGAGCACTTAATGCCACCCATTGAGGTGGCATTAAGGGCTCCCAAGATAACCCAGAGGTAACCAGGTAGCGAGTGGTGCTGCCCGATTACCGCTGGGTTAGCACCTGTGGAAATATTTTTTTTATATTTCCACTAGCATGAGAGATGGCGTACACTGGGGCTAGAACTATCGCCAGCGCCAACGATGGGCCGATAACTCCAGATTACCATGCAATAAGCCTGCATTAGGTTTACCACCGCTTTGTAGAAGGGTCCTTTGGTGCGCATTTAGCTCCATTTATAAAATCCCCCCCCCCCCCCTGAAATGTGCCCCAAACCTAAATTTCCAATGCTGTAAGTTCTGGGTTCAGCACTTTTGCTGTCTAGTGACAGATACATTCATAGGCGTAGACTGGGGGGGGGCGAGGGGGGGCAATGCCCCCCCAAACGACGCGAGGCGCCGCCGCGCCATTAGTTAAAAAAAAAAAAAAAAAAAAAAAACACATGCAGGCAGGCACGCGCTCCTCTCGGTCCGCTTGGCTTCCCTGCCCTCTCTATCTGCGTCCCGCCTTCCTCTGACGTCATTTCCTTTCGGGCGGGACGCAGTCGCAGACAGAGAGGGCAGGGAAGCCAAGCAGACCGAGAGGAGCGTGTCCGTCTACCCCTCTCTCTTCCTCCCTCCCTCCGGCGCAGGCAGCAGTCTTCCAGCGTTCCTGGCAGCGGTAGCGTTGTACACGCTGCCTTCGGCTCTGCCCCAAAGCCTTCTCTTCAAGTTCCTGTTCCCGCATAGGTGGGAACAGGAACTTGAAGAGAAGGCTTCCGGGGCAGACCGAAGGCAGCGTGTAGATCGCTACCGCTGCCAGGAACGCTGAAAAAGCTGAAGACTGTTGCCTGCGCCGAAGGGAGGGAGGGAGGAAGAGAGGGGGTAAACGGAGTCACGATCTTGGACCTCGCGGGGGGGGGGGGCAGTAGAAGATGGATGGGACTGGGAGGGGTGGGAAGCAGAGGGAAGGAGCAAGAGATGGATGGGACTGGGAGGGGTGGGAAGCAGAGGGAAGGAGCAGGAGATGAATGGGACTGGGAGGGGTGGGAAGCAGAGGGAAGGAGCAAGAGATGGATGGGACTGGGAGGGGTGGGAAGCAGAGGGTAGGAGCAAGAGATGGATGGGACTGGGAGGGGTGGGAAGCAGAGGGAAGGAGCAGGAGATGAATGGGACTGGGAGGGGTGGGAAGCAGAGGGAAGGAGCAAGAAATGAATGGGACTGGGAGGGTGGGAAGCAGAGGGAAGGAGCAGGAGATGAATGGGACTGGGAGGGGTGGGAAGCAGAGGGAAGGAGCAAGAGATGTATGGGACTGGGAGGGATGGGACTGGGAGGGGTGGGAAGCAGAGGGAAGGAGCAGGAGATGAATGGGACTGGGAGGGGTGGGAAGCAGAGGGAAGGAGCAAGAGATGGATGGGACTGGGAGGGGTGGGAAGCAGAGGGAAGGAGCAGGAGATGAATGAGACTGGGAGGGGTGGGAAGCAGAGGGAAGGAGCAAGAGATGGATGGGACTGGGAGGGGTGGGAAGCAGAGGGAAGGAGCAGGAAATGAATGGGACTGGGAGGGGTGGGAAGCAGAGGGTAGGAGCAAGAGATGGATGGGACTGGGAGGGGTGGGAAGCAGAGGGAAGGAGCAGGAGATGAATGGGACTGGGAGGGGTGGGAAGCAGAGGGAAGGAGCAGGAGATGGATGGGACTGGGAGGGGTGGGAAGGAGCAGGAGATGAATGGGACTGGGAGGGGTGGGGAGCAGAGGGAAGGAGCAGGAGATGAATGGAACTGGGAGGGGTGGGAAGCAGAGGGAAGGAGCAGGAGATGGATGGGACTGGATGGGGTGGGAAGGAGCAGGAGATGGATGGGACTGGGTGGGGTGGGAAGCAGAGGGAAGGAGCAGGAGATGAATGGGACTGGGAGGGGTGGGAAGCAGAGGGAAGGAGCAGGAGATGGATGGGACTGGGTGGGGTGGGAAGCAGAGGGAAGGAGCAGGAGATGGATGGGACTGGGTGGGGTGGGAAGCAGAGGGAAGGAGCAAGAGATGGATGGGACTGCGAGGGGTGGGGAGCAGAGGGATGGACCAGGAGATGGATGGGATTGGGAGAGGTCAGGCACAGCAGAGGGAAGGAGCAGAAGATGGATGGGACGGAGGGATGGTGAGCAGAGGGAAGGAACAGAAGATGGATGGAACTGGGAGGGTTGGGGAGCAGAGGGAAGGAGCAAGAGATGGATGGGACTGGGAGGGTGGGGAGCAGAGGGAAGCTTACTGGAAAGAAGACACTGCATAAAACAGAAGACACTGGGATCAAAGCGAATAGAAAAACTAAATGATCAGACAACAAAGGTAAATAAAAGTATTTTATTCATAATTTATTAATTGAAATGTGTCAGCTTTTTGAAATATGCATCTGTGATATTTTGCCTGTAAATTTCATTTCCTTCCTCCATATTAGCATATTCATTTGCATATTTATATATGCAAATGATATGCTAATATGCTCCGCCCATTCTTTGCCCCCCCAAATGAAACAGTCAAACTACGCCTATGGATACATTGCTGTTCAAATTACAAAACAAGGACAGTGAAAAGCTTGATATTTGCAAAATATAGATTATTCATATTTTTTAAATCAGTTTTAAAAATGTGGCCTCATGAAACATTTATACCTTCTTCATAAGATAACATAATGGGCAGTATAGGCGGACCACATGGTCTTTTTTTCTGCCCAAATATTCTGCTTTTATAAAATACAAGACAAGTTTTTCACAATTATATTAGGCTTCTGTGCTCTGAGGCAATATTAAATGCCTTGAACCTCTCATATTTCTTATGTCAAGAAATCATAGGTCAACACCACAAATATTCTATACATCTTTTCATTCGTTCGTATTGAAAATTTTACAAGTGGAGCACTGAATGGGAATTCAGGAGAACCCTTAGAACTTCAAGGATTCCTTTCATTGTATTATTATTATTGTAACAAGTTCCCTCTATTTTTCTGGGCTTCCAGTTCAATTGAAACCATTAATCTTCACTTAGAACTATTTGAGAATTTCTACCTATTTTTATAACCCTGACAGCCCGGCTAGTGTGGTAAAAGTTCATGACTAGAGGACAGAGGCCGGGATTTCCTCTGGGGCACAGTATGCATACAGCTTGCCTGGTCAGTGAATACTGCTATTGAGCAATGGTTGGAGCTCTATCTTCCCCAGGGGCTGCGTACACTTTTATGCTGTGCCCACAGCCAGACTTAGCAATCAAACTTAGATTTTCTGTATAGCAGCACTGAACGTTGTAAGCAAAATCCAAAAAGTGGAAGGAATAGAACCAGTGGCGTTCCTAGGGGGGTGCGGTGGGTGTGGTCCGCCCCGGGTGCATGCCGCTGGGGGGGGGGGGGGGGTGCCGCGCACGCCTGTCCTCCGTTCGTTCCATGCTTCTTCTCTGCCCCGGAACAGGTTACTTCCTGTTCCGGGGCAGAGAAGAAGCATGGAACGAACGGAGGACAGGCGCGCGGCACCCCCCCAGTAGCGTGCACCCAGGGGGGGGGGGTTCTTTCGCGGGGGTGTCCATTCGCCGGGGGGGGGGGGGGGGGGTCACGGGGCGGAGCGCATCGGCGATCCGCCCCGGGTGTCAGCCCCCCTAGGAACGCCACTGAATAGAACACCAAGATAATCCGATGTGATGAAAAACACTGCCTTTATTAATCACTGTGGGGTCCTTTTACTAAGCCACAGTAAAAAGTGGCCTGTGGTAGTGCGAGCATGTCTCTTGGTCACGAGCTGGACCATTTTTTACCGCATCTAGGAAAAAGAGATTTTTTGAAGGGGCTGGAAAATGGACATGTGCTAAAATTGAAACCAGCGCGTGTCCATTTTCGGCCTGAGGTCTTACCGCTACCCATTGACCTAGCAGTAAGGTCTCACATACTACCACATGATAAGCATGCAGCGCACGACTACTGCTGTTTACCGCCAAGTAAGCGACCCGCTATAGAAAATGATTTTCTACCACAGGATTTGTCACGTGACAAATTCAGAATTACCAGCCAGCTCATGTGCTATCCGGGCAGTAGTGCCGATTTGGCACGCGCTTATGTGCATAGGCCCTTATACAGCTTAGTAAAAGGGCCACTGTATATTTGAACTTGGTAAACAAAAGTACAGTAGTGCAGTCCCAGACAGTGTTACTCAACACAGGCCGTGTTTCGGCTTTCCAGGCTTCTTTAGGAGTTGACTGTACTTAAAGCATCATAATTCAATATGGTAGGACAGAATCAGAGGAAAAACCACAAGCTTTTCTGAAGAGTCACAGAAATCCAGAAAAATGGAAAAATGACCAAATTAGGATTAAGTAAGGTCATTTACAGCTCAAATAAACTACCACATTCTTTTAGGATTTGATTTTATAATGAGAAGCCCAAAAAGGCACCAATTATAAGGGCACATTTATAAATTAGGCATCCAGAACCTGCCACTGTGCATGAAAATGCCAACACACACATTTACTGTTCTATGTATGTACTTATTATGTTTTATAAGATACATGTGCACATCACAACTCCACCCAGGCTCTGCCCACATGCGGTGTACACAGAATGCCTACTTTGGCACTGCACATACTAATATGAACATATACACCAGACAATTTTATAAAAGGCCTTTACCCCATATAAAATACCTGGAAAAACCTTTTTAACATTATCCCCTTTGTGACAGAGTTTCTGTTGTTTTCAAAACTATATCTGCTTAGTAATGTGTTTGTAACTTCCTGCCATCCTCTGCATCAGTTGGTAAGACACTCTACTTTGGTAACATAATCTTATTCTTGCTGTACACAGCTGCAGGTGAATTTCTTCAAAATAGCGGTAAATAAATCCTAATAAATAAATACCTAATTTAATAAAGTCTGCTACCTCATCTTCACCTTGGCTCTTATGGGTGGGCTGCCTTGTTGTTTTCTTGGACCTGCTTTTACTTTCTCTAGGCCATCATGAACACAATTTTCTATGTTCACATTTCTACTGCTGACAGTTTTTTTTTATTGTGGTCTCACCCCAGATTTTCCATAGTAAACACTGAACAGAACTATATGTTAACAATTCTACTTCCTCTTCCTCAAACTCTTCATAATTTTCTCTTTCTCTTCATAGTCTTGTAATTTTCTGCTTTTGTACTTCTTCCTGTTATTAACATACCTACAGAAAGTTTTGCTTCCTTGTTTTATTGCTACTATTTTCTCTTCTGTTTGTGTCTTGACTCTCTTCTGTTTGGATCCAGGTACAGACTCATGAGATTTGAAAACCTGTTATGTAAGATTACTGTAATGTGAAGGCGTGACTAAGGTTGTATCATTAGTCTTGCTCAAACTGCTGTATGTGTGTCAGGTAAATAAAGAATGAAAAATTACTGGTGACCTTAACCCTGGACTGGAATAAAGGAATGGATTGTACCTAGCCCCAGACAGTAATGTCTGCATTCTAACCTCATTTGTACTTTCTATGTGCTTAAAGTAATTCTATACCCAATTGAGTGGAAGTTTAACATAGAGGGGCATAATCGAACGGGGGCGGCCATCTCTAATGACGGCCCCGTTATGCGGCGTACCCGACTGTATTATTGAAACAAGATGGCCGGCCATCTTTCGTTTCAATAATACGGTAGGAGCCGGCCAAATCACAACATTTGGCCCGCCCTTAGAGATTGCCGGCGTTAGAGATGGCCTCCATTGGTTTTCGCCGATAATGGAAACTAATGGCGGCCATCTCAAACCAGGCCAAATCCAAGCCATTTGGTCATGGGAAGAACCAGCATTTGTAGTGCACTGGTCCCCCTCACATGCCAGGACACCAACCAGGCACCCTAGGGGGCACTGCAATGGACTTCACAAATTGATCACAGGTGCATAGCTCCCTTTACTTGGGTGCTGAGCCTCCCCAAATCCCCCCAAGACCCACCACTTACCTACATGTGGGTACAGTGGGTTTCTGGTGGGTTTTGGAGGGCTCCCATTTACCACCACAAGTGTAAAGGTAGGGGGGGATGGGCCTGGGTCCGCCTGCCTGAAGTGCACTGCAGTACCCACTAAAAACTGCTCCAGGGACCTGCATAGTGCTGTGATGGAGCTGGGTATGACATTTCAGGCTGGCATAGAGGCTGGCAAAAAAATGTGTTTTAATTTCTTTTGGGGTGGGAGGGGGTTGGTGACCACTGGGGGAGTAAGGGGAGGTGATCCCCGATTCCATCCGGTGGTCATCTGGTCAGTTCGGGCACCTTTTCGAGGCTTGGTCGTGAAAAAAAAGGGACCAAGTAGTCAGCCAAATGCTCGTCAGGGCCGGCCTTCTTTTTTCCATTATTGTCCAAGGACGGCCATCTCTTAACCACGCCCCTGTCCCGCCGTCGGTACACTGCTGACATGCCCCCATGGACTTTGGCTGGCCCTGCGATGCAAAGCAGTTGAAGCAGGCCAAAATCGGCTTTCGATTATACTGATTTGGTTGGCCTTAGGAGAAGGCCGGCCATCTCCCGATTTGTGTCGGAACCACATATAAGTCTTATCTTTATGCGGCAACCCATGGCCGGTTAAGTTCTGAATATCGAATCAGTCGGTTCCGCATAACCGGATATTCAATGCTGAAGCCTGAACGTGGCCTGGTATTGAATATCTGGGAATAACGCCAGCTGAATATTGACACCCCCCCCCCCCCCCAGATGTTTTCCTCTCCCTATGTCACTCATAGTATATGATAACAAAGTGATATACAATATGCCAGTGGTGAAACCAGACAGCCAATTTTGGTTGGACCTGAGCCCAAAGTGGGTAGGCACAAAATTTTCTCTGTGCCCCACCCTCTCCCTCCCCACTTGCTGCCCTCCCCCCAGCACTTCCCAACTCAAAATGTAGCTCATAAGGATCCCCAAACTCTGTCAGCTGAAGACTTCCACTGAAGACATCCAGAACTCCTTTTTACCAAGCTTAGCAGACAGCAGCAGAAACTCCATGAGCCACTGATGCCAGCACCTCACACATGCTTAGTTGTTGATGGTCCGTCCACAGCCATCCACAGCCGTCCACAGCGCCATCCATAGTCATTGCCTCGATTTTCTCTCCTCTCATGCCATTCTCGATCCGCTTCAATCCGGCTTTCGCCCCCTGCACTCGACAGAAACGGCACTATCTAAAGTCTGCAATGACCTACTCCTTGCCAAATCCAAAGGTCACTACTCCATCCTCATCCTCCTCGACCTATCCGCCGCCTTTGACACTGTCAATCATAACTTACTTCTTGACACTCTGTCCTCCTTTGGATTCCAGGGCTCTGTCCTCTCCTGGTTCTCCTCTTATCTCTCCCATCGTACCTTCAGAGTACACTCTCAGGGTTCGTCCTTCTCCCCTATCCCACTCTCTGTCGGAGTCCCCCAGGGATCTGTCCTTGGACCCCTCCTTTTCTCAATCTACACCTCTTCCCTGGGCTCCCTGATTTCATCTCATGGCTTCCACTACCATCTCTATGCTGACGACACCCAGCTTTATCTCTCCACACCAGACATCACTGCGGAAACCCAGGCCAAAGTATCGGCCTGCTTATCCGACATTGCTGCATGGATGTCCAATCGCCACCTGAAACTGAACATGGCCAAGACTGAACTTCTTGTCTTCCCACCCAAACCCACCTCTCCTCTCCCTCCACTCTCTATTTCAGTTGATAACACCCTCATCGTCCCCGTCTCATCTGCCCGCAACCTCGGTGTCATCTTCGACTCCTCCCTCTCCTTCTCTGCACATATCCAGCAGATAGCCAAGACCTGTCGCTTCTTCCTCTATAACATTAGCAAAATTCGCCCTTTCCTCTCTGAGCACACCACCCGTACTCTCATCCACTCTCTAATTACCTCTCGCCTTGACTACTGCAACCTACTCCTCACTGGTCTCCCACTTAGCCATCTATCCCCCCTTCAGTCCATTCAGAACTCAGCTGCACGTCTTATCTTCCGCCTGGACCGATATACTCATATCACCCCTCTCCTCAAGTCACTTCACTGGCTTCCGATCAGGTACCGCATACAGTTCAAGCTTCTCCTACTAACCTACAAATGCACTCGATCCGCAGCCCCTCCTTACCTCTCTACCCTCATCTCCCCTTACGTTCCTACCCGTAACCTCCGCTCTCTAGACAAATCCCTCCTTTCAGTACCCTTCTCCACCACCGCCAACTCCAGGCTCCGCCCTTTCTGCCTCGCCTCACCTCAAGCATGGAACAAACTCCCTGAGCACATATGCCAAGCCCTCTCCCTGCCCATCTTCAAATCACTGCTCAAAGCCCACCTCTTCAATGTCGCCTTTGGCAACTAACCACCACACCTATACTCAGAAATCTAGACTACACCAACTTGACATTTTGTCCTTTAGATTGTAAGCTCACCTGAGCAGGGACCGTCCTTCTTTGTTAAATTGTACAGCGCTGCGTAACCCTAGTAGCGCTCTAGAAATGTTAAGTAGTAGTAGTAGATGGTTCAAAGATGTTGCTTCCATCTACTAAGCTTAGTAGCAAGAAGTTTTGACCACCTTAAGAGAAGGTCCTCAGCTGGTGGGGGCTTGGGGATCCCCACCAGCTATAGCAAGGGTCACTGCTGGTGTTAGACATGTTAGGGCCCATGGTAGAAAATAAAGAAAACCCCTCCACCAATTCCCTCTCCTCCTTGCCTCCCCTCTGATCGCCACACCTGCCCTTACAATCACACTGACAGACCCTCACCAAATACAGAACAAGATATCACAAATTAGAAATAAAAATATGTAGACAAAAATTGAACTGGGAACCTTGGTATGTACTGCAACAACGGAGAAATAAAACCACAATAAAAAGACATCTGCTATACACATTTCCCAAGCTAACATATTTCAGCTAATAAATTCAAAATAAAATGCCTTTTCTACCTTTTTTGTCTGGATGTTTTATTTTTCTTTTTTCCACTTTCCTGCCTGTCTCCTGCTAATTCTCTTTCAAGCTGCTGCTGTCCATTTGTCTTTTTTTCTTCTCTTGTTCCATTCCCTCTCTACACTTGTCTCTGTCATATTGACCTTTACATTTTAGCTCTTTCCTCTCTTTTTTTTTCTTTTCTGCCTCTCTGTCCACTCAGATTTCATCCTCTTTCTAACCTCTCTTTCTTTTTACTTTTTAGCTACATATCAAATTTCCATCTCCTTCTTTTACCCATTAGCTCTCACATTAACCATCTTGCTCCTTCTCCAGCCTTCCATTCCCTTCCATTTTCAATCTACTCCCCATCACCATATTTCTACCCCCTGTAATCACTGTCCTCCTCTCATTCATTTTTTGCTACCCCCTTGACCTTTCCGATTTCTCTCTCTTGCCCTGCAGCATCGCTCTATCCCCTCCACCACCATGTCCAATATTTCTCTCTCTCTCATCCCTCTCTCCCCTGTGCAGCATCTCTTCCTACCTCCATTCCCTCCCAAGTCCAACATTTCTTTCTCTCTTGTCCTTCATCTCTCCTGTGCAGCATCTCTCCCTCCCTCTACCCACCCCAGCCTACCCTACCCTACAGCCAACAATTCTCCATCTCCCTCCCTCCTCCCTTTTGCCTCATGTCCAACAATTATCCCTCTCTTCTATCCCCTCATGCAGTATTTCTCTTTCTCTTTCTCCCCTCTACTTCATGCCCAACAGTTTTACCTCTCTCCTACTCCCCCCCCCCCCCATGCAGCATCTTTCAAAAGGACACTGGCAGCCTGTAAGAATCGCTGCCTCTGCTGCCGACTGACCCAGAATCCTACCCTCTGCCAAGTTCTTCCCAGGCTGTAAACGGGAAGTTGTGTCAGATTTTGGAGGGAAGGCATGGCAGAGGGAAATCTTCTGGGTCAGCCTGCAGCAGCGATTCATACACGCTGCCAGTGACTCTTTGAAGACAGGTGCAGAGGGAGATGCAAAACAGAGGCAGAAGCCTAGTTTGCTCCCCAAGCTGGCATTGTCAAGGGTACAACGCTTCTGGGTGGACCTGAGATCAAAGTGGGTGGGCCCAGGCCCACTCAGGTCCACCCGTCATTATATCCTTGCAATACACACACTTGATCTTCATCTATATTTTGCCATTTGTGGGACACAGACTGTAGAAGTCCATCTGGTACTGGCCTTAGTTTCCCAATCCACACCTGTCTTTTGTGATTTGCAGGATATAGACCGTAGAAGTCCATCCAGCACTGACCTTGGCTCCCAACTACTCTTGTCCAACATAATACCTCAATAGCCATGTTTTGTTTCCATTTTCCTATTTAGGTATCCCTTGATTAGTGATGGTACAATATACATTGTAGGTATGTTTGGGGGTGGGATTTGGGTGGAGCTCAGGTAGAGTTGTGATTTTATATGTATACTTTACAAAATATGTGTAAACATTTAACACTTGCTCCTGAACAGGTGTAAATGTTGGTGACTTCATTTTAGCTGCAATTTCTGCAGAATTTGTGCTTGTATTTTTAAAAAGACATAGAGGCATATTTTCAAAGCACTTAGACTTACAAAGTTCCATAGTAACCTATGGCACATTGTAAATCTAAGTGCTTTGAAAATGAGCCCCGTGGAGGGGCATCTCTAAGGGCGCCCATCTCTAAGGACGTTCCGGCGAAGGGATGGGGAAACCCGCATTATCGAAACAAGATGGACGTCCATCTTTCGTTTCGATAATATGGTCGGGGACGCCCACATTTGGAAATTTAGGTCGACCTTAGAGATGGACATTAAATCGGCTTTTGATTATGCCGATTTGGGTGACCCTGAGAGAAGAACGCCCATTTCCCGATTTGTGTCGGAAGATGGGCGTCCTTCTTTTTCAAAAATACCCCGATAGGGACCTAACTTTAGACGACCTATTATAGAATGAGGAGGGCATGTGTCTTTTCTTTTTGCTGTACCCTTTTTTTATATATACAATCTGTGAATTACTTCATTTACTCATCCATTAAAGATATTTTTGTTTCTACATAGCCCAAAGAGTGAACAGTTGCATTTCATGAAGAGTAAGATAGCAAAGAGTGGCCTGTGAACTCAGAGAACTAGGTTCTCGAAGAAGAGTCTTCCCATCACCTCCCCAGTCCCACTATGGAGAGAAAAGGAGAGGGTTTCTGCCCCCCTCCTCACCTTATCCTATCATTGTCAGCTCCAGAGAGGCCCCTTCCCATGCAAAACACCCCCTGCACCACCGCCTATACAAAAAAAAGAAAAGAAAAGACGGTCTTAGTAGTCAACCATCCCTTCCTGTTTATGTGTACTCAGCATAAATGTAGAAGGAATGAACCAATTGATGAAAATAATTTAAATAAAAGCTGTTTGACTCAAAGCATTCAATTTGGTGAAAAATTAGTATCTGAGCTTTTGCTCTGTACTTGAGGTTAAGGGGATCTTTTATTAAGCTGTGGTAGCATTTTTAGCTCACAGTAGAAATCAGCTGGTGGTAAATGCTGAGACGCCCATAGGAATATAAAGGACCCTTAGTGCGCTTGAAGACTGTGAAATTACAGTTGATGATGAATGCAGTAAATTTAATAGAATAGCGGATCTGCAATTTGTATGATACAAGAAAGCACAAGCCTGTCAGAGTGAAAGAAAGGTGTGCACAGAGACAAAGAGAGAGAGGATCCTCTTTTTCTGTATCGGCAGGCATCATACCCCAGCCACTAAGCATCTCTGAGGTAAAGATTTTTCAAAATAGTGACCGCCTGCTCAATAGCTGTGTTGCTTCCTGTTCAGGTCCTATTCTTAGTTCACTTTTCCTGCACTCCCTGTCTCAGAAATCTCCTTTCCCTGCATCTGCTCTTCAGCCATCCTTGCTGTAGCTTCATAATGGAGGGAGCTGTAACATGGGATCCGTTAAAAATGTTCAACAATGTCTCAGTGGCACGGAATAAAAGCCAGGATTAAAATAGATGAATAAAATTATTGGTTCCCCCCCATTATGAGTGACAACTGAATTATTTGAACATACATGCATAATTCCCTAGTACTGCAACCTTACAAGTCAGCCTTCATCCCTGGAGTAGCTGTATTAGATATTTGCTAGAATCCTGTTTAGCTTTGGTTGGCTCCTGTTAGGATCCATGTTACTGCTGCTTCTTTCTGTCCTCCCAGAAAGGCTTCTCTTGTTCTGGCAGTTCTGCTCTTCAGAGAAGCCTAGTTACTGTTTCCAAGAATAAGATAACAAACCGGTGTTTATCCTACATCGATCTATATTGTCTTGCTTGAGTTTATTGACTGAGGCTTGAAAGCTTGAAATCCATATGGTAATGACAGCCTACCTATCTTTATGTAAAAGTAGAACTTTTGAAGGGAGCCAGCAAATATTTCTGCATTCACCTATTTTAATCATTATTATATACAAATCTAAGGGCCCTGTTTAATAAGTCACATTGTAGGCACACTAGCATTTTTAGTGTGTGCTAAAAATTAGTGTGCACTAATGCTAGAGACACCCATAGGAATATTTGCTAAAATTGAGCGCGCGCTAAAAACGTTGCACGCCTTAGTAAACAGGGTCCTAAGTTTGGTAGAGTTAAGTGAATGTGTGTAAGCCTCTGAGTACTTAGTCGCTGCTCCATAGCTTATTTAAATTCTACACACTTCAAAGTTTAGTCTTTGTAAGCCACATTGAGCTTGCAAATAGGTGGGAAAATGTGGGCTTCAAGTGAAATAAATAAATAAATTTTCAAACATGGATCTAAATTGATGTAAATCTATAATTTTTGAATACGGAAAGGCACATGCAATAAAATTTATATTTTGTTTTACTATATGAGTATAAGACTCCATTCCCACAAAATACTGCAGTATAAGAAAAAGAAGTATTCTTTACTTAGAGACTAGCATAAAGGAGATGCAATTAAAAAGAAAACAAACAGGAATATAGTTTATGTTTACAAAGCAGAAGAGAGACCAAATCAGGCAAAAAGCAAAAAGGTATCAGCAATAATAACATTACACACATAGAGGCATATGAAGGGCCACATTTACCTTAAGGTGTGTTGTACAAAGCATTTTTCCCACATTCACAAAGGGTCACATGTGGAGTGAAGATGAAGCCTAATGATTAGTACAGTGGCCTGAGAACCAGGGGAACTATGTCCAATTCCCACTGCAGCTACTTGTGACTCTGGGCAAGTCATTTAACCCTCCATTGCCTCAGGTACAAAAAAAAAAAAAGAAACCCAAACAAACACTTAAGGGCCCTTTTTACAAAGCGGCGGTAAGCCCTATGCAGGCTTACAGCCCAACACAGGCACCGACGGTAGTTCCAGTCCCCGTGTGCACCATTTCTCTTGCTGGCTGTATTTTTTAGCGCAGTGCTAACCCAATGGTATTCGGGCAGTGCTGCATGCTACCGGGTTACCGCCAGGTAAGTGTGGAAGCCTATACTGCCACCTCAGTGGGTAGTGGTAAGTGCTGTCCCTCGCATGGCCTCACAGGAAGAGCAATCGGACCGCACGGCCGCTGTGATAAAAAGGGAGACAGCGCGCAGCAAAAATGGCCCTCGCAGCTAGCGCAGGTTTTTTTTTTTTTTTTTTACTGCTTCTTGGTAATAGGACCTCTTAGATTGTAAGCCCACTAAGGACAGAAAAAGTACCTGCATATATCATGCAAACCACTTTGATTGTAACTTCAGAAAGGTGATATATCAAATCTCATCACCTTTACTAAAAGGATTCCCCCACAGGCCATACTTCAGAATATTAATTGGGATACACCCACATAACTTCAAGGGTTAGGTGGATATATCTGGCTATTTGAATATTTATCCATGCACAATGAGTAAAAAGTATGAGTGTATTTCATTACACATATGGGTCAATTTCCAAACAGAGGTGGAGCCCCATTTACACACAATATAGAGATCAGAACTGAGATGTCCAAGTCAGGATGAGC
Organism: Microcaecilia unicolor; assembly: GCF_901765095.1. NCBI lineage: Eukaryota > Metazoa > Chordata > Amphibia > Gymnophiona > Siphonopidae > Microcaecilia > Microcaecilia unicolor. The sequence continues at coordinate 86,788,858 of NC_044035.1, forward strand.
TCAATTCCAGTGGTATTTTAGAAAAGGCTCTGCCAGTGCACAGTCTTTTCTAGAACACCTAGAGGAGTGCATATGTGTTTGCTGGCAAATACAGTGAGAGCAATGATATCATAAATAATATACACATTGATAAAATGAATGGTACAAACTTGGCAGCTTTCAAGTGGAGGTGTTTGCACTTTTGGAACTTCCATGTGTAAATGGTGCCACTTCCACATATAGCTGCCCTATTTTACAAATCTACATATGCAAATACCACCAACTGAACTTGGTTTCATTTTGATGGTGGACATAAACTACATGAGATAAAGGAAAATGACTCATTGGATCCTTCGTGTAAAGCAGAGGCCCAAACAAGCACTTTTGAAAACATACATTCTTTTGAGCTTATGCAAAACTCATTGTAGAGATTTCTTCCTGAATACACTTCCCTCCCCTTCCTCCTGCATCTCCCTCCCTCTCCACTGCCCCCAGATCCAGTATTTTCCACCCTTCCCCCACTCTTGGCCCAGCAATGTCCCCTGGTCTACCTTAGCATCTTTGCCGGCAGTAGCAGTGACGCACTTCAGCTGCCTGCATTAGCCTCTCAGGCTTCCCTCAGCCATTTCCCACCAGGGAGGAAATGGAGTGATGTCAGCAAGGGTGGAACATGGCAGAGGGAAGCCTGCAGGGCTGATGCAAGCAGCATATGTGCTTGGCTGCTGCTGCCCGCAAAGATGCTGAGGTAGATCGGGGTGAGAGAGGAGATGCTGGCCCGTGGGTGAGGAGAGGGGGTAAATGCCAGATCCTGGAGTGGGAGAGAGGAGAACAAGATGGCTGCAGCTGAACCTTTTTGGTGGGCCAGACAAGGTGGGCCTGAGGCAAGAATGGGCCCACCCATAGCTACACCATTGACTTATGGGACAAATCTCCATGTGTAAATAGTGGCTTTCTGAAATCCTTTAACATGCAGGGGTATTACGATCTTATTTCCATTCACAGCATCTAATTGTATGCTTGTGGCTAGGAATTACTGTCACTGTACTGTAATTTGCATTCTGTATAAAGAACAAGTTTCTTCAGCTGCCTGATTACTGCCTGGTAAGCACTGATGCTACAAAATTGAAAATATTTTTGCAGAGCCGGTAATGGCACACGCTGGGGGTGGGAACTACCACTGGGCTCCTAAAGTAGTTCCAGATTGGCGCACGGCAAGCCTGTTGTCGCGCACCAACCCTTTAGGAAAAGTACCTCTCAATGCTGGAGGCCAAACAAGCCCTGGCTTTGAATATGCAGGGTTAACTCAGCCCACGGCTGTAAGCAGCTCACAAGCCTCTTACTGCCACAGGCTGAATATCAACCCCCTACGATTATAGAATGAGGTGGTTCAGGAAATCCTTTCCAGGTAAGCTGCTAAAAATGACAGGAAAGGTTTGGAGAACAAAAAAAAAACCCACAGAAATACAAGATAAACCACCTAAAATGAAAGACTGCCCATTTTTAAGCAACTTGCTTATTTTGGAGCTTGGTTCCCTCTGTTTCTGACTGTCTGGGTAACTTTGTGCTGTCTGCCTGCTTGCTCTGATAACATGTGGCCCATTACTCTTGAATATGTCAATGAGTAATGCATCAATATTTATCAATCATGTTAGACAGTGCTACTAGAAGCTCTATGAAACTGATAAATGGTTAAAAACCATGGTTTTTGTTCACTCCGTGTGTCCTAAACCTATGAAAAAGCCCACACACACATTGCAGTGAATAATGTGTACAAAATATCTCTGGCATATCTGCTAGAATAGGCTTATTTTTTTTAAAATAAAATCCGGAGGGCTGCATGTATTTCCATAGCCCCCTCCTCATTCATTTAGGCTGTCTCCTTGTAACCTGTTAGTAGCGGCCAATGATCTGGTAACTTTCACCTCTCCTTGGGGAGAAAGGGTTATAAGGAAGTCTGTAATTTACAGACACTAGCTGCAGTGCATGCCACGCCTCATATGAAATCATTTACATATTACAATAATTTGAGCTCTTTGAAGATATTCTGCTCATAATTCCCTCCCCCCCCCCCCCCCGGTTAATTGCATGAGCTTTGTGAGGAATGCAGGGTAGGCCATCTGCGTGTTATGTCTGCGTGGGATTGGTGAATCTGAGAGAGAAGCCTGATGAAGCATAATTGCATCTCCCCCTTCTTGGCACTGTTTTAAACTTCTCATTTAGAATATTGGAAAGCACTCATGATGATTTATAGTCTATACTACACATACACTGGATATATTTTTGTCTGATTTCTGATAGTTTTACCAACCAAATTTTATGCCACTGGACATTTTTTTTTTTAAATGATTTGTAAAAAAAAAAAAAAAGAACCTTTTACTATAGATTCCTACCTATTCCTTGCTATGCATTCTAGCCTACGTTCTTTGCTAGCATAAAATAACAAGTAAAATTATTAAAATCAATTACTGTAAAGCTTCATTAAAGGAGGGAGTTATAAAAAGAAATGCATGGATATCAGAGAAATACATAATCAAGCCAAGGCGTACCTGAGCAATTTCAGAGATCACCACCCGGAAAAGTCCTCTTTGATTATGGCGAATTTGCAACGTGTCACTCTGGTTATTCTCTAATCATCATTTCAAACTCCAAAGGTTCAGTGGCCCCAGGTTGGTTTACAATCCTTGTGGGTTAAACTTTAACTCACTCTATCTCCCAGCTCCATGCAGCCCTTTGACCAGATAATTGGGTTACAGCTCAGACTGCATCAAGGCAAACTGTATTTGTTTACAAAATGTACAGGGATACAGAGATATTCAGGATTTTCGCTAGTGAGGTATAGAAATAATTTTTGTAAACCACTCTGGTTGGAAACTGTTCTTACTGCTGCCATATGTTGTCTACATGTTTGCCCATGACCAAACCTTAAATAAATGAAAGCATGTGTTATTATTTTTACTGTCACTTTTTCTTTCATTTTCTCTTTATTTTTGAGACAAGAAATCTAGCATTCTTTCAAAAGTAAGCAAAACAAATTTTGAAGTGATTGGTTGAGTTACAAACTGGATTTTTTGCACATGTGTTTTTTTGATCCTCGTGTTTACACACCTTGGGCCAGATTCTATAAATGGCGCTGAAAAGTCAGCGCTGATAAAATTTAGTGCTCAATTCTATTCTTTAATGGGTGCTTTGGGATGAGCACTCTATAAAATAGTGTTGAGCACCAAATTCGGAATTCAACTTTGGGCCCAAGGAATTATGCCTGCTGAACCCAATCCTGGCACACAAATTGGCGTGGATCCCTGCTATTCTGTAACACTGTGTGTACCTTTTGTGAATGCCCATGACCCACCCATGCACTTCCCATGGCCATACCCCCTTTTGTGTTGTATGCGATTTTTAGGTGCCCATTGTCAGGGCCGCCGAGAGGAGGGCAGGGGTCAAAATTCCCAGGGTCCGGGCCACCAAGGAGGGCCTGGTGCCGGAGTCTCTCGCCCTCTCCTGCTCCCAGGCCGCTGGCGCCGCAATCCCGTTTCCACCTGCCTACCTTCAGCTCCCTTCTGTTTGTCGTCCAACCCCTGCATTAAAAAAAATCTCAAAAGCAGCAGTGTAACGCCTTCTCTGTGAAAGCGGTAGATTGCCTCGGTCAGGCCTTCCCTCACTGTGTCCCGCCCTGTGAGGGGGGTTGGATGGCAAGCAGAAGGGAGCAGAGGGTAGGTAGGTGGAGACTGGGAACTGCGGCGCCGCCGGCCTGGGAGCGGAAGCAGGAGCGTAGCCAGACACCTAATTTTGGATGGGCCTGGGCCCAAGATGGGTGGGCAGAAGAACCCCACCCCATCCCACAGGTGATTTGGTCTCTCCTCTCACCTGAATGCCATATGGTGTCTCAAATATCCCCCCTCTCCTGCACACCTTTTAAATAGCAGATTTTCACCAGCAGTAAGCAGCAACTAATACACAGTACTCATGTTGGCCCCACATCCTTCCCACTGATGCAGCTTCCTGTTTCTGCATAGGTGGGAATACGTCAGAGGAGAAGGCTTTGGGGCTGGTGTGAGCAGTATGTATCAGTCGCTGCTTCCTGCAGGTGAAGATTTGCTATTTATAAGGTATGCAGGAGGGACAGTTGTTGGGAGTTTTCAGCTTGGGAATCTCTGCCAGCCATATCATAGGTGTGCTGCTACTGGTAGGCCTGAGCTCAAAGTGGGTGGGCCTGGGCCCACCCAAGCCCACCCTTAGCTACGCCACTGAGCAGGAGAGGGAGGTGACAGAAGTAGCAATTGAGGGGTGGGGCAATCCTGGGGGAGTGTAGTGATCCTGGAGGGGGGAAGCGGCCTTTCCCCGGGCCCAGCTCAGTCTCTCAGAGGCCCTGCCCATTGTTGCAGAATAGTGTGTTGCCAGATCGGTGCCCAAATCATAATTAATGCCAATTAAGTGCTTGTTAGCTTCAATAATTAAATCATTGGAGCCCATTAACTAATTATTTTAGTCACTGATCTGGGATCCATGCCCAATTTTGGGTGATCTTTATAGAATCCGGGGGGCTTGTGTCACTGCAAACTCTTGATAGGGAGCTGTGAGCCTTAAATAATCAAATTTTAATTAATGTGGGCATTCACAGTCACCCCTTATTCCCCAATCAAAATGACAGACACAGAACTTGTGGCAAAAAAAGGACCATAGCATTATTAGCTAAACATTCCCTGAATATACATCTTTCACCTTCATCACCCTGCTAGATGGTGTCATCCTAGCCAAAATGAGGGCATCAACTAGTATAGCAAGTCCTTCTGAACCCTCTATGGGGATATCAGGTGAATTGGAGGCCCATTCAACTCCCCAGCGGTAGCATTATAAAGCCACAGGTCTTCCTGAGCTAAATATGAAGGCACACAACCCCCGTAGGCTGGAAAACTAAGGGCAGTATTTCTCATCTTCCTCTGGGTTTAATGCTTCTCAGTCCAGTCCTAAAGACACACCCGGTCAGTCATGTTTTCAAGATATCAACAATGAATATGCATGAGATAGATTTGTATGCACCACCTCCTTAGTATGCAAATCTATCTCATGCATATATCCTGAAAACCTGACTGGCTGGGTTTGCCCCAGGAATTGGGTTGAGAAGCATTGCTCTATATTACAATGCCAAAAAACCTGTTAGGTAGGATCCAGTGGGCCTTTGGTCTTAGATTGTTTTACTTATGTTGCCTCCTTTGTATGCAAATCTTTCTCATGCATATTCATTGGGGATATCCTGAAACCCTGATAGGCTAGGGTCCCCCAGGACAGGTTTGGGAACCCCTGCTCTAAACCCTTTCTTTATTACCTAGTGTACTTTGAAAAGGTGTGAGATAGATAGATAGATAGATCCCTGCAAAACAAATTTGCTATACAAATGCTATACAAGCGCTATACAAATGCTAATAATAATAATAAGTGAAATTCTCTGAATGTGAGCTTCTGTCTCTCTATCAGGAGATAACTGCCTTCAGGGGATTGTGATATTTGACTAACTGAAAAGAAAGGGAAATTTATTTTTTATCTTGAATTAAGCCAGATATGCAGAAGCATACTACACCACTAGCCCAGAAAAGAAATTGACCTTCTGTTTGACTGGCTTTAATATAGAAAACAATACGTTTGTTGTGTTCATAGACATTTGTACTTTAATCTCAAAGGCAAAACTAGTTGGTTAAGGAATAATACAAATTTCAATTCCTGCCCATTTTATTATAAAATCTTCCATAAGCTTTGGTTTTATCCACTAAATAAAAATCAGTTACCTTTTCTTCACTGTTCCAGTAGTTAGAATTAAATTTAGAAAATGAGATTTCTCTGGGGGGAAGATTAACTATTGAGCAGTTTGATGTAGCTCATTGCATTCAAGATTTTTCAGGCCTAATTTTTTTTGAAATCTTAAGTACAGTCATTCTACTTTAAACTCTATGTGTGCATTCCAGTTTGGTTCCATACAAGCAGTGGTGACATAATTGTTTGAGTGTCTGGAAACCAATACTGAAAAGCAAACTCTGCTGTAATCAGGTATGTAAACGTTTGTTCCTTCATCACAATGCAGTAGGTAAACTTTTATGAATTAGGGAAAACAGTCTGTACTAGACTGAAGCCTTCTTTAACTTTGACATGAAGGGAGGAGACCATTTCAACACCAGTGGACATCTCTAGCCCTTAAAGGCCAGAAACAAGTCTGGTTTTTAGGATATTCATGAGATCTTTTTCCATACATGTGCAGGGGCATTTTCACAAAAACATCAAAGTCCAAAAAAAAAATAATAACGTCCAAAAGAAATGGCCATCTCACAGCCATAATCAAACAGGACATCTAAATTTCCTGTTCGATTAGGGCTGTAAGATGATCACTTGTGTACTGAAAACATCCAAAATGAATAGTCATTTTCCAAAGACAAATTAAACAAAAACAGGGTCTTGATGGTCTGCCTGGCATCATTTTTAAAAATATGGGCACGGGGGTCACGTGATGCCTGCTACTTGAGAGGACACGGGAAGACGAGGCTCCGCGCCCAACCACCCCAAATCTGCCATATTACGGGTTAAACCCCAACGACGAACAGCACAAAAAAACTGCCTAAATAGCGAGAAATCGCGGGCGAAAGTTGAAGGAGTTTCTAGGGCGGTATGCCCCCGAGATCACACAAGAAAGCGACGACTTCTATGAAGCACGGGCTCAGCAAGATGGCGGAACAGCGATCAGCACAGAGCGTGCCTGCCGCGGTGAGTGCGGATTGGGCGCAGGAAATCTCCCGCTCGGTCTCCGCCGCTTTGGAGGACAAACTGAATAAATTGCAGTCGGCGGTGGACGAAATTAATGAAAAATTTGACTCTCATGCAGCCCGACTCACCGCTGTGGAGAACAGGCTGTCTGTGCAGGAGGATGAGGCCCAGAGCACCGCCACGCGGTTGGAGGCACTCCAAAAAGAGCTGGAGGAAATGAGGGAGAGGGTCGAGGAGCAGGAGAACCGCTCCCGACGGAACAACCTGCGGGTGATCGGGTTACCCGAAGCAGTTCTGGACAAGGATTTGTATGACTTTTTTTCCAAATGGATACCTGAGCATCTGGGCCTGGAAAAGAATCAGGGCCATTACGCCTGCGACAGAGCCCACCGAATTGGGAATCGGGGAGACAGCAACACCAGGCCCCGCATAGCGATCGCGCATTTTGTGAACTGGCAGGCAAAGGAAAAGATATTGAAAGCCTCCAGAGGCAAGGAGGGATTACAATATGAGGGCCGCCGCCTATTATTATTTAATGATTATTCAACACGAGTGGCACTGTTGCGGAAGGCCATGGCCCCTACCTGCACTGCACTCTACAAGAAGGGGGTGCGCTTTGCCCTGATGTACCCAGCTAAGCTGAAAATCTGGGTCGATGGAAAGGCTATTATCCTCAATGATGCGGCTGCGGCAAAAACTTACATGGATAAATGCAACCAGCCAGATGCACCGGGACCTAAGGATCCAGAATAGAATGACCAGGTGGATCTGAAAGGGCAGATGTGCTACTTGTTTGGTGTTATTTTATGCTGGGGGGTATGATCTCATTGCACCCCAGTGAGACTGGAAGGAACGGCTGGATTTGATTTCGTGCACTTCTCCCTCCTTCTGCAAGACCGGATTATATGGCGGCAGGGAGAGAGACTGCGTCGAGCACGTGCCACATGAAGCAGGGAGAGGTGAAAATACAACAGCCAAGTTATAAACTGACCAGCTTTTTTCTTAATTTCTTTGTTGGGTATAGATTTAAGCTTGGAGATGGGCAGTTGTAGTGGCTCTGGGACACTATGGACTGCAGCAAATATACCTGTAATAAGCACTGTGTAATACTTGTTGTACCATGCAACAGCTTTTGGTGGGGTGGGGGGAGGGGGACTTCGGATGTTTTCGGGTTGTATTGAGTAGGTGAAGGATGTGGGGGAAGAATATGAAAGGGGGGTGGGAGGGACGAAGGAGGGGGGAATGGGAGGGGGGGATGTGTGAGAGTGTGAGTGAGGATGTGTTGGATGTGAGGGGGGAAGGGAAGGAGAGGATAAGAGATGAGAGAAGGACTTTGGCGGATGAGAGTGCATGGAGCATGGGGTATCAGAGATATGAAGTGAATCAGGTGAACAAATTGTGGAAGCAGAAGAGATATGGGAAACCTATTTGGGATGATGGTATGATCAAAACCTTGCAGGTCCGGCTGGGAGACTGGCAAGGTATAACATACAGTAAACTGGGCTATCAAGTACATCTGTTGCTGGTATGGGAAGTTTGAAAATTATTACGCTTAATGTGGATGGCCTACACTCACCCATTAAGAGAACTAAAATTCTCTCATGGTTGAAGAAAGAAAAAGCTGACATTGCATACCTTCAAGAAACCCATCTCACGGCCTCAGAACATCAAAAGCTGAGGCGGGGATGGGTTGGAGAGGTTGGGTATTCAGCATACAACTCCAGACAGAGAGGGGTGGCAATTTTAATTCATAAACAAATCCCATTTCACTGTCATAAAGTGATTCAAGATAAAGAAGGCAGATATGTGTTAGTCATGGGTGAATTATGGGGACAGCAAATTCTCTTTTGTAACATATATGGACCCAACATATACTCCCATAGGTTCTTTTCTGACCTTGTGGCAAGAGTGATACCTTACTCTAATTATCAGATTGTAATGGGAGGGGATTTTAATATAGTAGCAGACCCCACCAATGACTGTAAACCTATGAAAACGAGGGTGCGGAGCTGGGAAGACAGGGGGATACCCTTTGTGACGTCCCAATTGGGGTTGGTAGACATATGGCGGCTCTTGCACCCTCAAGATGGGGAATATACGTTCTATTCACATCCACATAAGGTATATTCGAGACTAGATTATTTACTGGTGGCACCCTCTCTGGTCCCAAAAATTGTGAAAGCAGAAATAGTGGATAGTGCACTTAGTGACCATTCGGCAGTTTTGATGGCGGTTTCTTTTGCAGCAGAGCCGGGCGAGAGGGTGTGGCGGCTTCCCCCCTACCTTTACCAGGATAAGGAGTTTAGAGAATTTTTGCGCCTTAAATGGCTAGACTATCAGGCACATAACAATACACCAGAGGTTAGTGCTAGTACGTACTGGGAGGCCTCTAAAGCAGTTATGAGGGGGTACATCATTGCATATGTGGCGGGCAAGAAGAAACAAAGGGAGGCAGACCTGTTGCGGCTCTCGCAGGAGTATCATCATATACGGAGGGCACATATGCAGAATATAAATGACATGCATAAGGTGCAGTTGACCCACCTTAAAAAACAGATTGATGATATACTACATGCAAGAGCAGAGAGGGACATTTACTACCAGCGTTTCAAACTGTTTAAATGGGGCAGTAAAGCGGGTAGGCTGTTGGCAAACCTGGTGAGGCCTCCACGTAAAAGGCAATTAATTTTTTCTATAAAGAACGCCCAGGGAGAGGTATTTACTAATGAATCCCAAATTATGCAACAGTTCGTTCAATACTATAGCTTTTTATACAAGGAGCGGGAATATGATGCTGTCCAATCTGCAGCCTTCTTTCAAGGGCTGCAGGTACCAAAACTGACAGGGGTGCAACTGGACTCCTTAAACGGGCCCGTGACGGAGAAAGAAATACGGACAGGTATAAAAATGCTGAAACTTACTAAGGCGCCAGGGCCTGACGGGTTTGGCCCTGAATATTATCGAATATTGAGTGACCTGGTGGCGCCACCATTGAAGGCATGGTTTAATGGAATTGTGGGAGAGGGCTTGACTATACAGCATAACGAGGCGCATGTAGTGCTGTTGCCGAAGCCTGGCAAAGATGTGGAGCAGGTGGGTTCATACCGACCAATATCCTTGCTAAACCAGGATATTAAGCTTTTAGCGGCTATCTTGGCTAGGCGCTTGAATCAGGTGTTACCCGAGCTAATCCATGAAGATCAAGTGGGCTTTGTGCCGGGTCGCCATGGCTCTATGAATATCATGCGAGCTTTGATGGCCATTCACAAATTCCGGGGAGAGGGGGGACTAGAAGTTATAGCAGGGCTTGATATGGAGAAGGCCTTTGATAGTATATCTTGGAGCTACCTATTTGAGACCTTGGGTCACTTTGGGATATCGGGCCCGGTAGTATCTTGGATTGAAGCTCTTTATAGAAGCCCTATGGCCCGATTGATGGTAAACGGGAAGCTTACTGAACGGTTTTCCCTGGGCAGGGGCACCAGACAGGGATGTCCCCTCTCCCCGCTTCTCTTTCTTTTGGCAATTGAGCCATTGGCCATAAGAATCCGTAGTGCAACACAGATACGGGGAATCCAAGTACGAAATAAGGAGCTTCGGCTGAATTTATTTGCCGATGATATCCTTTTATATTTGGCAAATGGCCCCAGAGACCTGCCTAGGACCCTTGAGTTAATCAGGGAGTTTGGAGATTTATCGGGATTGAGAGTGAATTGTGCCAAGTCGGAGGTACTCCCGTTGTCAGGAATAGAGGGAGACCCCGGGATGGAGGGATTACCTATAACACCAGTCAAGGGAGCGATGAGATACTTGGGGGTTTTTCTTAGTACCAATGCAAAACTTTTCTACAAGAAAAACGTGATTAACCAGATAGAAAACATCAGGCAACTATGTGATAAATGGAAGGATTTACCACTTTCTCTGATGGGCAGAGTAGCTTTGGTAAAAATGATCCTTCTCCCAAAAATTCTTTACCCTTTACAGGCAGCGCCTATATGGGTGTTAAGAAAAGAAGAACGATTGTTTCAGTCAATTATTAGGAGCTTTATTTGGAGAGGAAAAGGGGCAAGGATAAGTCACGTCAAACTCTCTTTGAGGAAGGAGAGGGGTGGATTAGGCCTTCCAGACCTCCGTATGTATAATGTAGCAGCGCTAATGCGCTTTATCTATGAGGGAATCATAGGTCAGCAGAGGTACCTACCAGAGAGGGGGATGGAGATTTGGAGTAGACCCTGGTCATTCATTAACTTAATTCATGGGGGTCCCAGTGGTGACATTAATATTACTAATAGGAGAGAACTTTTGGGACCCATGCGGAGAGCTTGGGGGTGGTGGAGGACGCGTCAACAGAGAACGCCAGATGTTTCACCTTTTATGAGCCTAGTGGGCAATGAAGCATTCCCACCTGGGATGGGTAGAACAGCATTCATTACTTGGAGGGACAATGGATGTAGGCTTTTGGGACAATTACTGGAAAATGACACGGACACTTTTGACACATTTGACCGGGTAAAGGAAAAATGGGACTTGACGAACAAAAACTTGTTACAATACCTCCAAATCAGACATTACTGGGCTACCATAAGAACAAAATATGGGGAAGCGTGGACATGGGGCCAGTTAGACAGAATCCTCCTTAAAATCCCATATCAATTAAATAGCTTGTCGACCTGGTACAAAGTGTTAAATGAACACCGGCGGGAAGAGGAAATGAGGATATTGATAGCCAAATGGAATGAAGAACTGGGCACTAATTATACTGAGCAAACATTCCAGAAACTATTTGCAACACTCTATGACATGGTTAAGGCAGCTGAGTTGCAGGAGATGCAATACAAGATCTTACACAGGGCACACATATCTAGGGCAAAAGGGGCAAAGATGGGACTATGGATTGATGATCGATGTATTAAATGCCAAGGGGCGGAGGGGACGCTGCTGCACTCTTTTTTAGACTGCCCGGCTCTGGTGCTGTGGAATGAGGCTATACAGCTGCTTAATAATGTGGTGCAGAAAACCTTGGACTGGGATTATGCAACCCTGCTGCTTGGAGAACAATCACTTTTAATTGGGCAAGGTTTAACTCAACCATATAGGAGGCTGGTATATGTCTCCCTCTTGTTGGTTAAAAAAACAATATTACAGTTTTGGGGCGCTGTAGAGGGTGCATTAGGAGCGGTATGGAAAACAAAAATGAGGGAGGTGGGCACACATGAGAGGCAAATTTACTCCAAGGCTAGCAAACCAGAGACCCGCAGGTATGCCACGCTGTGGGAGGAATGTTTACAATTACTCACCTGAAATTGGAGGGGGCACTGGGAGAAGGAGTATGCAGGGATGAATGGGGGAGGGGGGAGGGATGGTGTGAAAGTTGAGAAGTGGAATGGAATATTTGATGGAGTGTAAGGTAGTATGGTTGGGGGGATTAAGTAATAAAATGCAATGCAGGTTGTACCAAAGACCTTTGGATAGACATAACTGTTGAATATAAATATGGACTGGTGAATTTGGACTGTACATTGAGCAGTGTTGCTTGTATTTTGCATTTACAACTTGTTATTGTGTGAATAAAAATATATTAAAAAAAAAAAAAAATATGGGCACAACAAGAAGGGCGGAAGATGAAACAAAACATTTTCTGGTGCTCTTACTCCTCATGGTCCTTTTCTGGTCTGTTTTGTTTCATCTTCCGCCCTTCTTGTTGTTTTCATTTTATTTTACAGGAGATTTGGACCTTCTTTTTGTTGGTTTCCAAAATATGGGCACACAGACTTCCCTGCAGAATACAGGAGTAGTTTAGTGGCTAGTGGGTCAGTTCAGCAAGCTGAAGAGTAGTAAATCACCGGGACCTGATGGTATTCATCCCAGAGTATTAATAGAACTAAAAAATGAACTTGCGGAGCTACTGTTAGAAATATGCAATCTGTCCCTAAAATCGAGTGTAATACCGGAAGACTGGAGGGTAACCAATGTTACTCCGATTTTTAAGAAGGGTTCCAGAGGAGATCCGGGAAATTATAGACCGGTGAGTCTGACGTCGGTGCCGGGCAAGATGGTGGAGGCTATTATTAAGAATAAAATTGCAGAGCATATACAAAAACATGGACTGATGAGACAAAGTCAGCACGGATTTAGTGAAGGGAAGTCTTGCCTCACCAATCTAATGCATTTTTTTGAGGGGGTAAGCAAACATGTGGACAATGGGGAGCCGGTTGATATTGTATATCTGGATTTTCAGAAGGCGTTTGACAAAGTGCCGCACGAAAGACTCCTGAAGAAATTGCAGAGTCATGGAATCGGAGGTAGGGTACTATTATGGATTAAGAACTGGTTGAAAGATAGGAAGCAGAGAGTAGGATTGCGTGGCCAGTATTCTCAGTGGAGGAGGGTAGTTAGTGGGGTCCCGCAGGGGTCTGTGCTGGGTCCGTTGCTTTTTAATGTATTTATAAATGACCTAGAGATGGGAATAACTAGTGAGGTAATTAAATTCGCCGATGACACAAAATTATTCAGGGTCGTCAAGTCGCAGGAGGAATGTGAACGATTACAGGAGGACCTTGCGAGACTGGGAGAATGGGCGTGCAAGTGGCAGATGAAGTTCAATGTTGACAAGTGCAAAGTGATGCATGTGGGTAAGAGGAACCCGAATTGTAGCTACGTCTTGCAAGGTTCCACGTTAGGAGTTACGGATCAGGAAAGGGATCTGGGTGTCGTCGTCGATGATACGCTGAAACCTTCTGCTCAGTGTGCTGCTGCGGCTAGGAAAGCGAATAGAATGTTGGGTGTTATTAGGAAGGGTATGGAGTCCAGGTGTGCGGATGGTATAATGCCGTTGTATCGCTCCATGGTGCGACCGCACCTGGAGTATTGTGTTCAGTACTGGTCTCCGTATCTCAAAAAAGATATAGTAGAATTGGAAAAGGTACAGCGAAGGGCGACGAAAATGATAGTGGGGATGGGACGACTTTCCTATGAAGAGAGGCTGAGAAGGCTAGGGCTTTTCAGCTTGGAGAAGAGACGGCTGAGGGGAGATATGATAGAAGTGTATAAAATAATGAGTGGAATGGATCGGGTGGATGTGAAGCGACTGTTCACGCTATCCAAAAATACTAGGACTAGAGGGCATGAGTTGAAGCTACAGTGTGGTAAATTTAAAACGAATCGGAGAAAATTTTTCTTCACCCAACGTGTAATTAGACTCTGGAATTCGTTGCCGGAGAACGTGGTACGGGCGGTTAGCTTGACGGAGTTTAAAAAGGGGTTAGATAGATTCCTAAAGGACAAGTCCATAGACTGCTATTAAATGGACTTGGAAAAATTCCGCATTTTTAGGTATAACTTGTCTGGAATGTTTTTACGTTTAGGGAGCGTGCCAGGTGCCCTTGACCTGGATTGGCCACTGTCGGTGACAGGATGCTGGGCTAGATGGACCTTTGGTCTTTCCCAGTATGGCACTACTTATGTACTTATGTAGTGCAGTGGACTTGAAACCAGAGAACACAGGTTCAAATCCTAGTATAATTTTTCCTTTTGTGTAAATGTGATCCCTCCAGAACCTGAAAAATACCTACTGTATCTGAATGTAGACCATTTCAATAACCTTCAGGCTTGCAGGTATCTTATAAATGCAACAGTAAGGGAAAATAAACATAAGTACATAAGTATTGCCATACTGGGAAAGACCAAAGGTCCTTTGAGCCCAGCATCCTGTTTCCAACAGTGGCCAATCCAGGTCACAAATGACTAGCAAGATCCCAAAAATGTACAAAACATTTTATACTGCTTATCCCAGAAATAGTGGATTTTCCTCAAGTCCCATTTAATAACGGTCTATGGACTTTTCCTTTAGGAAGACGTCTAAACCTTTTTAAAACTCCGCTAAGCTAACCGCCTTTACCACATTCTCTGGCAATGAATTCCAGAGTTTAATTACATGTTTAGTGAGGAAACATTTTCTCCAATTCGTTTTAAATTTACTACATTGTAGCTGCATCACATGCCCCCTAGTCCTAGTATTTTTGGAAAGCATGAACAGACGCTTCACATCTACCTGTTCAACTCCACTCATTATTTTATAGACCTCTATCATATCTCCCCTCAGCCGCCTTTCCTCCAAGCTGAAGAGCCCTAGCCACTTTAGCCTTTCCTCATAGGGAAGTCGTCCCATCCCCTTTATCATTTTCATCGCCCTTCTCTGCACCTTTTCTAATTCCACTATATCTTTTTTTAGATGCGGCGACCAGAATTGAACACAATATTTGAGGTGCGGTCGCACCATGGAGCGATACAAAGGCATTATAACATCCCCATTTTTGTTTTTCATTCCTTTCCTAATAATACCTAACATTCTATTTGCTTTCTTAGCCGCAGCAGCACACTGAGCAGAACGTTTCAACTTATCATCAACAACGACACCTAGATCCCTTTCTTGGCCCGTGACTCCTAACGTGGAACCTTGCATTTCGTAGCTATAATTTGGGTTCCTCTTTCCCACATGCATCACTTTGCACTTGCTCGTATTAAACGTCATCTGCCATTAGACGCCCAGTCTAAATGGCAGATGACGTATAGGGCTGCATGTATTTTTCCCCTTGCAGTTCCTAACAGTGCATCAATTTCTGTATCTAGCTGTTGACTGACAGTCTTCTCTGTCTGCAAGTAGGAGTGAGTTGTTGTTGAATTTCCCCTGCAATCAGTCCCAGCATGGCCTAATGTACAAAACTTCCCTTATAAGAATTACAAAAATGCACTTAAAACAACAATAATACACAAAAACAGAAAATATTCAGTATACATATATAAAAGACAGACCACTAAGCATATTGACTGACTCTCATGAGACACTATGGGAAGATATCATGGTCTAATTCGGGGGTGGGAAGAAGAAAGAGTCACGTTTATGGATTGGAGACTAATCACTTGCCCCTTTCTTTCTGCTCCCTGGAAGTGGAACTGGGCAGGTTCCAACTGTGCTGTAAGCTCTGGCACAGAAGAATATGAACTAAGCCAAGAAGAAAACAAATTGCTTGCTTATTCAAGGGGGTGTAGCAGAATGGAAGAGTGGCCTAGTGGTGGGAGGTAGGCTGAGAAGCAGGGTTCAAATCCTGATGTCCCATAAGACCTAAGTTACTGTACCCTCCTTTGTTTCACATATAGAACTTAAGGGCCCTTTTACTACTTGCAGTAAGCATTGATGAGTGCTTAGTGCAAGAAAAAAAAAATGCTTACTGCAGGTTGTGCTCAGGCATCCCATGGTAACATTTGCATGTGTGTAATGCATGTTGGGGCAGCTATATTACCATGCACCAACCAATTAGCATGTGGTTAGAGTGTGAGCCCTTACCGCCTACAAAATAGGCATAGTTAAGTGCTTATGCGCTAATGAGAAAATTAGCCTGTGGCCATTAATGCTGGAAATAGGAAAATCAGCCATTTTACCCAAATGGCCTTAGAGGCCCTTTTATTAAGCCATGGTAAAAAGTAGCCCACGCTAGTTTTGGCACCTGAAATTGGTGCGTGCTGGGCCATTTTTTACCGTGATGGGAAAAAGGCCTTTTTAAAAATGGAGCAGTAAATGGCCATGCGCTAATATTAAAATGAGTGCTTGGCTATTTACGGCCTGAGCCCTTACCATTACCTATTTATTAGGCAGTAAGGGCTCACGCGTTTACCCCGTAGTAACTGGGCAGCGTGTGGCAATGTGGCTGTGCTGCCAATTATTGCCGGGAAACTGCACGCACCAACTTTGGAACTACAGCTGGGCTCCCGCACTACCTTGGTGGTAGGGCTGATTTGGCACATGCTACCTGCGCAGCAGCCATACTGCGCCTTCGTAAAGGGACTCAGTGCACGGGAATGACACACATAAGCATGTGCTAAGGCCAATTTTTACCACAGCTTAGCAAAAAGGCCCCTCAGAGTATAAATCCTCTGGAGCAGGAAAAATACCTTCTGTACCCGAAACTGCAATATGCTCCACTGACAAAGGTCACTGTCTGTGGCCACAGAAGATGGCATCTTTACCCTACCTATGTTATATGCCGTTTATATAATGAGATATATGTTGCTTTGAGTAAAATATAAACAGCAGTTTGTTGTTTGTAATTAGGCAATATGAGTTATTTTAATGCTGCAGTGAAAATGGCCTTAGCACATGGGAAAAAACCCGCATAAGGGTGCTAAGGCCACTTATTGCCGCGGCTTAGTGAAACGACCCCATTGTTAGGTGTTTAGTCGTTTCCGTCAGTTGCTCTATGTTCAGTGTCATTTTGAGTTTTCACTTCTTCACCTTTTCTACAGTCATAGTCTTCCTTTTTTTTAGTAGTCATCTCTACAGTCCTTGTAATTCAAAAATTGTTCAGAATTTATTTATTTATTAGAATGTAACATGAACAGCTAATTCTGTCTTTGTCACTCCAGTGGGCAATTTTGTTGGAGCTGTTCAAAGTGCGGGTCTTGAGGAGGAAAGTGAGAGCTCTTGGAGAATCTACCTACTGCTCCACACACCTCGCTGCAAGTCATCTTCTCTCTTGATGAAGAAACTAGGTAAAATCAAGGCAAAAGATCTGTGGCCAGCCTTGAACTGTGTAATGTTGGGATAAAAGGCTAAAGTTCTCCCTTCAACAAGCAGGAAGGCTTGCATGTGCTTCTAAGCCCAAGCTTGCAAACACTCACAGAGAAATTAATCTTATTATTTCATCAGTCTGATCATTTTCTCATTAAATGTTTGGGGGATAGTAGGAGAGCAGCATCTCCCCTCCCCTTCATTATCCCCCCTCTTCCTTGCTCCTGGCACTGTTGCCACTGTTCTACCTGTTCCTGGACCCGGACCAAAGTTGGAAGCAGACTCAGTGCTGGCATGGGGTCTTTAAACATAGGTCCACACTTAAGCTTCTGCTGTGTTCTCCTCCCCCCCCCCCCCCCCCCCCCAAGACAGTTCTTGACTGCCAAGGGTTTCTTGTACAGTACTGGAATAAGGCTCTCAAGCCAACATGCTTTGTTAGTGCCACAGTTTTTCTGAAGAGACAGCTATACCGGGGTTTCATTGTAAAGTCTGTACAGAATATTTTAAAAGAGTTTAACAGTCTAGATGGAGCCATCTAGTGTCAAAGAGGAAAGTGCAAATTGCATGCAACTGCTAGAATATCAGTATCTGTGAATTATAATGAAAAGTCTCTGAATGCCTCATAGTCAGAATTTAGTAAAATTGAAGTATGAGAATGAATTGAATTGTTTTGTGACTAATAAGGGAAGCTAGTATTTCTGCAGAAATGAGACATTTTGGGGTCAGGTTCTAAGTATATCAAATGCGAGCAGAGAATAATTTATAATAATAATAATAATAACTATTTTAATTTCATGCATTCCCTATGCTCAAGGTGTACACATCCGAGAAGATGTATACTCTTTTGATATTCTCAGGTAAGTAAACTATTCTAAGCCACTGCTCTTGCTCATGAAAAGCCCTCCAACTTGCTTTTCTAAGCATTTCCTCTTTAAGGGTGTCTTTTACTAAGGCGCACTCATGTTTTTAGCGCGCGCTAAACATTAGAGACACCCATAGGAATGCATTAGTGTCTCTAATATTTAGTGCATCCACAATTTTAGCGCGCACCAAAAACGTGAGCGCACTTTTATAAAAGACCCTTTCAGTGAGGGCACTTCCTAGAAAGCACCCTAGGCTGAAATAGAAGCACAGCAATCTGAGAGTTATGATGTAGCCAAATGATAAAGGGTTTAAATACCAACGTCATTGCTTGAAATATTAGTCTCAGCTGAACTCGTAACCAATGCAGCTGTTTCAACACTGGTATAACATGTTTCTAAAGCCCAACTGCCCAAAGCAAACATCATTACCATAGCCCTTACGGGTGAAGGGGGGCACCTATATATGGGTACAGTGGGTTTCTGGTGGGTTTTTGAGAGCTCGCTGTTCCCTCCACAAATGTAACAGGTGGGGAGGGGGTATGGGCCTGGGTCAGCCTGTCTGAAGTGCACTGCAGTACCCATTAAAACTGCTCCAGGGACCTGCATGCACTGTCAAGGACCTGATTATGATATCTGAGGCTGGCATATAGGCTGGCACAATATATTTTTAAAGATGTTTGTTGTGGGTGGGAGGGGGTTAGTGACCACTGGGGGAGTAATGGGAGGTCATCTGTGCCTTATTCATAAGAAAAACAGGTCCGGGTGTCCGTCAGGGACGTCCTTGTTTTTTTCGATTATGGGTCAAAGACATCCAAGTGTTAGGCACGCCCAAGTCCCGCCTTCGCTACGCCTCTGACACGCCCCCCTTGAACTTTGGCCGTCCTTACGATGGAGTGCAGGTGGAGATGTCTTAAATCAGGTTTCAATTATACCAATTTGGACGTCCCTGGGAGAAGGACATCCATCTTCCGATTTATGTTGAAAGATGGGCATCCTTCTCTTTCGAAAATGGGCCCAATAGCTACATAAGAGTTGTTTGAATTAAGCAAACGCTGAGGTTTTTTTCTCCACTATGGCCTTTTAAGTATATGGATAATCAAAGGGCAGTTCTTACGTTATTGGCTATTATAACAGAAACAATATACAAAACAACCATGGCTATAGACTGAATAAACAGGGCTGAAGGATTAAGAAAGGACTAAGGGGGTCTTTTACTAAAGCTTAGCTCGAGTTATTTAGTTATTTTATTCCTTTGGGCCCAGCTGCAGATAACTCCAGCTAAGATTTACTAAAAGACCCCCTAAGCATTCAAATTGTTTGAAAGTCCCAAACAATGGTTTTAGAAGCCACTGGATCTGTCCATACAGTGCATTATCAGTTTGGTATATAGCACTCCAAGATTTACACTTGTCCCGTACTGTTTATTTTTAACTTGCACTTATATCTGCACATTCAAATAGCTCTAGTCCAACTGTTGCCGTAAGCACAGCCCAACAATGGTGCCCTTCGGCTCTTCTACTGCATAATTGAAAAGACATTAAGACTTAACAAGTGCTGAGAAATGTCATTATTGTACGAAAAAACATCATATATATTTATAATGATTAGAAAAACAATGGGTGTGGCAGATGGCAGTGAAAAAGTTAAGGGCATGATAACTGGGGGAAAGATTCTGTAGTGGCCCCCTTCTCTTGGTACCCTAAGCATGTGCTTATTTTGCTTAATGATTAATCCAGGGCTGGTGGTATGTATTCTCAAAAGTACAGTTTTTACATCCCAGAGAATTAGGTTGCGGCTGGAGGTGCAGAGACAAGAAATCCTGTGAGGACACAGAAGAATCTAAAGTATTGTGTTCATGGGAAAAAAATATTTTGGATTGGGGTGGAGGAGGATTCTTCATACCACCTGTGTGGTGAGCTACCCAGAGAGAACTCTGCTGAGACATTTTCTCCAAATGGGTTAGTTTTATGTATACCATGACATGAATGAACCTCACTCCTAAGCCAGGGTATGTGGAGTATGATCTCAATCTCTCAAATTTACTGCTAACACTTGCCATAGTAGTTGCATTGTGCCAAAGAAAGCTTCTTTCTGGAGTTCATAAGATGTAACATGTGAAGACATCTTATCCAGGTGCACTTGGAAGTTCTTTTTGATGAAGCCTGTAGCACCCAAAAATATTTTTGTATCTTTCAGCCACATTTTCTTGGTCTCGGACTGCATTTCTTGATACTTGAGGATCTTCCCTCTCTCCACGAAATTCACCGAGTAATCACCCGAGACCGACACCTCTATAATCAATGCTGTTCTGGTGTTTTTCTCTTTTACCACTGGTTTTCTGACATTCAGCTTTTTATCAGTTGGGATGGGGATGTCCTAGGTGATCATAACCTCTTTGCTTTCCACAATTCTCTTACGGTCACAATCCCAATACTTTTCCAGTACACTGATGTATGTAATGCTTACAGAGTTTTCTTGTTGTGCCTTTCTGTATAAAAGTTTTCCGCCATCAGCACTTCACAGTCACCCACAAAATGTTTCTAACTCTTTTTTCCAGAATCTACAGATGTCTGTTGCACCAGCTGTTTCCATCTTGTCCATAATCCACTGTCCTGGGCTGCAACTATTAATCGCTCATACTTAGGTTTCAAGTCATCTCAGCTTAACCATTCATGTGTCCAATGTTGGTCCACGAATGGTTCCTGGAGTAACATTTTGTATTTCCTGCTGTACTTATGCCTTTGCTACTTGCTTCTGGATTCTATATATCGTGCCTTAATTTCCACATGGAAATCAAAGCATGTTCTGTAACAATGCACATAACTTAATTGGTTACTAGCCAATCAGCACAATCAATTGGACCTTAACAAGCACTTATCAGCACTAATTGGCATTAATTAAGATTTACATGCACAACTCACTAAGCATATTCGGTAACGTGGTGCATGTAAGTTCTGAGTCACATAGTTGAAAAGGGGGCATGGCCATGGGTGTTTCTAAAATCTATGCGCATTGCTTTAGAATACACCTGCTCTGTGCCTAATTTAGGTGTCGGGATTTACGCCAAGTAAAACGTGGCATAAATGGCCACAACTAAATTTGGTCGCGTGGAGAGGCGCTTGGTATATTCTATATGTTGTGTGGAAATTTAAGTGTGTTCTATAAAATTTTGGCGTACTTTAGAGAATATGCCTTGGTGTATTTTTTGCCACATGTTATTTTCAGGTGACTTATATAGAATCTAGCCCTTGTTGTTTCTCTCCTACTGATCCAGTTCCTTGAAGAGTTTTTCTCTTCCTTTGCAAATTCTGTTACATCCTTCCCTTTTGGTATTGAAGGATTTTCAATCATTCCTTAAACTCGTCAGAATGCTTGTCCAAGTTAAATGACTGTACTGTATTCTGGAAGTTGTCTTTCATATTTCAACACCTTTTGTGCGTTGGGAGTTGATGATGCCATTAGGTAATTTTATGAGCATGCAGGCATACTTTCTCCACTTGTTTACTTTTGGATTGATAATGCTGCTCATACCAGTGGTAGAACATGCTTTTTTTTGTTTTATTTGTTCATTGATACTAACATTATTTATATTAATGTTCAGGCTGGTTGACTGAGTTTCTTAACTTTAAGGCTTCAAAAAGCAGGACAATTATTTTTTGACTTGGATATATATTGATATAAGAAACTGAAAAAAACCTTCTCACAATGTAACCAACCTTCCTCTTATGATCACCAAAAGCATCATTCATGCAAAAGAAATTATTATAATGAATGAGTGAAGGCCATGGACTGACTTTTGTTAACATTGTTTGCATTTTTATTTGTTTCACAAACACAATGTTCACAATTATTTAAGCACAAAGGCAGTGGTGTGCTGGAGCCGGCTTGCACCAGCTCGCAAGAGCCATTTGTTAGATTTTTAAGAATTTGGGGAGCCGGTTATTAAAGTAGCTACATACCCTCCTAGTGTCAGCGTTGGCGTCCTCCTCCCCTGTATGGCTTAGGCAGGCACCTTCTGTTTCCACTGTCCTCCCCCCAGCACCTCTCTGCACTCAGTTTTTGTCCTCCCCCACTCCGCACCTCCTTTTCTCTTCTTATTCTGCCAGCCCCAGCGTGATTCATTTTTTAAGCAGTATTTAAGCCAATCCCAGGGCCTTCCTTCAGCCCTCAGGGGTAGGACAGGCTGAAGAAAAGCCTCCAGGATTGGCTGAAGCAGCCTGTTTCTGCCGACATATATCAGCATTGCTTAAAAAAAATTAATCGCGCCGTGGATGGCTGGCAGAACAAGAGGCAAGGAGGTATCTTGCTCTATTATAGTACAAAGATGTTTTCACCTAATAGAGGGCCACCAAAAATGTTATGAGAATCAATTGCTTAACATTCAGACCTACTTACTATTTAAGAAAAAAACATTAATTAAGTTGAAACCTGGGAGCATTTAACTTTCATGCAGAAATCCTGTACAGAGTCAGTCTAAATGTGCCAACATTGTCCAGTTCAGCACACTATTAAACTGCTCAGGCTGCTGGCTATGTGAATATTCTATCACTGTTTCATTATTGCTACCAATAATTACATATTAAGGGCATTTGCTTTAAACTTTTATCCAGTCCTTACATGCACATGGTTTTCCTTTTTGAAACCAAAAGTGAATCCTAAGGATGGTTGAATATTAGGTATAAACTATGTTTCTGACATTACTTGTTTTGGATTGCTTTGAGTCCCGCTGATTTGTACATCTGCTGTCTGGAATTTGGAAGATGGAAATGAAAAAATAAGTTTTGGATGTACTCTGTAGAAGCTGTTGTTTACTTTTGCAATATATGTATGGATGTCCACAAGAAAAACCTCACTTACTGGCTTTCAATCTCGAGAATAGTGGTGGTAAATCTCCAGCTTTGAGATGGGCCACCCTTGGCATCTCTGAAATCCTTTACCTTTGCTGGCAGGAGTATCAAGCCCCACCAGCCAAATAAATTGACTGCTGCTGCTCTTGCATGTTTTGGGCTCTGAGCAGCATGGCAGGACTTCTGAAGCAAGTATGCATGAGAATTCCTGGCATGCTGCTCAGAGCCAGAAACAATCATCGGGGAGTGTAGGTAGTCCATTTATTTCACTGGTGGGGCTCAGCTTCCCTGCCAGCAAAGGTATGCCTAGTGTGCCTGAATGAGTTGGGGGGGGGGGGGGGGAGAGAGAGAGAGGAGAAAAAGGAATGTTTTGCCCCCTAGTCCACTTCGGGACACCCCTAAATTGAAAGGCTGGCTATGCCTGGAGAGAGAGCCTGTTGTTAAAAATTTCCCAGCACACCACTGCACAAAGGTTTCTGCCTCCACTCTCTAAAATATGTGTATATTAACTGATTTGCAAGGTTGACAACTGCAGTGGTTTAAACACTTCTAGGGAAGCCCTGGGAAAGGGACACTATAGAACAAGCGGCAGGGGGGAAGGGAGGGAGAGGTCTCCAAAGAGCTCTATCAGGGGGCTGTCCAATCAAGAAGGATTCAATGTGCCCTGCTTCACAAGAAAGCCCAACAGGACTCAAACCTGCCATCCCAGGATCCCACAACACACCCCAAACCATTACGCCATCCCTCAGTAGCTAGAAAAGAGGTGACAGGGAATGTGTTATGGGCTGCCAAAGCTAGCAATAGCCTTTGAACCTAGGTTGCCCACTCCAGCACTTGACACAGGACTGAGGTCTTCTTTTCCATTCTCTTCTCCAGCTCATGGCTGTAGGGCATCTGTGAGTGGGGCCTTTCCTGAGGCGAGAACTTGGGCCAGATATTCCCCTGCCAGTTCCTGGGAGCACTCCAATCATGCCTGCATATCTTTCTAGACAGATTCCTTGGGCATCTCCTCACCTCTTGAGGGGCCAAGGGGGAATATCTGGCCCACGGTCTTATCTCAGGAAAGGCCCCGCTAACAGATGCCCTATATCCAGATCCTAGCCAATGTCCCTCTGCCAATCTCCCCATATGTAGCTACAGTAACAAGGACATGAAAAGACAAAGCAATTCAGAGAAATGGCAATAACAAAACAAAACAAAAAACTACCACCAACGATAATATTACCTCATATC
Organism: Microcaecilia unicolor; assembly: GCF_901765095.1. NCBI lineage: Eukaryota > Metazoa > Chordata > Amphibia > Gymnophiona > Siphonopidae > Microcaecilia > Microcaecilia unicolor. The sequence goes on from NC_044035.1 coordinate 86,813,091, forward strand.
AGATCTTTTAAATGGCACCTGGAGAGTCTGTGGAAACCAGACAGATGGAATTACAGTTCTTATATTTACTAATTCTTAGATATATTGAAATAGGCATAGTTATCTTTCCTGCTTATTTTCGAAGGAGAAGGGCGCCCATCTTCCGACACAAATTGGGAGATGGGCATCCTTCTCCTAAGGTCACCCAAATCGGCATAATCGAAAGCTGATTTTGGGCGTTCTCAAGTGCTTTCTGTCGCGGGGATGACCAAAGTTCAAGGGAGCTTGTCGGCAGTGTACTGAAGGCGGGACGGGGGTGTGGTTAAGAGGGGCGTCCTCGGCCGATAATGGAAAAAAGAAAGGTGTCCCTCACGAGCATTTGGATGACTTTACTTGGTCCATTTTTTTTCACAACCAAGCATCAAAAAGGTGCCTGAACTGACCAGATGACCACTGAAGGGAATTGGGGATGACCTCCCCTGACTTCCCCAGTGGTCACTAACCACCTCCCACCCCGAAAAAAACAACTTCAAAAACTTGTCTTTTTTGTATGTCCTTCGCTATGGTTCTGTCCCTGCAATGGCAGTTGAGGATGTCCAAAATGTGGATGTTTCTGCGAGAAGGATGTCCATGCCTTTGCTCTGCTTCTGACACCCTCTTTATTTATTTGGATTTTGGATCACAAGTAGCAGCAGTGGTATTTAAATTGGCCACCTCTGGATTGCAAGACCAGTGCTCTAACCACTAGGCCACTCCACCACTCCTCCATGCCACTCCCTTGAAATTTGGTCATCCCTGTGGGGGGGGGGGGGGGGACAGTATGCAGGTCCCTGGGGGGGTATATGTGTGTCAGCGGAGGCATAGCGAAGGCATGGACGTCCTTCTTTCAAACATTTTGGGCGTCCTCAACTGGCCCCCACAGGGACAGCCAAATTTCAAGGGAGTGGAGTACAGTGGAGTGGTCTAGTGGTTAGCATACTGGTTTTACAATCTAGAGGTGGCCAGTTCAAATCCCACTGCTGCTACTTGTGATCCAAAATCTAAATAAAGAGAGTGTCAGAGGCATAGCAAAGGCATGGATGTCCTCATTTTGGACATCCTCAACTGCCATCACTTCCCCTCCTGAGCTAATAGCGAGCAGCTCATTTGCGTGCAATTTCCTTCATGCATGCCCGTTCCTTTCCGGATTGGGAAGAGCTTTTTTCATTCAGTTAGTGGGACCAGTGCACTATGAATGCTGGCTCCTCCCATGACTAAATGGCTTGGATTTGGTCATTTCTGAGATGGGCGTCCTCGCTTTCCATTATCGCCGAAAACCGGGGACGACCATCTCTAAGGTCAACCTAAATTTCATGATTTGGGCGTCCCCGACCGTATTATCGTAACGAAAGATGGATGTCCATCTTGTTTCGATAATACGGGTTGCCCCGCCCCTTTACAGGGCCATCCTTAGAGATGGGCGCCCTCGTTCGATTATCCCCCTCCATGTGGACTACCATTAAGACGTTATATTACCACCAACTTGTGCTAGTTTAGCACAGGTCCCATTTTATGCAATGAGATGTAATATTTATTTATTTATTGGGATTCATTAACCGCTTTTATAAAGAGATTAACCCAAAGGCTATATACCTCAGGTACAGTTTCCCATAAAACTTACGATTTTTGTTAACAGCATAACAATAGTAAAACAACCAAGAATAAACATAAATACAATCAACGTGAAACAGTATCAAAATATACACATTTAACAGCACTGGAATTCAAATACCAGAGATATAATGCAATATTAGTATAATATTAATGATTCACCTAATAGCAGACTAACAATAAACTAACATGTCTTAATGGTAGCCCACATTTATAACTTCCCGCCTAAGACCTACATTCAACAAATGTTGCCCATATTCTATAAATGGTGCTCCAAGATGGGCGCTGTTTATAGAATAGCACTTAGCACCAGGATCCACGCCCAATTTTGGTTGCGAGGATTTACACCAACTGAAACCTGATGTAAATCCTTGTGTCTAAATTAGGCACAGATCTGCTGTATTCTATAACATTGTGTGCAAATTGTAGGGAAGCCCCGACCCACCCATGCCCCTCCTATGGCCACACCCCTTTTCACACTTACATTTTTTTTTATAGAATACCGACTATAAAGATGAGTGCATAAATGAAAACTGTTGCCAATTAATGCCAATAATTGATTGTTAGCGGCCAATTATTGGCATTAATTGGCTCATTATTCAATTATATTGTGAATGCAATTTTGAGCACCATTTATTATAAAATTTGGGGGTAAATGTCTTAGAAGAGAAACAAATTTGATTCATATTTCAGCAGATTTGAGCAAGTTCAAGGTATTTGGATTTTGAGATGGACTGTTCTTCATTTGGGCAATTGTCCAACTGTCTGCGTTGTTCTATTAGCCTGGCATTGGTGTTAGCCAAAATACAAATGGTCTCATTTAAACTTGCTCACAGTTAAATATGAATTGTTACTATTATTAGTAAAACTGAATTAGCCTTTAATAGGAAAAATATGACTAATCAACTCCCAGTTGACTACTTTGGCAGCCTTATAAAAATCTATCGTGTACATTCTATTCTACTGATGTAACAAAAAAATACAGTTTAAGACAGAAATGGGAATACTACAATTTTGTTCTGAAGGCAGGAGTGTGAGATAGATCTGCAGTTCTTTTGAGAATCTGGTCTTATTATCTTTGGCAAAGTATCAGAAATTAAGGAGATACAAATTTAATAACACTCTGAGTACACTGTCAGCCCTTCATTGTAGTGACAGTAGGGAAAATCCTGCTTCAATGGGTATGGTGTAATTGCACTGCTTCTGTGAGTTCAGTTCAAGTATAGTACTCAGGATGTATATTGTTCTGTTGTTGTCAGGTCCTCGAGGCAGGAACTAGATTCGTGAGCCCTTGGACCACTGCCGAGGAGCAGCAGTGGCAGGCAACACCACCCCCAAACCGGAGACAAGGCAGAACAGGACTGGAACCCCGGACTGGAGCTGCAGCTGAGGCAAGCAAGCTGGAACAGGCAGAACAGGAACAGCTTCACCTGCGCTTGACCGCCGTTCCCTGGGAGTTGAGCCCCCAGGTGCTGGCGGCCAGCAGGACTTGCAGGACAGGGCAGGAACTGAAGACCCACAGGACCCACACTGGGTCTAGGATACACGAGGGAGGCTAGGCAAAGTACTAGACTAGGACTGAAAGCTGCCAAGCAGCCACTAGGCAAGAAACACAGACAGACTAAGCAGACAGGGCATGCACAAAGGCTTGGCGGAAGCAGGGGCTAGGATATACCTACAAGCTTGGCAGATGCAGAGGTTAGGATGTACATACAAGCTTGGCAGGAGCAGGGGTCAGGAAATACATACAAGCTTGGCAGAAGCGGGGTTCAGGATATGCATACAAGCTTGGCAGAAGCGGGGTTCAGGATATACCCACATGCTGGGCAGAAACGGGGTTCAGGATATACACACACACTGGGCAGAAGCAGGGTTCAGGATATACACACAAGCTGGGCAGAAGCAGGGTTCAGGATGTACCCATAAGCTGGGCAGAAGCAGGAGAATGGCTGAAGCTCCAGTAGCTGCCAAACACAGACAGAGAGCACAACAATGGCTGGAGCTCCAGTAGCTAACAAACACAGACAGAGAGCGCAGCTAGGGCTGAAGCTTCAGTAGCTACAAACACAGACAGAGAGCAGAGCAATGGCTGAAGCTCCAGTAGCCACAAACACAGACAGACTGAGAGCAGAGCAATGGCTGAAGCTCCAGTAGCTACAAACAGAGACAGGGGGCTGAGCAATGGCTGAAGCTTTAGTAGCTAACAAACACAGACAGAGAGCAGAGCAATGGCTGAAGCTCCAGTAGCCACAAACACAGACAGAGAGCAGAACAATGGCAGAGGCTCCGTAGCTACAAACACAGACAGGGAGCAGAGCTCTGGCTGGAGCTCCAGTAGTAGGCAAGCACAGACAGAGAACAAGACAACAGAAGGACTAAAGTCCACAGACACGACAAAGCAGAAGGGCAAGACCCCAGAGTGAGGCTAAGAAACAGTGCAACAGCACACCGACTAACCTGATGACCTTTTTGGCAATGCAAAGGCCCTGAATGCAAGTACAGCACTTCCTTATAAAGGATCTCACTGATGATGTACCTACTGCATGACAGGAGTAGGGAACACAGTGACACCAAGGAGAGGCTTGGAACACATAGGAAATGAGCACACAGGAAAAACAGATAGGGGCCATCTTGGAAGCTGGCCAGGCAGGAGCCATCTGGGAAGCTGGCCAGGCAGGAGCCATCTTGGAAGCTGGCCAGGCAGGAGCCATCTTAAAGCCGAACATCGGGAAATTAGGTGAGCAAAAGAGGAGTCACGGCCACAGACGTGACAGTTGTGTCCAGAAGAATACCATTGCATTCCTTCATAGAGGATGGTATTATGTATTTTTCTGCCCAGTGCTTATAATGCTACAGAGTGGTGGCAGTCAGTAGTGTAGGTAGGCCTCAATTTTGGGTGAGCCTGGGGGTGAACTGGGTGGGCATGACCACACTTTTCTTCTCTGCCTGCTACTCCCACTCTCGAAGCAGTAAAAATGAGTACCTTGACAGCGGAGATCTCTGGGCCCCGCCAGCTGAAGAATCCTTTCTGGAGTCCTCCCTAAGTAGTCTCATCCTCATGGCAGTCAGTAGCACATTTCCAGCTGCTGACACTGACACCAGCACTGTGTCCCCACCCACCCACCCACACACACACACACACACACACATGCTCAGTTCAACCAGCATCCCCCATGCACGCATGTGCAAGAGTGCCAATTGAATTGAGCGTGCGTAGAAGGGGGAGTGCCGGAAATGTGCTGCTGACTGCTCTGGGGATGAGACTGCCTATAGGGGGAGAGAAGGAGGACTCCAGAGAGGATGCCGGGGCCCAATGATAGAAACTAAATGCTGACTACACTAAGCAACAGCGTTCAAACCAAGGAGAGTCTTCCCTTGGTTTCTGACGGCTTTTCTCCAATCAGCTGCTTTTGAATATCACAGGCTAGTGTAAGGAGTTGATAGTATTAGACATCTCAGCATGCCCCATGGTACACCATTTTTTGATGCAGCAAGCATGCGTTAGTTCCTACTGCAACTTAGTAAAAGGACCCCTAAGTATTTTCTCCCTAATCATAATGATTCTGGCCTCTTTTGTCTACTTTTATTGGCTGTGTGGTTTAAATCTTTTTTATAGTATCACCTTTCCATTTTGCTTGACTTCTCTTTCCTACTTTCTTCAGCACATTGCCTGTTTCTAACATTGTTTTTTTCCCCTTTGATCTCATTTATCTTTATTTTCTCTTCTTTTCTTTGAAATATCTTTTTTACACCACCATCTCTTCACCTCTCTTTTTATGGATACCTGGATCTCATCTATTCTTGTTTTCTAACTCTCACTCCTCCTTTTCTTCGTCATCTTTCACCTTCCAGTTTTCCTGCTCCTAAAACTTTACTTCTCCAACTCTCCCCTCCATTGTCCCTTCTCAACCTTCAATCTCCCCCTCACCAAGTTGCTTCCTTCTCTAATCTCTTGATACCTGGCTCCCTTTTTCCTCAATAGCCACCCTATCATCTCTACAATAATTCTCTCCCAGTCATTTTCTCTTACTTTGACCCTATTTCAGACATTTCATTTCATGTACTCTTCCCACATTCTTTTATTCGGTCCAGTCAGACTCCTTTACCCACTTTACCCATCTCCAATCATTTTCTCTCATGAGCCCCCGCCATCACCCTCTCTGTTATGTATCTCTCAATCCTACTCTCTCATTTGCAGACTCATTCCTTCCCTCATACCATCTCTCTTTCACTCACTGACACAAAAACATACCACTTATCACCAATATCCGCCTGAGACATACTCTTCTCCATCACCTACTCTAGCACTCTATCGCATATGCTTCCCCTGATGATCACCTCCAGACTTAACACCATCTCTTTTTCTTTTACCCATCCCACATCACCACATGACTTTTGTTCTCACACTGTTTCTTTCCCTGGTTCTCTTGCATACCATTTACCTTTCCACACTCAACTCTTTTGCCCCCTCTGTTCCTTCACCCTGGCTCTCTCTTATTCTTTCCACTCCCTGTTCTCTTGTACAGCATTCACTCTCCTTGTTCCCCTTCCAAGCCTTCTCAGACTTCTGTCATACTTTTAACCAAGTACACAGAGAGGGGCATAATCGAACGGCGCCGGCCAAATAGATGGCTGGCCATCTGTTTTGGCGGCGCCGCAAAGAGCTGTCCGGAACCGTATTATCGAAAAAGATGGCCGGCCATCTTTTGTTTCGATAATACGGTTGGGGCCGGCCAAATGCCATAGATCGCTGGGTTTGAGATGGCTGACTTTGTTTTTCAGCGATAATGGAAACTGGAACCGGCCATCTCAAACCCAGCCAAATCCACATTCGTAGTGCACTGGTACTTCTGGATATTTAGATCTTGCTGATCAGTTATGTTATGATTTACTTGTTCTGGAGTGCTGTATTTTGTGATACTGTTTTGAGAAATGTTAATAAAGACCATACAAATTTAAAAAGTCCCTGCCGTGCATTTTCCCTTGATGGCTGTCCCGGACGTGCACTTCCCTTGATGGCCGTCTTTCTCCCCACACAGGAAAATCAAAACTGTTTTTGCTCACAGCTTTTTTAGTAGTAACAGTGGGATTTCAACTGGCAACCTCTGCATTACAAGACCAGTGATGTAACCACTTGGCCACAGCTCCACTTACTTGTATGTCCCTCCATTTTGATTATGCCCCTCCAGGTCTCTCTCAGCCACTCACAGACAGCTAATCGCGCTGTGATTAGCTGAGAGAGACCTGAAGGGGTATAATCAAAAGGGAGGGACATCCAACTAAGTGGAGCTGTGGCCAAGTGGTTACATCACTGGTCTTGTAATGCACTGTTACTACTAAAAAAGCTATGAGCAAAAGACGGCCATTAAGGGAAGTGCACCGCAGGGACTTTTTAAAATTTGTATGAAGTCTTTATTGAACATTTCTCAAAACAGTATCACAAAATATAGCACTCCAGAACAAGAAAGTCATAACATAACTGATCAGCAAGATCTTTTTTTTTTTTTTAGGAGCTGGCCAACTGGCTTCCCCTCCTAGGGAAGGAAATTCGCGTGCAAATGAGCAGCTCATGCATGCCCTTCCCTTATCGATTCGCTAAGGGATTGGTAAGGGAAGGACTCTTCCGTGCAGTTTAGTGCACCTGGCTTTAAATCTGCTCCAGGGACCTGCATACTGCTGGCTGGCATAGAGGCTGGCAAAAAAATGTTTTAAAGTTTTTTTGGGTGGGAGGGGGTTGGTGACCACTGGGGGAGTATGGGGAGGTCATCCCAATTCCTTCCAGTGGTCATCTGGTCAGTTTGGGCACCTTTTTGAGACTTGGTCATGAAAATAAATAGACCAAGTAAAATCGGCCAAATGCTCGTCATCGCCGGTTTTCTTTTTTCCATTATCAGCTGAAGCCAGCCATCTCGTAAGCATGCCCACGTCCCGCCTTCGCTACCCTGCCGACACGCCCCCTTGAAGTTTGGACGCCTCTGTGACGGAATGCTGGCGAGTGTGTCCAATAATCGGCTTTCGATTATACCAATTTGGCCGGTTTTAGGAGATGGCCGGCCATCTCCCGATTTGTGTCGGAAGATCGCCGGCGATCTCTTTTGAAAATAAGCCTGAGAGTCTCATAGACTCCCTCTACAACTCTCCTGGGCATTCTCCCATTGGCTCTATTTCTATCTATACTTAGTTCTTACAACCTGCAATGCTCTTCACATAGCCTGTGACCAGTGGCGTACCAAGGGGGGGGGGGCGGTCTGCCCGGGTGCAAATCAGCGGGGGGTGCTCTGCTTGCGTTGCTCCAGTCTCTCCATTTGGGCCGTCGACCCTGCCTCCCTTCTGGCTGGTTTCACACGGCGCACCCTTCTTCTGCTCCACCCCTGCCAAATTGCTGCCGCTATTGCCTCTCCATCTCCTCTGGCCGGACGGTCCCGCGCCTTCCTCCAACAGCCTGTAGCCCTGTGTGTTAACACCGCCACTGCTGCTGCTTCGTTCTCACCCAGCAGACTAGCAGCGGTAGCGTAGCGGTACAAAAAGCAGGAAGATTGCAGGGTTTGAGTTTAAACCACCCGTGGCTGCCGATCCCGCCCCTTTGATGTCATTTCCAGTTCTGGAGCACAGTCGGCAGCCACAAGTAGGTAAGGCCCCGCGATCTTGGTTTATTATTTTTTTTCTAATAGTTTGAAGCGGGAGGAGCAGCATCAGCATCGGGGGGGGGGGTGAATGGATCCGATAAAAAGGATAGAGAGGGCAGACAAGGAAGAGGGGAGAGGGCAGACTGTGACAGTGGATTGAAGAAAGACAGAGATAGAGAGGGCAGATGGTGGATGGAACATGGGGCAGAGAGAGGGGGAGAGAGGGAAGCGGGCAGACCCTGGATGGAAGGGAGAGAAAGGGCAGATGGTGGATGAAAGGAGCAGAGAGAGAAAGAGAGGTAGAGAGGAAAGACCCTGGATGGAACGGACAGAAAGGACAGATGGTGGATAGATGGGGGGTGGGGGAGGACATATCCTGGATGTAAGGGAGAAAGAGGGAGAGCAGATCCTGGATGGATGGGAGACAAAGGGCACATGGTAGATGGAAGGGGCGGAGAGAGAAAGGGCACATTCTGGATGGAGGGATAGGAAGGGCAGATGGAAGGGGCAGAAACAGAGAAAGGAGGGATCCTGGATGGAAGGGAGAGGGTGGGATGGCAGACCATGGATGGATCAGAGAGAGAAAGGGCAGATAGTGGATGGATTGGGCAGAGAGAGAAAGGGCAGACCCTGGATGGAAGACAGAGAAATGGCAGAGGATGGAAGGGCAGAGACAAAGAGGGCAGATCCAGGATGGAAGCAAGAGAGAGGGCATACAATGGTTGGAAGGCGGGGAGAGAGGACAGACAGGGGTATACGGTGGATGGAATGGGCAGTGACAGAGAGAGCACACACTGGATGGAAGGGAAAGAGGGGGCAGACACTGGATGGAAGGGAAAGAGGGCAGATGCTGGATGGAGGGGCAGAAAGAGAGAAGCCAGACACTGGATTACAGGGGCAGATAGTGGATGGAAGGGAGAGAGTGAAGAGAAGATGAGGAAAGCAGAAACCAGTGACAGCAAAGGTAAATAAAAGATTTTTTTTATTTTTTTTCTGCTTTAGGTTAAAGTACTATTGTAGCTGTGTTAATACATGTTTATAAATAGAAAATGGAAATAAAGGTAATTTTTATTGGACTAATTTTAATACATTTTGACTAATGTTCAGAGACCAAAACCCCCTTCCTCAGGTCAGGACAGGATACTGTAATAGCAGTATACTGTATTGACCTGAGGAAGGAGGTTTTGGCCTCTGAATGCTAAATGTATTAGTCCAATAAAATGGTATTGTCTTGTTTTCCTTATTTGTTTTATTTCTATTTGTTAATTTGTAAAGTGGGGATTGGTATTTGCTAGTTTTTTCAAATTTACATCTGCTATCTTTATATTTTGCACAGTAGTAGGGGACATACATCACTATCACTGTTTCTGTGGTGTTGCATTGTACGCAGACTCTGCCTTCTTGGGGTTCAGTTTAATTTTTGTGTAAATATTTATATTGTTTATATTTTATTTAAAATTTCTATACTGCTAATGCTCACTAGCAGGTCTTGGCGTTCACAATGATTAAAACCAGTTTGTGGTTACTTATTCTATAGTGGATTAGGGTGTATCTGTATCTGTGAAAAAGACATGGTTTTCTGTTGGCATTGACTATACAGGATCGATGATCTGTACTATTCTTGCTGGTTTAGTTTTACAATAGATGTTTGATGTTCTACTGCTCACTGCAATGTTTAAGATGCTGCCTTTTCCTAGGTACACTCTTGTGTGACTCGTAGAAGTTACTGCTTAAGATACGGTAGAATTGCAATGTAGGTCCTGAATGACATTTGTTGTGTTTTGTATTCTCAGTATGTATAATACTGGATTTTGGAGGGGGTGTTAAAAATGATCGGCCCCGGGTGTCAAATACCCCAGGTACGCCACTGCCTGTGACAGATGGCTACAGCCAGATGGAGAGGGCGAGGGGGATGTGCAGTACACAGGCACAGGTGTTGTGTGAGCTGACGGTGGCCATGGGGTCAAAAGGTGGCATGTTGGCCTTTCTGTGGAGTATGTGTACTGTTGCTGGGAGGTGGGGTTGGGCAGTGGGGTAAACCAGTTGTGCCTTGGGGTGGCTGAGTGCACTTTAGTGAGCTGCTGCCAACGCTACCATTAGTATGTAGGCATGAAGCAGAATGTTGGCAGGGGGAGGGAGACAGGGGTTCAGATATGTACAGCCCTCATTTCTGCATTTTAAAGATTAGTGGAGGGGATATTCTGAGCATGAGAGACAAAGGATTCTTGGTGTGCTAATGCTGCCTTAGATAAATACAGAGTTTACACACATAGTCCTGACAACCACACCTTCAAAGTAAAATATGCACTTTTGAAAGTATTAGTTAAGAAATTTTCAAGCCTATCAAGCTATGAGCTAATTTAATTAATGTATTATTTAATTAAAAACTAGCAAAATGGTCATTATTGGATATACATTACTGCAATTAGTAGGGCATTAGAACAAATTATTTTGAAAGGGTTATGTACTATTCGCAGGTGTTAAAAGCTGATTTATTCATGTAAATAGTTTCTATCTATCTATCTGTCTATCTATCTATCTATCTATCTATCTATCTATCTATCTATCTATCTATATATGTGTATGTATGTGTGTGTGTGTGTGTGTGTAGGTAGCCATTTTAGAAATTCTGCAACATACACATGTGTACCCATGTATGCACAGATTTGAAAAGGGCATGTCCTCAGTGCGATTTGGGTAGACCCTTGACATATTTTCTGTTTTGCAAAGGAACTACATTTCTAGTTCAGAAAATTTTCCTTTTGGCATTTATACCTGCTCCAAGGCATGCATAACTCTTAACTAACTGCTTGTTTGGACCTGGGGTTTGGAGGAGAGATTGAGGGGGGTGGGGTAGGGGGTCTCTATTCACCTTGCTAGAGTTCAAAACTACCTCGACAGGAAAAAAAATAGTTTGAAGCTTGACTTCCTTTGGATGTGCAATATTATAAACCTTGTACTTGCACATGTAAAGTATTGATAGCTACTGGCATAGGTAGCAAAATCTGCGGCTTCTCATGTACATGTTACATTATGTAACACTTTGTAGATTGAGGCTAGCATGCTGTCTTAGATATCTAGGCTTTCCATTTAAAAATCCAATGGAAGTCTATGGATGCTAATTAGTGGAAGGATGTCTGAACTACAACAGTCTGACACAGCACTAATTACTAGAGGACACATGCACAAAAGGGGGCAGTCTTTGATTTCCAGGTGGACAGTTTTTATTCTTTGTTCTAATTAGGCCTAAGAATAATAGGCATTGGTGAACTCTAGTTGATGGCAAGTAAATGGAGCTTGGATTTAATTAAGTTCTATGACCTCTACTTTCAAATTTACTGACTTCAGATGGCAACAGGGAGAATAACGTCTAGTTTTATTTATTATTTCAATATTGCTATGACCTCCAGTGGTCAGATAAAATATTGCAGTTTATTGTAATACCTTGAGTAGAGAGGTGTGGTAGCCGTGTTAGTCCACTTTTAAAGGTAATCAATAGAAATAAAACAAAATAAAACATGGAAAAAATAAGATGATACCTTTTTTATTGGACATAACTTAATACATTTCTTGATTAGCTTTCAAAGGTTGCCCTTCTTCGTGAGATCGGAAATAAGCAAGTGTTGGTAGATGACAGTATATATAAGTGAGACATCAAAGCATTTCAGTGACAGTCTAACAGGATGGGGGTGGGTAAGTGAGAGGAGAGTGACAAACAGAGCAATACAACTTTATGGTTTATAATGGGCTAGAAAGCCCAGATCTTTGTTAAGTCCTGTCTGGTGGGTGTCAAAATATTTAATCATAAGTACATAAGCATTGTCATACTGGGAAAGACCAAAGGTCCATCGAGCCCAGCATCCTGTTTCCAACAGTGGCCAATCCAGGTCACAAATACCTGGCAAGATCCCAAAAATAAACAAAACATTTTGACTTCAAAGGTCTTACATTCCTGTATTGTTTTAAAGTTATCTTTCAGGATTCTTACTATGAAATCACTGGTACAGTGTTCTGGTTTTGTAAAGTGCTGCCCCACAGGAGTGGAATCCTGGCTGGCACTAGCATTTTTCATGTGATGTCTATGTAAATTAAATCTTGTCTTTAGCATCTGGCTTGTTTCTCCAATATAGCATCCTTCGACACATTTTTTACACTGAAAGATGTATACCACATTGGAAGATGAGCATGTAAAGGATTCCTTTATGTAGAATATTTTTCCTTTGTGAATGACTGTGGGGTCCTGTGAAATGTTTTGGCATAGCTTGCAGCTGGATATATTGCAAGGATGTGTGCCATTCTCTTCTTTTTGAGTCTGTGTTGGGAGCTTACTTCTGATTAGCTTGTGTTTTAAGTTGGGTGGCTGTCGGAAAGCCAGCACTGGTGGGGATGGGAATATCTCTTTCAGTAATTCATCCTCCTGAAGTAGAGGTAGAAGATGTTTTATGATTTTTCTTAATTTTTCGAGCTCTGGGTTGTATGTCACTATAAGGGGGATTCTGTCTGTGGCTTTTATTTCTTTGTGCTGTAGCAGATTTTCCCTGGGTGTTTTGAGGGAGGAGGCAATATTCTTGGAGATTATTTTGGGGTTGTAGCCTTTCTGTTCGAAGGATGCAGTCAGGATTTCAAGGTCCCTGTCCCTTGAGTCTGGTCTCTCCCCCCTATCCATCCCCATCCTGTTAGACTGTCATTGAAATGCTTTGATGTCTCACTTATATATACTATCATCTACCAACACTTACTTATTTGCGATCTGACGAAGAAGGGCAACCTTCGTAATACCTTGAAAGTGAAGCTGATTTGCTTAATTATGGGGTCCTTTAACAAAGACTCGCTGAACAATGGCCTGCGGTAGTGTAGGCGCGGGTTTTGGGTGCACACAGAATCATTTTTCGGTGCACCTGTAAAAAAAAGCCTTTTTTTTGCAGAAAATGGACGTGCATCAAAATAACAATTACTGTGCGTCCATTTTGGGTCCGAGACCTTACCGCCAGTGGTAAAGAATTTGGGCAGTAAGGACCTATGTGCATCGGATGGCATTTGGCACACATCCGCTAAAATAAAAAATATTTTTCAGACGCGCATATTGGACGCACACCAAAATTGAAATTACTGCAAAATCCACGCGGTAAGTTGGGCGGTACTCCAATTTGGCACGTGTTGGGCATGCATAGGCACCTACGCGGCTTAGTAAAAGAGGCCCTATGTTCATTACTACTCAGATGTTGTCAAAATTTACTGCAAACAATATTTTTCTTTCTTTTTATACTGTTTGGTATATTTTATATACTTGGTAGTCTCGAGGTACCATATTTGTCTAACATTGCAAAGTATTCAGGGAAGGAGCAAAAGGGGTGAACACATTGCTGCTGTTAATTGTGAAAAAAAAAGAATAGGGGAGCAGATTTCATCAACAGTTGCAAAGCAGAAAGCAGGACATGTGACACTCTTGAGTGAACTGGTGAGGATAGTGTAGTAGAAAGCGGGAGTGCACCATGGCTACAGAAATATGTATTATAGGAAGAGGGCTAGTGGTAAAAATATTGAACTGAAGATTAACATAAACCCTGGGACATGAATTGAAGATGACCCTTTTCTCCTAACTCTGTAACCTTTGGCAGGTCAATTTATTTTCCTGTGCTTTATTTCTCCTGTGATCCCCTTGAAAGGAAGGGGCCTCATGTTCAGAGACAGTGACCATTGGATAAACTGAAGCACTGAAGTCCATTTAAATACCACCACTGAACTTGACTTATCTTTTTGAGTTTGGCTAGTTATTTTGTTGGCCTATTTCACAGCTCTCTGGAAACCTTTTGGAAAGCCTCTGACCTGCCCCTAACCTTGTCTCCAATTATACAGATAACATTTATCCATATAACCTGACACAGCATGATGAATGGACAAAAGCTATCTGTATAGCCCCTGGAAATAAACTAAAAAACTAAAAAAACATAATTGGAATTGTTACTAAGTATATAAGTATTGCCATACTGAGACAGACCAAAGATCCATCAAGCCCAGCATCCTGTTTCCAACAGTGACCAATCCAGGTCACAAATACCTGGTAAGATCCAGAAAAAGTTCAATACATTTTAGGCTGCTTATCCCAGAAATAAGCAGTGGATTTTCCCCAAGTCAAGTCTATGGACTTTTCCTTTAGGAAGCTGTCTAGATCTTTTTTAAACTCTGCTAAGCTAACCACCTTTACCACATTCTTTGGCAACAAATCCAGAGTTTAATTACACGTTGGTAATTACACGTTGGTAATTACACGTTGAGTGAAGAAACATTTTCTCTGATTTGTGTTAAATTTACTACTTTGTAGCTTCATTGCATGCCCCCTAGTCCTAGTATTTTTGGAAAGAGAAAACAAACGATTCACATCTACTCGTGACCCAGTAGTCCTTTTCATATATACTTATAAAGTAGTATTCCTTCAAAATATAAACTGGTATTAATTTACATGTCCAGTGTTTCAAAAACTTACAGAATATATAGACATCTACAGCAAAATTGCACTTCTGGAACCACTGACTCATGGGCCAATGCTCAGAACTCCTGCACTATAGGGCACATATATCGTAGGAACAGTGCCAAAACTTAGCTTCCCAATGCTCAATGCTAATGGCATGCAAATGGAATGCATGCTTTGAGACCAAAAGTAAGGGACAGAAATGTGCCTGGCACAAGTGCAGCTTTTGTGTGCGTGCTCAGGCAGACCAGGAAGTGAAGCACCCATCGGCGCCATTCTTCTGCATCTTTAAATCTAAGCTTTTCAAGAAAAGGCTTATATTTAAGTGCAGAAAACAAGTGTCAATGTGTGATTTCACTTTTGTGTTTGCTCGGACTTCCATACATTTGTTTTTTAATCCCGTTTATTATTTCCCAAACTCCACTCCCTGCTGTCACACATTACAGGAAACCACATTATTTTAGTAACTGCTCTGCTAACCCCTCCCCTGGGCAGGCCTCCCAAACTCTCTCTCCAGTTCACTGGCAGGGACCCCCCCCCCCCCCCCCCCGGGCCTCTGGAAAAAAATCTATCACCACTGTTCTAGTAATACCCATATAATGGGATATTACATTCAGAATGTCTATAATACTTGCAGCTGACAAAGAGCCTGATTTTCCTTTCTGGTTTCATTTTTAGGGGAGAGGGGAGGGGACAGCAACCACCACTGGAGGATTACGGAAGGTCATGCCTTAACCCCTCCAGTGGCCAGCTATTCAATCAGAGCACCTTTTTGCAACTTGAACTTGACTGATACAGATCTTGATAAAAATGTCCTTTTTTTTTTTTTTTAGACATGGACTGTTCTTCCTGTTTGAAAATCACAACATCCTGCTTTTAGGCCCTCCCTAGCCCCATCTAAATCAAAATTCTGACTTTTCAATATTGAGATTTGGACGTTTTTAGCAGATAGGCTTTTTTTTAGGCATTTTGAGGCGTCCATGTGCGTTGAAAATGAGCACCATGGGCTCTTATCTAAGTAATCTATCAGATATATACTGTGGCCTTGTCTGATGTAATGCCTTAAATCCAAGACCTAAAATCATGAACTGAAGATGTTTAGTGATAGATAATTCATGAAATGATGTAAGAATAGGGTACGCCTCCTCAGCAAATGTAGCTGCTGCATACATGTAGAGGAGGTATTGACTTGGTCAAGAGAAAGAACTAGATTTACCAGCCTGCTTTAACACAGTTAACACCCGTTATTGTGATAACATGAGTTATTAATAAACAGGCCCATTTACAATGAGATCCATGTTTAAAATAGTGCATATTAAATCATAATAACAAGTAGCATTGTGCAATAGTGTGTATTAATGTATAAATCTAGCCCTAAGTTTTGTACCTGAAACAATGAAGGGATACTGACCTGCCCATGGTCACAAGGTCAATCCTGCATCTGAATTAACAATTCTATCATCCCAAACTGGAGCACTTATTGTCTCTTGGGTTCCCTAGGACCTCTAATAATTACAATGATAATACAAAATCTGCTGCTTAATCCATCACTCAATTCCTTTCCTCGCCATACATTTAATGGTGCAAATACAGAACTAAATTAACCAATCCTGCAAAAAAAAATGGAGCAAGCTCTAAACCACAATCAGACTGCACTACCAGCAGTGAAATTATTTCTTGCCTTTTTTGGTATCGGTTGTGCAAAGATCAACTGGAAATCACTGTTCTAGATTTTGAAGAAAATAAACTACCAGCAACAACTGACAAAAGCAAATTATTTAATCCCTCTAATGGTAATTTGTTTATATTATTTTAAGATGAATGTTGGGAGATTGTTAAAACTTTCAGAGGTTACATTTAGTCATATCCTGGCAATAATATGCTTCTCAATATTTTTTTCAAAGCCATCACTTATAAATGAGTATGTTTAGTTACTTAGGGCCTAATTAATGAATGAGAAAAACAAGAATATCCTGATTTATGTTATGGCTTTCTACTGTTCTAAGGAACTCTTTCTGTGTCTATGCTTATTGTTAGTGGATGTAAAAATATGTCTGTGATAAATTTAGACATTGCTTAGTTCATACATGCTTGAAGCCAAAGAAAAGATAACAGTTGTCATATAGTTTACCCTACTACATTACAGCATAGTCTTTTCACTAACAACTAACTAGATTCTAGTGCAGTAGACTAGATGCATACACCTACAGTTTGCTTATTGTTCTTGTGCCCTTTTTGCTTGCAATGTATTATACACACCACCTCAATGGTATTGAAATTTTGGGGGGAAAAAGCCTCAAGGTGCTACAGGATCAAAATATTGACCTCACTGGCAACACATACTCCCGTTGACCAATCTCTGATCATAAGGGGATTTATACCTCATCCAGTAGCGTACCAAGGGGGGGCGGTGGGGGCGGTCTGCCCCGGGTGCACGCCGCTGGGAGGGTGCCGCGCACCTGTCGGCTCCGCTTGTTCCGTGCTCCCTCTGCCCCGGAACAGGTTACTTCCTGTTCCGGGGCAGAGGGAGCATGGAACGAGCGAAGTCGACAGGTGCACGGCACCCCTCCAGCAGGTAAAAATGCACCCGGGGGGGGGGGGGGGGTGTCATTTCGCCGGGGGTGGGGGGGGGTCACGCTGCACCTGGTGGGGGGGGGGGGGGGGGGCGCTGCACCCAGTGGGGCATTGGTGATCCGCCCCGGGTGTCAGCCACCCTAGGAACGCCACTGACCTCATCACAGGCAAAAAACCACCCCAATGTTCTAGTATATTTAATTTAAACTCAACAGAGCACCTATAATACTTTAGGGGGTGCAGTGGACTTCAGGCAGGTGGACCCAGGCCCATCCCCCCCCACCTGTTACACTTGTGCTGGTAAATGGGAGCCCTCCAAACCGCCCCCCAAACCCACTGTACCCACATGTAGGTGCCCCCCTTCACCCCTTAGGGCTATAGTAATGGTGTAGACTTGTGGGCAGTGGGTTTTGAGGGGCATTTGGGGGGCTCAACACCCACGGGAAGGGTGCTATGCACCTGGGAGCTGTTTTACCTTGGTTTTTTTTTTGTAAAAGTGCCCCCTAGGGTGCCCGGTTGGTGTCCTGGCATGTGAGGGGGACCAGTGCACTACGAATCCTGGCCCCTCCCACGAATAAATGTCTTGGAGTCAGTGGCGTACCTAGGGTAGTTGACACCCGGGGCCGGTCATTTTTTAACACCCCCCTCCAAACTCCAGTACTAGGCATACCAAGAATACAAAACACTCAGGACCTATAGAGCAATTCTACCATACCATAAGCAGTCATTTCTATGAGTCACACATGGAAAAAGAAATCTTAATCACTACAGTGAGCACTAGAACATCAATTCACCTATTGTAAAACGAAACCAGACAGATAGTACAGATCGTCAATCCTGCACAGTCAATGCCAACTGAAAGTCATGTCTTTTTCACAAACACAGATACACCCTAATCCACTATAGAACAAGTAATCATAAACTTTCTATTTAGGCAAAAATTAAACTGAACCCCCAAGATGCCAGACTCTGCATGCAATGCAACACCACAGAAACAGAAAATGTCCCCTAGTACTGTGCAAAATATAAAGGCAGCAGATGTAAATTTGGAAAAAAAACTAACAAATACCAATCACCACTTTACAAATTAACAAATAGAAATAAAACAAAAATAGAAAATAAAATACCATTTTATTGGACTAATACATTTAGCTGTCAGAGGCCAAAACCTTCTTCCTCAGGTCAATACAGTATAGTGTGTTACAGTGTCCTAACCTGACCTGAGGAAGGGGGTTTTGTTCTCCGAAAGTTAGTCAAAATGTATTAAAATTAGTCCAATAAAAAGATTACCTTATTTACACGTTCTATTATAAACATTTATTAACACAGCTACAATACTACTTTATCCTAAAGCAAAAAAACCCCAAAAATATATATTTTATTTACAGTTTGTTGTCTCTGGTTTCATCTTCTTTTCATTGTCTTCCTTCCATCCAGCATCTGTCTTCGTTCTTTCTCTGCCATCCAGTGTCTGCCCTCTCTCCCTGCCCCTTCCATTCACTGTCTGCCCTCTCTCTCCCCCTTCCATTCACTTTCTGCCCTCCCTCTCTCTCTCCCCATCCATCCAAGGTTTGCCCTCCCTCACCCCCCCCATCCATTAAGGGTCTGCCCTCCCCTCTCCCCCCATCCATCCAGGGTCTGCCCTCCCTCTCCCCCCCATCCATCCATCCATCGTCTGTCCCCTCTCTCTCTCTCTCTCTCTGCCCCTTTTTTCAGTCCCCTGTTCCAGCCCTCTTATCCCACCTGCCCCTAGTTCTAGCTCCAGCCCACATCTCCCACTTGCTCCCCCTTTTCAGTCCCACTATCCCACCAGTCCGCAGTTTCAGCCCCAGCCCTTTTCTCTCACCAGTCCCGAGCTTCAGCCCCAGCCTCTTCTCCCTGTCCCCTTTTCAGCCCCCAGTCCCCCCAGCTTCAGCCTCTGCCCCTTTTCAGCCCCCAGTTCCAGTACTAGCCCCCTTATCCCACCTACCCTCCTTTTCAGCCCCCAGTTCCAGCCCCCTTCATCCACATGCCTTGCATTAGGGACCCCTTTTCTGCCCCAGACCCATTTTTCCACCAGCCCCAGGCATGGCTCCCATTTTCTCGCATGGTCCCTTCCCCACCCCCCTTCTCCCCACCCGTCCCCTTCTCCCCTCTTCTCCCATCTGAGATCACCCTCCCCAGCCCAGTCCCCTTCTCCCCTCTTCTCCCATGAGACCCCCTCCCCACCCCAGTCCCCTTCTCCCATCGAGACCCCCCTCCCCATGTCCCCTTCTCCCATCTGAGACCCCCCTCCCCACGTCCCCTTCTCCCATCTGAGACCTCCACCCCCTTCTCCCCAGCCCAGTCCCCTTCTCTCCTCTTCTCCCATCTGAGACCCCCTCCCCACGTCCCCTTCTCCCATCTGAGATGCCCAGTCCCCTTCTCCCCTCTTCTCCCATCTGAGACCCCCCTCCCCACATCTCCTTCTCCCATCTGAGACCCCCCCCCCCCTTCTCCCCAGCCCAGGCCCCTTCTCCCCTCTTCTCCCATCTGAGACCCCCCACCCCCTTCTCCCCAGCCCAGGCCCCTTCTCCCCTCTTCTCCCATCTGAGACCCCCCTCCCCAAGTCCCCTTCTCCCATCTGAGGCCCCCCTCTCAAGTCCCCTTCTCCCATCTGAAACCCTCCTCACCCATCTAAGCCCCCCCCCCAACTCGACCCACCTACCACCTTCGACGACAGCCCTGTCTCCTGCCTCCATCCGGGGCTTTTAAAAAAAATCTGAAAAGCAGCATGGCAGGCAGCGCTTCGCGTCTGCCCTGCCTGCTTGTAAAAGAAAGCGGCAAATCTCCTCGTCGACGTCGCGACGTCGCGTCGGGTTTTCCCTCACTGGGTCCCGCCCCCCGCAAGGGCGGGACCCAGTGAGGGAAGACCCGACGCGACGTCGTGACGTCGACGAGGAGATTTGCTGCTTTCTTTTACAAGCAGGCAGGGCAGACGCGAAGCGCTGCCTGCCATGCTGCTTTTCAGATTATTTTAAAGGCACAGGATGGAGAGGAGACGAGGGCTTACTGCAGTCAGCAACAGAGCACCCCCCACCCACTGACACCCGGGGCGGACCGCCCCCACCGCCCCCCCCCCCCTTGGTACGCTACTGCTTGGAGTTATTCGTTTTTGAGCTGGGCGCTTTCGGTTTCCATTATCGCTGAAAAACAAAAACGCCCAGCTCAAAAAAAGATAAACGTCCATGTTTTTCGAAAATACGCTTCGGTCCTCCCCTTCACGGACCCGTTCTCGGAGATAAACGCCCATGGAGATAGACGTTTCCGTTCGATTATGCCCCTTCACGTAAGCCACATTGAACCTGCAAATAGGTGGGATACAAATATAACAAATAAATTTAAACTCAACAGAGCACCTATAAAACTTCCATATCTTAATGTAAATTATCACTGCATAACTGTCTCTAGACAAATTGCCACACAAAGTTCATAGAAAAAACTTAGCTTCTTGATCGGTGTTTAAATATTGCTTCATCCTTTTTTGAGCTGGGCGTTTTTGTTTTTCAGCGATAATGGAAACCGAAAGTGCCCAGCTCAAAAACGAATAACTCCAAGACATTTATTCGTGGGAGGGGCCAGGATTCGTACTGCACTGGTCCCCCTCACATGCCAGGACACCAACCGGGCACCCTAGGGGGCACTTTTACAAAACAAAAACCAAGGTAAAACAGCTCCCAGGTGCATAGCACCCTTCCCTTGGGTGTTGAGCCCCCCAAATGCCCCTCAAAACCCACTGCCCACAAGTCTACACCATTACTATAGCCCTAAGGGGTGAAGGGGGGCACCTACATGTGGGTACAGTGGGTTTGGGGGCGGTTTGGAGGGCTCCCATTTACCAGCACAAGTGTAACAGGTGGGGGGGGGGGGGGATGGGCCTGGGTCCACCTGCCTGAAGTCCACTGCACCCCCTAATAACTGCTCCAGTGACCTGCATACTGCAGCCAGGGAGGTGGGTATGACATTTGAGGGTGAAAATAAAAAGTTGTGAAACGGCATATTTTATGGTGGGAGGGGGTTTGTGACCACTGGGGGAGTCAGGGGAGGTCATCCCCGATTCCCTCCAGTGGTCATCTGGTCATTTAGGGCACTTTTTGGGGCCTTATTCGTGGAAAAACAGGGTCCAGGAAAAGTGCCCTAAATTCGCGCTAAAAACGCATATTTTTTCCATTATCAGCGAAAGGCGCCCATCTCTGATCGCCCGATAACCACGCCCCAGTTCCGCCTTCACCACGCCTTCAACATGCTTCCATCAACTTTGTCCGCATCCGCGACGGAGTGCAGTTGAAAACGTCCAAATTCGGCTTTCGATTATACCGCTTTATTCGTTTTTGTGAGATAAACGTCTATCTCCCGATTTGGGTCACAATATAGGCATTTTTCTATTTCGATTATAAGCAGGATAGTACCGTGAAGGTGATCGTCTAGACCGGTAGAAACAAATACAGGTGATATTGAGGGGCATAATCGAACGAAAACGTCTATCTCCATGGGCGTTTATCTCCGAGAACGGGTCCGTGAAGGGGTGGACCGAACTGTATTTTCGAAAAAAATAGACGTCCATGTTTTATTCGACAATTTGTGAGCTGGGCGTTTTTGTTTTTCAGTGATAATGGAAAATGAAAGCGCCCAGCTCAAAAACGAATAAATCCAAGGCATTTGTTTGTGGGAGGGGCCAGGATTCGTAGTGCACTGGTCCCCCTCACATGCCAGGACACCAACCGGGCACCCTAGGGGGCACTTTTACAAAAACAAAAAAAAGGTAAAAGAGCTCCCAGGTGCATAGCACCCTTCCCTTGGGTGTTGAGCCCCCCAAATCCCCCTCAAAACCCACTGCCCACAAGTCTACACCATTACTATAGCCCTAAGGGGTGAAGGGGGGCACCTACATGTGGGTACAGTGGGTTTGGGGGGGTTGGACGACTAAGCATTAAGCAGCACAATTGTAACAGGTGGGGGGGGGGATGGGCCTGGGTCCACCTGCCTGAAGTCCACTGCACCCCCTAACAACTGCTCCAGGGACCTGCATACTGCTGCCAGGGAGGTGGGTATGATATTTGAGGGTGAAAATAAAAAGTTGTGAAACGGCATATTTTGTGGTGGGAGGGGGTTTGTGACCACTGGGGGAGCCAGGGGAGGTCATCCCCGATTCCCTCCAGTGGTCATCTGGTCATTTAGGGCACTTTTTGGGGCCTTATTCGTGGAAAAACAGGGTCCAGGAAAAGTGCCCTAAATTCTCGCTAAAAACGCATATTTTTTTTCCATTATCGGCGAAAGGCGCCTATCTCTGATCGGCCGATAACCACGCCCCAGTTCCGCCTTCACCAGGCCTTCGACACACCCCCATCAACTTTGTCCGCATCCGCGACGGAGTGAAGTTGAAAACGTCCAAATTCGGCTTTCGATTATACCGCTTTATTCGTTTTTGTGAGGTAAACGTCTATCTCCCGATTTGGGTCACAATATAGGCGTTTTTCTATTTCGATTATAAGCTGGATAGTGGTTGAATAATGGTACAAATGTTTTAGGTATAATGGTGATCGAGGGGAGGAAGGTAATATATTGTCCATTAGGAGATTTGGTTTTGCTGTGTTGCAGGATGTAGGTCTTTATGTTGGATCGATGGGGTATGCCTTTTTGAACAGGTTGGTTTTTAGTGATTTCCTGAAGTTTAGGTGGTCATAGATTGTTTTCACAGCTTTTGGCAATGTGTTCCATAGTTGTGTGCTTATATAGGAGAAGCTGGATGCTTAAGTTGCTTTGTATTTAAGGCCTTTGCAATTTGGGTAGTGGAGGTTTAGGTATGTCCGTCATATATCCTGGGGTTTGGCCATGGATAATTTTGTGGACCAGGGTGCAGATTTTGAAGGTAATACGTTTTTTGATTGGAAGCCAATGTAGCTTTTCTTGGAGGGGTTTGGCACTTTTGAATCGCAGCTTGCCAAATATCAGTCTGGCTGCTGTGCTTTGAGCAGTCTTTGCAGGTTCAATATGGCTTACATAGTGCCGGAGAGCAGTTGCAGACTCCGGTGAGTACAAATACAAAGGTGAAGTTGTGATAGGGTAA
Source organism: Microcaecilia unicolor (assembly GCF_901765095.1). NCBI lineage: Eukaryota > Metazoa > Chordata > Amphibia > Gymnophiona > Siphonopidae > Microcaecilia > Microcaecilia unicolor. The sequence continues at coordinate 86,836,474 of NC_044035.1, forward strand.
TGTTCATGTGGCAGGACCACATAAAGGAAACGTTCGATGGTGGGGTTAGAACTGCTGCTCAGTAAAACAAACTTGGAACTAGACACTAGGATATTTGCTGTCTCCAACTTGTTCAAAATTAAATATACTAGAATATTGGGGTGGGTTTTTTTTTGCCTGTGATGAGGTACAAATCCCCTTATGATCAGAGATTGGTCAACTTGAGTATGTGTTGCTAGTGAGGTCAATATTTTGATCTGTAGCACCTTGAGGCTTTCCCCACCCAAAAAAAATTTCAATACCATTGAGGTTGTGGGTATAATACATAGCCACCTAGGTTTGGATTTATCAGCTTTTCTTCTATACATAATAGTAGGAAGTATTGATTGTTGATAACTGTATAATAGCTAATCCTACCACCACCTATAGTTGCTATAGCACCATGACAGTACAATTCTCATATGTAAACGTTTTTTTAAAGACCTACATATTGCTCCCAGTCTTCAATCAGCATCATCTGATTTTTCACCGTTCTTCTCATTTTATCATAGTCTCCTTTTTTAAAGTTAAACGCTAACGTATTTGATTTCCTATGTATACTTACTTCAAAGCTAATTTCAAATCTGATCATATTATGATCACTGTTATCAAGTGGCAATGGCAGAATTTGTGTGTAGAGCCTGAGCTCTTTCATTAAAACTTGGGGACCATGGGTCAATTTTAGCAGACAATGGAAAAGGTGGTGGTACTCAGTACCCCCAAGTACCACCTCAAAAAAGCCCTGTGTATTATTGAAACAAGATGGGCGTCCATCTTTTGTTTCGATAATACGGTCGGGGATGCCCAAATCTCAGCATTTAGGTCGACCTTAGAGATGGTTGACCTAAATGTTGAGATGGTCGACCTTAGAGATGGCCGACCTTGGTTTTCGCCGATAATGGAAACCGAGGACGACCATCGCAAAAATGACCAAATCCAAGGCATTTGGTTGTGGGTGAAGCCAGCATTCTTAGTGCACTGGTCCCCCTCACATGCCAGGACACCAACCAGGCACCCTAGGGAGCACTGCAGTGGACTTCAGAAATTGCTCCCAGGTGCATAGCTCCCTTACCTTGGCTGCTGAGCCCCCCAACCCCCCCCCCCAAAACCCACTCCCCACAACTGTACACCACTACCATAGCCCTTATAGATGAAGGGGGGCACCTATATGTGGGTACAGTGGGTTTCGGGTGAGTTTTGGAGGGCTCACATTTACCACCACAAGTGTAACAGGTGGGGGGATGGGCCTGGGTCCGCCTGCCTGAAGTGCACTGCACCCACTAAAAACTGCTCCAGGGACCTGCATACTGCTGTGATGGAGCTGGGTATGACATTTGAGGCTGGCATAGAGGCTGGCAAAAATGGTGACAAGTGGGGGAGTCAGGGGAGGTGATCCCCGATTCCCTCCGGTAGTCATCTGGTCAGTTCGGGCACCTTTTCGAGGCTTGGTCGTGAAAAAAAAGGGACCAAGTAAAGTCGGCCAAATGTTCGTCAGGTACGCCCTTCTTTTTTCCATTATCGGCCGAGGACACCCATCTCTTAACCACGCCCCTGTCCTGCCTTCGCTACGCTGCTGACACGCCCCCATGAACTTTGGTTGTCCTCGCAACGGCTTTCGATTATGCCAATTTGGGCGACCCTGAGAGAACTTGTGTTGAAAGATGGGTGCCCTTCTCTTTCGATTATGCCCCTGTATAGCAACTAGTTAATGATGTTTGCTTTTCTCTCTCTCTTTTTATTCCCCCCTTAATACTAAACTTGGTCTTGCTTGCTTTTCCCTCTCTCTCTCTCTCTCTCTTTATTTCCCCTTAATACTAAACTAGATCCTGCAGTGCCTGCTAGATTCTATCTGTTAATGCTGTGGTACAAAGTTTTTAAAACTAAGTGGTTTATATCTACTCCTGTATCATTATGTTCCATTTGTTTTTAACTCTTTATATATGTATATTAAAACTTAGCTTTGTTATTTATTATTTTATAATTTTATATATAGGTGATACAATTCTTTTTGCTTGTAGACTCCTGAAGCATGCATTGTGCATGCTGAAACATGGTAGCCTTGTTGAGTCTTGAGTCTTTATTTTTAAAGAATAAATTTGATTGGTTGAACCAGACGTTGGACTAGCTGCCCTTCATTTCTCATTCCTGTATCCTCTGTTGGCCTCTCTGTGGGACCTCTTTGTGCTCAGTTACCTTTTGGGCCCTGTTTTGGATGCCTAACAGATAAATGAAGGTTCAAAAAACAATATTGAAAAATTTGGAGAATGGCCCAAGGAAAAAAATCTGACTAGATAAGGAATCGGGATAGATGGCGATGCTAGAGCAAGAAGTTTATAATTTAAATCAGAAGACAGGTAAAAAAACAAGAAGAGATCCCTTCACCGTTGTCTCCATATATTATTACTTTAGCGCAATGAGTTTGCTCAGCACTGTTAAATACTTTAACCTTGTAATTCTGGTGATTGTATATAGGGGTTTATGCTTGAGATGGGGGGGGGGGGGTCTTCTGACTCTTAACTGTTACAGGTATTTTGGGTCACAGGGGATTGGGGCGGATTGGAGAAGGAAGATTTTGAGTGGGGCCTAGGGGATATTGTTTGTTTTCTGCTAATTCTGTTTTGCTCTGTTCATTTTTTTTTAGAATAATAAAAACATATTTCTCATAAATCAAAGGACAGGAAGAGAGATAGGACCTTGGATTTTGAAGGATAGGGGAAGATAGCCTACAGAGAGGGACCTAACAATGTGAAGGCAAGTAAGTGAGAGGAAACGTGATTGGTGGGGAGAATGTAAAGTGAATGAAACAAATATGTTTGTTGTAAATGAAAGAAAGAAATAAGTATGTAGTACTTATAAAAAGAGCATAGATTAGGTCAGGGGTAGGCAACTCCGGTCCTCAAGAGCCGCAGGCAGATCGGGTTTTCAGGATATCCACAATGAATATGCAGGAGATAGATTTGCATACCATGGAGGCAGTGCTTGCAAATCTATCTCCTGCATATTCATTGTGGATATCCTGAAAACCTGACCTGCCTGCGGGAAGATCATAGAAATATTAATAGTTAACAGAAAGGAATTTGTGCATGATTCAGAATCTGACAGGAAGTTAGTGTGGGAAGAGGAAAATTGTTTTTATCTATTTGTACAAGTTCTCCAATTTTTTTTTCTATTCACTACTGCCACTTGGTGTTCCAAGGTTCATTTTTGCTGGCTGTACACACTGCTGATGTCAGCCGGTGAGAAGGTAAAGCCTGAACTGCATATCAAAGGCATTGCACCAAAGAAGCATGACAAAAGGAAATACTCTTATGCATGATCCTTGTACACTCAGAGTGCATTGAAAAATTGATTATTTAACTTACTTAATCATTGTTTGTCTTGTTTGTCTGAGACATCAGGACAGTTTCTGATTGGTTAATTCATAGAATGATTTAAATCACAAGCTATGCTTCCTTTATAATTAGCACCAGTCTTTTGCAACTGTCTTCCATTATGAAATATCCTGTGCTTACTTCAAATGTGGACAAAATTCTGCCTGTTTTGGCATGTCCTTCTTCTTCAGTAGGCCTACCTTTAAGCATGGCTTATAGACTAGAGCTTTTTTGGCACCATATATAGAATTCACCCCTATAGGGTCAGTAGAAACATCAAACTTTTATCCATAACTTCCTATGGATTATACAGATATAGATGTTTTAAGTTTGCTATTTTTCAAATGTGTTTTTATAAAAAACCATACTTTTTCTTGATAAACCACATTTCTAATTTTTTAAAGATGTAATTAGTCCATTCCTGAGGCTGAAATTTAGCAGGATTATGCAGTTGACATCCCTCTATCTTGTGGTATAAATAAGTAATATACCCCACTTTTGGTACTTTTTTGCTCGTCACACTAACTGGAAGAAGCTAAGGATGAACCTCCAACACATGTGGCTAGTTGTAGGCTCATAAATTCTAGATCCGTGGTAAATAGAGTTGCAGTTCTTCATGATCTTATAACCATTTTTAACATAGACGTGCTTTTATTAACTGAATCTTAGTTGAAGTTGACCAAGTAGTACTTAAACAAATTCGTCTGGATTGGTTTTATGGTTTCTCTGGTGCCTGAATGCTAGAGATGTGGAGGGGCATTTTGGATATAACTTCTAAGTCAGACTTTGGATGTTTTACGCTACACATCCCAAATCTGAATAGAAAACATGGAGGGGCATAATCGAACAGAAACGCCTATCTCCATGGGCGTTAATCTCCGAGAACGGGTCCGTGAAGGGGCGGAGTGAACCGTATGTTCCAAAACAAAATAGACGCCCATGGTTTATTCGCCAAGGTGTGAGCTGGGCGTTTTTGCTTTTCACCGATAATGGAAAATGAAATCGCCCAGCTCAAAAACGAATACATCCAAGGCATTTGTTCATGGGAGGGGCCAGGATTCATAGTGCACTGGTCCCCCTCACATGCCAGGACACCAACCGGGCACCCTAGGGGGCACTTTTACAAAAACAAAAAAAAAGGTAAAAGAGCTCCCAGGTGCACAGCACCCTTCCCTTGGGTGTTGAGCCCCCCAAATCCCCCTCAAAACCCACTGCCCACAAGTCTACACCAGTACTATAGCCCTAAGCGGTGAAGGGGGGCACCTACATGTGGGTACAGGGGGTTTGGGGGGGTTGGACGACTAGTAGCATTAAGCAGCACAATTGTAACAGGTAGGGGGGGGATGGGCCTGGGTCCACCTGCCTGACGTCCACTGCACCCCCTAACAACTGCTCCAGGGACCTGCATACTGCTGCTTGGGAGGAGGGTATGACATTTGAGGGTGAAAGTAAAAAGTTGTGAAACATCATTTGTTGTGGTGGGAGGGGGTTAGTGACCACTGGGGGAGTCAGGGGAGGTCATCCCCGACTCCCTCTGGGGGTCATCTGGTCATTTAGGGCACTTTTTGGGGCCTTATTCGTCAAAAAACAGGGTCCAGGAAAAGTGCCCTAAATTCTAGCTACAAACGCATCCATTATCGGCGAAGGGCGCCCATCTCTGTTCGGGTGATAACCACGCCCCAGTTCCGCCTTCACCACGCCTCCGACACTCCCCCGTCAACTTTGTCCGCATCCGCGACGGAGTGCAGTTGAAAGCGTCCAAAGTTCGGCTTTCGATTATGCCGCTTTATTTGTTTTTGTGAGAAGAACGCCCATCTCCCGATTTAGGTCGGAACTTGGGCGTTTTTCTCGTTCGATTATAAGCAGGATGGCCATTTTCGAAACCACAAAACATCTTTTTTTTTTTTTTTTTCAAAAATACCATTTGTAACAAGGTTTTGTACTCTGTGTGTTTATCTTTTCAGGCCATTTTCGAAAAAAAAAAAAAATTTTACAAGTGAAAAATGTAGAAAATCAAACCACTGGAATGTAGGAGGGGCCAGCATTTTTAGCAGACTGGTACCCCAGACATCCCAGGAGAGCAGTGGGGCACTCTATGGGGCACTGCTGTGGACTGCTCCCAGTTACACATCTCACCATTGCTCCCTTATTATGCCTGCTGAGCCCTCAAAACCCACCACCCCCAACTGTACACCACTACATGGTGGTGTACACCATGTACACCGCTCCATGGTGCGACCGCACCTTGAGCATTGTGTTCAATTGTGGTCACCGCATCTCAAGAAAGATATAGTGGAACTGGAAAAGGTGCAGTGAAGGGCGACTAAAATGATAGCGGGGATGGGATGACTTACCTATGAAGAAAGACTAAGGAGGCTAGGGCTTTTCAGCTTGGAGAAGAGACGGCTGAGGGGAGACATGATAGAGGTATATAAAATAATGAGTGGAGTGGAACAGGTGGATGTGAAGTGTCTGTTCACGCTTTCCAAAAATACTAGGATTAGGGGGCATGTGATGAAACTACAGTGTAGTAAATTTAAAACAAATCGGAGAAAATGTTTCTTCACCCAACGTGTAATTAAACTCTGGAATTCGTTGCTGGAGAACGTGGTGAAGGCGGTTAGCTTGGCAGAGTTTAAAAAGGGGTTAGACGGTTTCCTAAAGGACAAGTCCATAAACCGCTACTAAATGGACTTGGGAAAAATCCACAATTCCAGGAATAACATGTATAGAATGTTTGTACGTTTGGGAAGCTTGCCAGGTGCCCTTGGCCTGGATTGGCCGCTGTCATGGATAGGATGCTGGGCTCGATGAACCCTTGGCCTTTTCCCAATGGCGTGCTAGCGTTTTTAGCACATGCTAAAAATAAGTGTGTGCTAAATGCTAGAGATGCTCATATATTCCTATGGTCATCTCTAGCATTTAGTACATGCTAATCATTAGTGTGCACTAAAAACTCTACCACACCTTTGTAAAAGACCCCATAAATTTCTTATGGATTCCTTATTGGGTGATGTTTACAAGAAATTATGATCTTAATTATTTTGGGACACTTTTACTAAGCTGTGTTAAAAGGTGCCTGTGGTATGATTAGTGTTGGAATAATGTATTGTATTTTACATGCATTGTCTGTCAGCAATGTTTTTTCTCTGTGATTACTCTGTGACCTCTGATGTGAATTTCCTAGAGAGGTCACACCTATGCAACTTCCTGTGGGGGTTAGGCACAGCACATGGAGCTCATGATCTCTGCTACCTGAGGATCTATGGTGTGAGCATCCATTACCATCTAAGCACATGGAAAGAGCTGATAATCCAAATGTATAGTATTATGTATATATAAGCCTGTCTGAATATAATCTAACTACAAACTGTGAGTAAACAGATGTTTTGTTACTTCAACTTTAAAGTGACTCAGCAGTGAATTATTCTGGGGTGTATGTGAGAGAGATGAAGAAAAGAAATTAACATTTCTAAAGCTGAAGCTGTGTGTATAAAAATCTGCTAATTATTTACTACAAATAATCCAACAAAAGGGTTATGGGCCCAGCCCAGGAATTGAAAAGGGAGAAATATTACCAGGCAGTGAAAAAGCCACATTTTTCTCTTAAGTTTTAAAAGAAAGATTCAGTCTGTCTCTCTCTCCCCCCCCACACACTAAACAGAAGGCAAGGCTAAGAAATGGCTGAGGGAGGAAATTCACCATTTTTCTACTCTCTAAAGGTGCCTAAATTAACTGAATTTAATTATCAGCAGTGGGAACTAAGATTCAGATGTCTCCTTCAAGCAAAGAAATTAAGTATATGTTTAGACCAAAACAGAACAGCTGAAAATATGGCTGAATGGGACAATGCAAACTATTATGTGAAGTGCATGTTTTTGGAAGCTCTCTCAGAGAAACAAGCCATATTGCTGGAAGCAAAGGATACAGCAAGTGAAATTTTATATAAACTAAGAACTATGTATGCAACTACATATGCAAAACAGCAACCAATTTGGTTAGCAGAGTTAAATGAGACCAAATTAAGGGATAAAAGTAAATGTAATGATCACATTATGCATCTTATGTCTTCATTTCAAAAGTTAGAACTTTCTGGAATTCCCATGTGTGATGCATTGAAAAGAGCATTTCTTTTTACCTCACTATCAAAGAAGTTTGATGTTTTTAGGTCTGTAAATGAAGCCATTGAAGGGCAATCTTTTGAACAGGCAGCATCAAAACTGAGGCAGGAATGCATAATTAATGATTCTGAGAAGATGTGTTCTCAAAGACAGTCAGAGAGAAATGAAACAAATCTCTTGGCAAAGAACAGAGGAAGGCGGAGCTATGGGAAAACTCCACCTAAGGGCAAGCTGATTTGCTATTCATGTGGAAAGGAGGGACATGTATCTAAATGGTGTAAGGAAACACAAAACACCCCCTCTTGCTCACCTAAGCCAATGGAACAAAAGAATTTTCCAAGCAGGACATGTACAAAAGACAATGATAAACATAAGAGCTTTCTAATGGTAGAAAAATCTTTGACTATGGTAAATAATAATTCAAATGAAAGTACTTGGATTTTGGATTCGGGGAGCACATGCCATTTAACCAATTGTAAGGATTTCTTTCAGGAAATGAGTCCAGAAGAAGGTATTCTTCAAACTGCAAACGCAGGGACTACTCAGATCCAAGCAAAAGGCATTGGATTCTTAAAATGCAAAGTGTCTAATGAAGTTAAAGAAATTCCTGTAAGTGATGTCTTGTATATTCCCCAAGCAGTTTGCAATATGCTTAGTGTATCTACATTAGATAAGAAGGGATTTGCGATTCATTTTGAAAATAGTAAGTGCACAATCTCTAAAAATGATGAAGTGTATGCTGAAGCTTTTATGCATAATGATGTTTATAAACTGAGCATTTCAGGTGAAGCCTCACATCTGGCGCAAGTAAGGAAGAATGATGGTAAATGTAGTCTGGAAATCTGGCACCGCCGCCTGGGACATCGTGATTTTAAGGTGATCCAGGATCTTTACAGTAAGCAACTTGCCACAGGCATTCAGATAAGTGCAGATACTGGTAAAATGGAGAAATGCATAGACTGTGTTACTCAAAAAGGTGTGAGACCCTCATTTCCTGCATACACAGGAAATAGGAGTAATAAAGTACTGGACTTAATACACAGTGACTTATGTGGACCGTTTAATATCCCATCATTGGGAAATAACAGATTTGTGCTAATATTCTTGGATGATTTCTCTAGATATTGTGTGGCCTATTTGCTGAAAGAAAAAAGTCAAGTCACAGACATGCTGAAGAAATACGTAGCCATGGTGAGCAATAAATTTGAAAGAAAACCAAAGGTTCTTCAGACCGACAATGGTGGTGAGTTCACTTCACAAAGCATGCGCACATTTCTAGAACAAGAAGGCATTTAGCATATCACAACAGTAGCTTATACACCAGAGCAAAATTCTGTTGCAGAGAGAAAATTTAGGTCACTTGTGGAAATGACCAGATGTATGCTGTCAGATAGCAATCTCTCTAAAAGACTATGGGGGGAAGCCATTCTCACAGCAGTGTACCTACAAAACAGAATGCCAACTAAAGGCGCTGAGCGCACACCACATGAGACATGGCATGGTAGGAAGCCAAACCTGTCCCACATAAGAACATTTGGAAGTACAGCATATGCTCATGTACCAAAGCAAAGAAGGCATAAGCTGGATTCCACAACAGAAAGGGGCATTTTAGTTAGCTATGCTCCAGGACACAAAGGATATAGAATTTTGAATCTGAAAACTGGCATTGTTGGCATAAGACATGTTACATATTTTGATGAAAACAAAAGGGTTGATAAAGGCTGGATTATCCCAGATGAGCCTTATCATCCAGAATATGAAACTAGAACCATAATAGACATGCCAGTGTATATAAATGCCATACCAAGGCAGATGTCTGAAAGCAACTCATCTGTATCTAACGAGGAACAGGCAGAGGAAGCAGACACAGAAAGGATCATTGCAGGAGACAGTACAGTTGGAGAAGGGAATCAATTGGAGAAGGACTCTCAGATTTAGAGGATGCGGAAAGGTCGGACCAACCTGTTGTCAGACGCTCATCCAGGGAAAACAAAGGTGTTCCACCCCCAAGACTGTCTTACCTAACAAAGTCAGCAGAAGCTCAAGAGCCCTTAACATGGGATGAGATTGAGAAAATGCCAGCAGAAGAAGCTGCTGAATGGCGTAAAGCTGCACAAGAAGAAATTGATGCATTGCATAAAAATAATACTTGGATTCTTACAAAATTACCTCCTGGCAAGAAAGCTATAGGATGCAAATGGGTATTCAAGTTAAAAAGGAATGCACAAGGAAAAGTGGAAAGGTATAAAGCCAGATTAGTCGCAAAGGGATATCTTCAAAATATGGAGAAGATTTTGATGAAGTGTTTGCACCTGTAGTGAAACACACGACAATTAGAACACTTCTGAGCATTGCAGTCTCAAAAGGCATGCAAGTCAACCACATTGATGTGAAAACAGCATTTCTTCATGGAGATATAACTGAAGACTTGTACATGGAACAGCCAACAGGTTTCATAAATACAAAACAAAGACAGCTAGTGTGTAAATTAAACAAAGGTCTTTATGGATTAAAGCAAAGTGCAAAATGTTGGAATGACAAATTGCATGAAATATTGACAAATTTAGGATTTAAGCAAGGTGAAGCAGATAAATGCTTGTACACTAGGTGCAGAAATGGACAATATGCATACATTTTAGCTTTTGTTGATGATCTGCTCATTGCAAGCGAAAGTGAGCAAGAGTACAAGGACATTGTAAAATATTTAAACCTGAATGTTGAGATAAAAGAACTTGCTAATGTGTCATACTATCTTGGTATAGAAATTGAGAAACAAAATGATGGTTCTTATCTTCTAAGCCAGAAGCAGAAAATAAATGAGCTTATTGAAAGTTTAGGTATGCAAGATGCCCAAGTTATAAGCACTCCCATGATCACTGATTTTCTGAAGGATGAAACAGTAAGAGAACCTTTACCAGATAACAACCAATATAGATCAGCCATAGGTAAGCTTTTATATCTGACTACCACATACAGGGCTGATATAGCAAATGCAGTAGGAATTTTGAGCAGAAGGGTCAGCTCACCTACCAAATCAGATTGGACTGCAGTTAAAAGGATGGTAAGGTATTTAAAAGGTACCATTGATTGTAAATTAAAGATTTCAGCCAATAGTAATCCAAAACTAATATGTTACTGTGATTCAGATTGGGCAGGGGATCATTCTGATTATAAATCCACAAGTGGATATGTGTTTATGTATGGAAATGTACAAATTTCTTGGGGCAGTCATAAACAAAGTATTGTGAGTCTGTCTTCTACAGAAGCTGAATATGTGGCCGTATCAGAAGCATGCAGAGAACTGATGTGGATTGAAAAGCTTTTGCTGGATTTTGGAATAGATGAACAGAGACCAATCCAGATAATGGAAGATAATCAGAGCTGCATCAGACTGTCACAGAATGACAAGGTTCAGTCACGCACCAAGCACATCGCAACGAAATATCACAACGTGCGAGAGCTGGCGAAAGAAGGGGTCATCAGTCTAGACTATTGTCACACCAGTGAGATGACAGCTGACATCATGACCAAACCGTTACCCAGAGAACGTTTTGAGAATCTGCGAATAAAGCTTGGACTTTGTATGAATTAATAGTTGCATGACAGTTATGCATGAGAAGGGGTTTGTTGGAATAATGTATTGTATTTTACATGCATTGTCTGTCAGCAATGTTTTTTCTCTGTGATTTCTCTGTGACCTCTGATGTGAATTTCCTAGAGAGGTCACACCTATGCAACTTCCTGTGGGGGTTAGGCACAGCACATGGAGCTCATGATCTCTGCTACCTGAGGATCTATGGTGTGAGCATCCATTACCATCTAAGCACATGGAAAGAGCTGATAATCCAAATGTATAGTATTATGTATATATAAGCCTGTCTGAATATAATCTAACTACAAACTGTGAGTAAACAGATGTTTTGTTACTTCAACTTTAAAGTGACTCAGCAGTGAATTATTCTGGGGTGTATGTGAGAGAGATGAAGAAAAGAAATTAACATTTCTAAAGCTGAAGCTGTGTGTATAAAAATCTGCTAATTATTTACTACAAATAATCCAACAATTAGCACGTGGTTTCCCCCCTCTGAGGCCACTTTTAGAGCAGCAGTAAAATGGCTGAATTTCCATTTTTCCTATTAATGGCCAGGTGCTAATTTCCAAATTAGAGCATGGCCATTAGCGCATGAGCCCTTACCTCATGTTACAGCTTTTCTGTCTAATAAGATCCCCCTTTCAATTCCTGTTATTCAGACCACTCTAAAGTCTGTCACTGTCACCACATGTTTTATATATTGGACAAGTTGCTGTCAGATAAGGGGTAATTCTATCAAGTAGGAACTAACATTTATGCACCAGTTACACATAAATATTCCAAATACTAGCATTCATGCATATACATGATGGATATGCACCATGTGCGTATCCAGTAAATACATTTGTATCTTACATAGCACATATTTTACAGGTGATATAAGTAAATAAGTGTTGCCATAGTGGGACAGACAAAAGTCCATCAAGCCCAGCATCCTGTTTCCACAGTGGTCAATCCAGGTTACAAGTACCTGGCAAGATCCCAAAACAGTACAATACATTTCATGCTGCTTATCCTAGAAATAAGCAGCGGATTTCCCCCAAGTCCATCTTAATAATAGCTTATGGACTTTTCCTCTAGGAAGCTATCCAAACCTTCTCTAAACCCCGCCAAGCCAAGTTCCCCCACTACATTCTCCGGCAACGAATTCTAGTGTTCAATTACACATTAAAGGGATCTTTTACTAAAGCTTAGCTTGCGTTATCTGCAGCAGGGCCCATTTCATTCCTATGGACCCTGCTGCAGATAACTTGAGCTAAGCTGTAGTAAAAGACCCCCTGAGTGAAGAAATATTTTCTCCGATTTGTTTCAAATTTACTACTTTATAGCTTCATTGTGTGCCCACTAGTCCTCGTATTTTTGGAAAGAGTAAACAAGCAATTCACGTCTACCCATTCCACATCACTCATCATTCCACAGACCTCTATCATATCTCCATCCACCTGTCTGTTCTCCAAGCTGTAGAGCCCTAGCCAATTTGGCCTTTCCTCATATGGAACTAGTTCCATCCCCTTTATCATTTTTGTCGCCCTTCTTAGAGTCTCCTTAAATTCTGCTATATCCCTTTGGACAAACTCTAAGAAGAACATGGAAGGGGCACACATTTATGTGCATAACTTATAGAATACAAAACGTTACATACATATCAGCTGCACTTAGGCACCAACTCTGTGGTTGGAGTAAGTACTCACACCTAGATGCATAGAGTCATGGTTAAGCTACTTTATATAAAGGAACGTGGGTACCTACTTTCCTTTATAGAATATGCACCAATTAAAGGGGAGGATTCTATATATGGTGCATAAAAAATCCACGTGGAAAACATTCCCGCCTAAGTGTGTTCTATAAGCAGTGCCTAGATTTAGGAGTGGTATATACAATACGCTCAGTTGATATCCTAGTGCCTAAAACTATACGCCTCCATTTATATCAATGAAAATGTGTCATAAATCCCTGTGTGTAGATTTAGGCGCACAGGGTTATATTCTATAACAAATCATGTAAATTTTGGAATGCCCACAAAACACCCATTTCTACGCCCATAACCATGCCCCTTTTTGCCTGCCCACATTAGAATTTAGGCACAGTGCGTTACAGAATACACTTAGCAAGTTATGCACGTAAATTCTAATTATTGCCAATTAATGCTCATTATTGCTTGTAAAATGCTGTTAAGCCAATTAAGTTGCACACATTGTTACAGAATATGTTTGGATTTGGGGGCGGAACGCTAGGCGCGTTATATAGAATCTGGGGGTAGGTATTCTCCAGGTGCCTACATATTGGTACAGTGTTAAAGAATCACTCTCATACTGTCTGAGTTTTCTATTTTTTTCACATGACTTTTTTCCCCTTTTGTGTCTTTTTTATTGATTAGATTCCACTTATAGCCAATTGAAGACTTCCTAGCTGATATCTGTCATTTGGAGGGACATGTAGCTTCACTGGAAAGCTGTGGAAGAAGGATGACCAGATTTTCATTATCATTTTTGGAGTCCAGTTCTTGGCTGTGGTTGGCCAGAAAATCCGATAAATTAAATGTGGTTTATTCAGTCTGGTCTCATTTATAGTTCTCTCAATGTGTCCAGTGGCAGAACCTTCTAATTATATAGAAGCTTTAGTGCTACATTCCTAATGCATGGGAGGGCAATTAACAATTTTGTGCCTAAAACTATGTTTTATCCGTGTAAATAAATGTTTGTGAAACTTGGCCACCCTGTATGAATATAGCAGAAGTGCTCCCAGGGTCAGCATTAGGTTGAGAGAAGGCAACAATGTGTATAGTTTGGGGTTTTCAAAACTACACAGATGTGACCGTCTCTGGGAAAAGGCAACTAAAGTCTCCAGAAACACAAAATAAAGTTTAAATGAATTATTTTAGAGCAAAGAATTTATAATACAACAGTCCAAATCTCATCCTTTTATGTGGATAAAATAGAAAAAGTTACAGAAATTCAAACATGTAAATTTTACAGACTGCTTATAGACCCTTGTAATGAAAAATCAGCCATTCTCAACATTTTGGACCAGCTACTTTAGGGGCCCATAAAGTTTAGTGCGCTCTAAGGGGCACTTTTACAGAGCGGTGCAGTCACCCGGCACCGCGGTAGTCCTGCCTTGAGCGTGCGCCATTTCTGGGGGAATAAGAAAACCCCTGGAAATAGCTTGTGCAGGAGTAACCCAGAAGTAATCGGGCATCACTGCACGCTGCCCAGTTACAACTGGACTAGTGCAGGAGCCCTTATTGCCACCTCAAAGAGTGGCGGTAAGGTCTCCCCGCCGCATGGCCACGTGTGTCTGGGGACGTTTTACCCACTGCAGTAAAAGGGCTCTGGTGCATGGGAAAAACGGCCCTTCAGGACCCTTTTTCCCGCAGCTTGGTAAAAGGACCCCATAATGCTAAGAAATCCATAGCTATAAAATTGGCCTTCTTAGCATTTAGAGTGCACTAAGGGGCCATTTTATTAAGCAGCGGTAAAAAGTGGCCTGCGGTAGATTTTACACGTGAAATTTGAGCACACTGGCCATTTTTTACCGTGGCTGGGAAAAAAAGACTTTTTAAAAATGGGGGCAGTAAATACCGTGCAGTAAAATTAAAAGTAGTATGCTGCTAACTACTACCAGAGTCCTTACCACCACTCATTGACCTAGCGGCAAGGGCTCCCATGCTACTCTTGTGGTAATCATACAGTGTGTACCAATGTGGCTGCGCTGACGATTACTGCCAGGAATGTCCCCGTGGTAGAAAATAGAACAATATTTTCTAGCACAGGAAACAGCACACATGAACTTCAGAATTACCACTGGGCGCCCATGCTACCTCGGCGGTAGTGCTGGTTTGGCACGCATTACACATGTGTTAGCCCTACCACTGTTTAGTAAAGGGCCCCTAAGCTTTAGTAAGAGAGCCCCTTAAGTCACCTTTTCCAAGAGACAGTCACACTCATTATTTTGGCTAAAATAGTAATTGCAACCCCCCCCCCCAAAAAAAAAAGAAACCCCCACAAATCTGTAGGGCTACTTTTCCAGACACACTAAACTACAAGCATATTTCTTGCACTTGAACTTCAGGAAATCACTAAACACCAACCTCTTCAAAAAGGCCTACCCCAATGACCCCACGTAACCCTCTTCACCTACCAACACAGCATGACTATGATCGAACAGGACATCACTCAATCTTCATTCATTCTGACCCTCCACTTATACCTCATACGATCACTATGCAACTTTGTATTTGTTATCCACCGACTATGCAACTTTGTATTTGTTATCCACCGACTGGGCAAACGCCTTTGACGGTACTATGTAAGCCACATTGAGCCTGCAAATAGGTGGGAAAATGTGGGGTACAAAAGCAACAAATAAATAAATAAATAAAATAAATAAATTTCTGCTTTGATTATTGATGCAAACCCCGCTGGTTAAAACTACCTATGGAGTTTGCACTGAATCTGGAAATTTGATAAATCTTCCCTTATAGTTTACACACACAATTCAAACACTTATAGGTCTTTTACTAAGATGCACTAGCGTTTTTAAGCTTGTGCTAAAAATCAGCTGGTACTAAACGCTGAGACGACATGGGCGTCGCAGCGTTTAGCACCAGCTGATTTTTAGCACGAGCTAAAAACACTTGCATGCCTTAGGGAAAAAAATCTTAGGCGTATGTTTACTAAGGTGTGTTAGCGTTTTAACGTGCCTGTAAATTTAAGGCACGTTAAACGCTAATGTACCTATACATTTCTATGGGCGCATTAGCATTTAACGCATGTAAACCATTTACGCATGTTAAAAATGCTAACGCACCCATAGCACCGCTTAGGAAACCTAGTGCTTAGTAATCATTTCAGTCTATTGTCACTAGTTTACAAGCATAGCTTCTTAGTATAAAACGCTATAGATATTTTATAGCAATGGGTAAAGTGAGGAACTGTGTACAGTCTTAATTTTAATGATCAGTCCCTACGAGAAAAAGTGAAAATATTGAGTTTTTTAGTTTGTTTTGGGGTTGTTGTTTTTTTTTGCAAACACATGCTTTATTTATTTATTTATTAGGATTTATTTACCGCCTTTTTGAAGGAGTTCACTCAAGGCGGTGTACATTAAGAATAGATCAAACATGAGCAATAGGCAATTACAGCAGTAAAATATTCAAAAACAATACAAAGTATGGCACGGTATACTAGCAATGTCAACACAATACGTAATAGAACATTATAATTGGTAGTGAATGATAAGGCAAAGTTGTAACATATAGATGGGTAAGAAAGTAGGAAGAATTAGAAAGTAAGATAAAATGAAATGCATGCATGTCTGTGAGTACACCTTTTTTGAGCTGCACAAGTAAAATGTTTCTATGCATATTTTCCAACGATAGCTATAATAGTCAAATTGATGGGTCACATGACTTGCCCCATGCTTCATCAGCAAAAATGTGGCTGGGGAGCTCTGAAGCTAAAAAGCGTCCAAGTTATTTATGAACCACTAGGTGGCATAAGAACCACTGGAATCAAACACCTTCCATTTCATTTTATCTCATATTTTTATAGTTTTCTGTTCTTCTTTCTGTAAATACAAACATAGGCCGATATTCTAGGAGATCTGGGTTCATAAATTTAGGTACTTATTTTCAACTAAACTTGGAACTCTAAGGGTAAGATTCACCTGAATTTAGGTTCCTAAACCTTAAGTACCAAAATTTAAGCCTGCTGTTTATTTGTCTACATTTAGAGGTGGCTAGTGCTGAAAATCAGTGCTAAGCTCCTAACTCTTTGCTGTACACTAGCTCTGCCCCTGTAGAATCTTAAATTAGGAACTCATATCTAGTAAAATGTCAAGGAGACCAGTTTATTCAAAGTTAGAAGGCGAAACTCTTTCTGATCTGATTTTCAAGGGGGAATTTTGCATTTCCTTTCAGAAAGTGAGACACATCTGGATACAGCACCAAGTGGTGACTGTGTATCAATCCCTTATAACATACTCTGGATGCCACCTACAGTATCTGAGAAAGGAGGGCCAAGCCCTTGTCCAAGCCTTCTTTCCAAAACTCTGACATAGGCCAGGAAGGTTGAAGGCTTCCTAGACAGTAAAAGCGTTCTATGGTTTAACCAGAGTAACCTAATTTTTTTTAACCTCACCCTCTCAATAGCCATTGCCATAAGACAGAATGGAAACACCTCCTACATCAGGATTGGCTCCTGGGCCAGGAGGTCTTCTACCTTTGACAACACTTGAGGTTCAGCTTCTCTCAGTTGAATGAGAGCTCTGTATCAGGGCCTCTGTGGCCAATCCAGAGACACTAGCATGAGCTGCCCTGGCAACTTTTCCATTTTTTGGAAGACCTTGCCTATCAAGGGCCATGGTGGAAACACATATAACAGCCTGTGGTGGGGACACTACTACACCAGAGCATCTATGCCTGGTGACTAATGCTCATTCCTCTGCTAGACTTCACTTTCCTGTACCCAAGGTATTTCTGCTGAAGACGCCTGCCTGCATGTTGTTTATTCCAGCCTCATGTGCTGCTGACAGAGCCACAAGGTATGTCTTCACCTAACACATGAGCATCTCTGTTTCTTCTGATACCAACTGACTCCAGGTTCCGTCTTACTGATTGACAAAGGTGAACTGCCTTGCCTCAGTGGCTGGAAAGCCCACAGGGCCAGTCACCTCTAGGTGACTGAAGTGCTACGATGCCCCCCTGATTTGATCAACACCCCTGAACTACTTCACCTAGGTGATAAGCCTCCAACTACTCAGGCTGGTGTCCTTTGATACCAGAATCCAATCTGTCAACTCCAGAGCCATTCCACCTCACTTCAAATTGGATGTATGCAGCTACTAGAGAAGACTAACATTGTGGGGATGGAGTGCATTTCTCTTCCGCCCACACCATATGCAGAAATTTCACTTCTACAGCACCGAAACTTGCTCCAGATCACCTCCTTCCTTCTACAGAGGAGCTAGCTTCCAGCCCCACCTTCCCATTATCTGGATCCAATCTACTGTCTCTGCTGCTAGTTACAACTGAAGCAGACCAGGCAGGCTTACTCACATGGGGGGGGGGGGGGGGGGGGGGGGGGGAAGGAGGAAGGGCAAATGGGGTAGGGGTGTGGTGAACTACTTATCTGCTGTTAGAAGTTTTAAACTCAGAAAATTGCCCACACCTATTATACATCCTTCCATCTTCTGGTCATTTATGTAAAATTCTGCTGATTTCTGAAAAAAGCCAGTTGGTTGGCAATCCTAACCATCGGAATACTGAATACTTCGCACTGTGCCCCCCTTAAACAAGTTTGCAAAAAGCTTAATCAGAACCTGCCTACAAAACATAGGAGTAGTTGTGTGAAGGACTAGTTTTGGGGGTGGGGCAATTGTAGCAGCTAGTTTTTGAGTGTGAGAACAATTTGTAAGGTGTTCTGTCAGTTGCAGGTAGGGTACTGTTTGGGATTGGGGTACTTTACAGGATGATGGAGCAGTTGAGGGGGTAGTTTTAGGGGTGGGGCATTTTGTGGGGTGGTAAGGTAGTTGTGGGGGGTCGGGGGAAGTACTTTTTTAAAGTAGGGCAGTTTGCAGGGGGTAGTTTTAGAAAGTGGTAGTACTTTGGTGGTTCTCTTGAAGTTGCAGGGGATAGTTTTTGGAGACGGGGCAGTTTGTAGAATGATTTACAAGTTTCTGCCTATTGTACCACAGTACTTATAAATTAGTGACTTCAGAGCAATTACTGGATCCTTTTTACAGAACCAGCCTTCATCTGTGATGGTAGAATGTTAGTTTACTTTAAAATTACAGAAAGAATGAAGCCTCTGAAATTTGTTTCCATCCGATGATGTGTTCCTTCTCAGAAATATTTCAACTACCAAATATAACATCTGTAGCCTAATGCATTTGTGGTGAGTCATACTGTAGGTACCAGCTGCCTGGTGCTGTTATAACGTAAAACATAAACTATGTTGCAGTACAGAAACCAGCAGCAGGAGGAAATCCTAAGGTTCTGAGGGCATCCTGCAAGCTGATTTGCACACTCTAAAGCTTGTTTGCTGAAAATCTTTCACTGTTTAATTGGTACTATAAATACATGTAAAGGAAGATTCTATGAAATAGGTGTTAACATTTTTTTGTGCTCATTGCATGCATAAATGTTGAGAATACTAGTATATGTGCACACTTATGCACACAAATAGCAGTATATCACCTAAGTGCTATTCTAGAAACACCCATTAAACTTACCCCCAGATTCTATATAGCACGTCTAGAGATCCGTGCCAAAATCCAAGTGTATTCTATAATAACACATGCAATTTAATTGGCTTAACAAGCTAATCAGCATTGATAATAGCACTTAACAAGCAATAATGAGCACTAAATGGCAATAATTAGAATATACGCACACAACTCGCTAAGCGCATTCTGTAATGGAATGCACCTGTCATCTTATTCGCTCAGGCAAAAAGGGGGGGAAATGGGTGTTTTGTGGGTGTTCTGAAATTTACATGCATAGTTATAGAATATGGCCCAGTGCACCTAAATCTACGTGCTGAGATTTACGCCATGTCTTCATTTGTATGAAAAAAGGTGCATAGATTTAGGCGCCGAGATATCAACTAAGCATATTCTATACCCTGTACCTACATCTAGGCGCCACTTACAGAATACGCTTAGTCGGCATTGATTTCAGTGCTCAGTTTTAGGTGCCATATATAAAATTTCCCCCTTAGTGTGTATTTGCAAGGGAGATACACACAGGGGAGGAGCATGGGTGGGGCATGGGTAAGGCTGCCAATTCTGCAGTAACTTACCGAATACTGCAAGTTATATGCCCCTCACATCCTGCAAGTTTTGCATATCCCTGCCACACTCAATGGCTTGTTTTAAACCATCTCTAGGGCTTGTGCACAGGCACATAAATGTTAGGTGCTAATAGAACCTAGGCACCTCAGTTCTGTTATAGAATAGACTCCTACTACATGACTTCAGGGTGCCCAAATGGAGGAGCCTTGTTTTAGAATTGCCCCCATAGTCTTCTGAAATAGAGCCACTATGAGAGAAATTCTATAACCGGGTGCCCACTATAGTCACTGGCGGTGGGGTCGGCGGCTGGGGGAGGCGGGCTAAACTGTGCCTCCCTATCTCGGGCTCTGGACCCACTCCCGCCGAGGTCTGGCTACGCCCCTGATCGGTATAATGCCTGTTTATGTTTCTAAGGCCACAAAGATAACCGGTTATATGCTGGCACATACCCAGTTATCTATTTCATTTTATTTATTAATTGCATTTTAACCATTGATAACCTGCTCTATCTAAGCAATTCTAAGTGGCTTACAAAATAACATACACTATCAGGTGGAAGGCAAGAGACAGTACAATGAAATTAATATAAGCATAAGAAATAAGCCAAGATAAACTTTGAAATACTTAAAATAATAACTAAAACAACATGCTTTTAAACATTTCTGAAAATGCAAAAAAGAAAGTTGCACTATGTAAGTACTATGGTAAAGCATTCTACAAAAGAGGCCCAGCAACAGAAAAGATCGAAGATCAATACTACTACTACTACTACTACTTAACATTTCTAAAGCGCTACTAGGGTTACGCAGTGCTGTACAATTTACATAGAGGGACAGTCCCTATACCATTCTACTTAGCCTGGGAGTAGGGGTACAGCTAACAATAATTTTTCAGTGGGCCTCAAAACGTATGTGGGTTGATAAGAATGCAGGGAAGAGGCTAAAAATGTTGAAACTTCATCATGCAGCACTTTGAAGATAAGGGTCAAGATCTTAAATTGAATTCTACATTTAACCAGGGCTGTGGCTGTTTCTTTATGAAAGTGTTTAAGTTAAAAATACAAGTACTGCCTTCAGAAGTGCTTAAGTAGAAATAGTAAATAGAGGGCCCAGAAATCACTTAAGTAAAAGTACAAAAGTATAAGATAAAAATATACATTTTAATAACAAAGCAAAAAGTATCATTACATATCAGAAAAGACTCAAAAGATGCTGCAGACTCTGCCCCCCATGATGTCAACTTCTTGTTTGGGAGGAGCATTTCTGGTAGAGCAGCAGCCGTGCACATGGAGGCTGAAGATGGCGCCCAGCTGTTCAACTTGATCCTCATTCATTATTCTCACCCCATAGCTGCTGCTGATGATCAAGAGTGGCCTCAGTATCTATGCCATGGGCAAGTAGGAGAGAGAAACAAAGAGATGCTGGATGGAAGAGGGTGCACAGTGGAGGGGTGCGCTCTTCCGGTTAAAAGTCAGATATACAGCACTGTTTTTTGGAAATGAATTTTAACCTGAGTACTTCTTTACAAAGTAGGAAAGTACATAAGAAAAGTAATTAGTTACAAGTACAAAGTACTGTGTCCCTTTTATAACTTGCTAAAGGCCAAAGTATTCAAAATGTAATGAAATAATGTGACACATTACTTTTACATCTTTACAACCCAGCCCTGCATTTAACAGGCAACCAGTGTAAACTTTTCAAAATTGAAAAGATATGAATAGATCAGGACAGACCTGACAGGGATAGGAGGCAATGTTCTGTTGTGGATTGGGACCTGGTTAATAGATAGAAAACAGAGGGTAGGGTTAAATGGCCATTTCTTTCAATAGAGAAACATGAATAGTGGAGTGTTCCAGGGTGTCACGATTGTGTCCATGTTTCATGCTCTCATGCATCTCGCCACCTTGTGGTTAGACCTGGTGGCTGCGAGGGGACTGTCTGTTGTCTGTTTCCCATGTTCCAGAAGCCATGTCAGTCTGGTCCGGATCTTCCAGCCTTCCAGACTGTCTTGGGATTTTTGAAACTTAGCAGTACCCTTACCTGGTGAACTCCCTTGTATGTTGCCTTTATTAAGCACCTGGGAACTTTCAGGTTTTGCCTTGGCAACAGAGGTCTTCAGTTGTGTTCTTGTCCTTGTTGGTCTGTTGCGGTTCCTGCCCTGAAAGCTTGCTTTGCCTGTCTTAGACTCTGCTTGTTTCCTGATTTATTCTATTGTCTGCTGCCTGCCCAAGACTCTGCATGTTTCCTGGTTTATTCTATTGTCTGCTGCCTGCCCAAGACTCTGCTTGTTTCCTGGTTTATTCTATTGTCTGCTGCCTGCCCAAGACGCTGCTTGATTCCTGGTTTACTTCGGGTTGCCGCCAGCCTATAGACTCTGTTGGGTTCCTGGTTTCCCTTCTGCTTTGCTGTCTGCCGGTAAGACTCTGCTTGATTCTTGGACTATTCTCCTGCTGCTGCTTAGTGCTTCTGTTCCAGTGCTTCTGTTCCAGTCCAGCTGCTCCAGTCCGGCCTGTGCCCGGCTGTCTGTGGTCTGCCTTGCCTCCTGTTTCGGTGATTTGCCTGCCGCTGCCGCTCCTCGGCAGTGGCCCAAGGGCTCACTTTTCCTCACCAGCGTGACACAGGGATCTGTACTGGAACTGGTGCTATTTAGCATATTTATAAATAATCTGGAAATGTGAATGACGAGTGAGAAGAATAACTCCCCTATTTACAAAGCCGTGTGGCAAAGTGAATGAGCTGTGTTGGCATTACCACACCGGCAGCCGCTAGCGTGGCTTTGTAAACAGGGGGAGGGGTAAATTTGCAGAGGACATAAAACTATTCAAAGTAGTTAAAATACATGCAGACTTAAGTAATTGCAGGAAGATCTTAGGAAACTGGAAGACTGGACATGCAAATGGATGACAAAATTTAATGTGGACAATTGCAAAGTGATGCACATTTGGAAGCATCCATATCATAGTTACTTGATGTTAGGTTCTACTTTAGGAGTCACCACCCAAAAAAAAAGAAAAGATCTAGGTGTCTTCGTGGACAATATGCTGAAATCATCTGCTCTGTGTGCGATGGCAGTAAAAATAGCAAACAGAATGTTTGCATTTATTAGGAAAGGGATAGAAAATAAGACAAAGAATATTATAATGCTTCTGTATTGCTTCATGGTGCAATATCACCTTGACTATTGTGTGCAGTTCTGGTTGCCATATCTCAAAAAAGATAAAACGGAATTAGAAAAGGTTCAGAAAAGGGCGACCAAAATGATTAAGGGGATGGAACTCCTCTTATATGAGGAAAGGCTTAAGAAGTTAGGGCTCTTCCACCTGGAGAAGAGATAGCTGAGGAGGGATATGATAGAGGTCTACAAAATCCTGAGTAGAGAAAAATGGGTAAACCTAAATCTATTGCTTTTACATTCTAAAAGCACAAAGATTAGAAGACACTCCATGAAGAAACAGAATAAAATATTTTTTTCACTAAATGAAATTTAAGCTCTGGAACTTGTTGCTGGAGGATGGGGTAACAGCAATTAGCATATCTGGGTTTAAAAAGCTTTGGACAAGTTCCTGGAGGAAAAGTCCATAACCCGGGGAAAGTCACTATTTATCCCTGCGATCGCTAGCAAAGAATTTTGCTACTCTTTTGGATTCTGCCAGATACTTGTGACCTGGATTCTTTCTCCACTGATGGAAGCAAGATACTGGGCTAGATGGATCGTCCATCTGACCGAGTATGGTTATTCTTATATACTTATACGCCACTGCATTCTGATTTATCTGCAGTGCCTTCAGTGCATGAAAGGGGGCTCCCAAATATCAAGTATTGCAGAAGTCAAAGTAAGGTGTAATAAGCGATTGAATCACTGTTCTAAAATCATTAGAAGTCAAAACTCTGGAGCTCCATCCCTAATTTTAACTGACAGAAAATATTCTGAATAACATTTTTTAAATTAGATCAAAAGACAGTGAAAAATCCATCAAGACCCCCAGATATTGTACTTCTGTAACAATGGGAAACGCGAAAGTCATCCAAAATTATCTGAGAAGGAAAAAGAAGGATTAGCATGTCCTGATAAAACTAAGATTTGAGATTTTTTCATATTCAGTCTAAGGGCCCTGTTTACTAAGGCGCGTTAGCGTTTTTAATGTGCCTATAATTAGCGCGTGCACCAACTGTGCAGGCATCTATAGGGATATTATAGGTGCATACACAGTTAATGCACATACTGTACATGATTAAACTGTGTTAAAGACGCTAACGTGCCTATAATGCGGCTTAGTAAACAGGGCCCTAAGTCTGTTAGATGTCAACCAAGATACAATTGCCCGCAAACAAACCCGCATAAAATCCAAAATATCAGCTGGGTTTCCATAAACAGAAAAGAAGAATTATATGTCATATGTCATAATTCAGTCTATATTGTACTCCTAAGTCAGAAAGAACCTTAAAAATATGCATTATATATATATATATATATATATATATATATATATATATATATATATTACAAACAGCAGAGCCTCATGGAACCCTGAACTAAGATCTTTTCATGCTTAATACCCCTCCTTCATCCAGTGAGATAGCAATGAGGAAAACCAGTCCCAGATCATTTCAGCAATACCTAAGGTTTTCAACCAATCTAATAGGTATATTGGTGAAATGAGGAAGGCTAGAAATAGAATTGAGAAATTGAAAGCTGCTGAGAGCTGATATGTGGAGTGTGATAAGGAAAAGGCAATCATACTAAACAAACAATTCTATTCCGTGTTCATTGAAGAAAATCCTGGAGAAGAACCTCTGTTGGTTGACAAAAACATATATGGGAAAGAAGTAGATATTGAACCATGCATGGAAAAAAAGTGTTTATGAACAAATGGAAAAACTGAAAGTGGACAAGGCCATGGAACTGGATGAGATTCATCTAAGGATATTGAAGGAGCTCAAAGAGATTTTGGTGGGCCTTCTTAAATATTTATGTAATAGATCCTTGGAGACAGGGGAGGTTCCCACAGGATTGGAGAAAGGTGGATGTGGTCCCTCTCCACAAAAATGGTGACAGAGAAGTGGTGGGAAAATATATGCTTGTAAGCCTTTCGGTGGTAGGAAAAATTATTGAGGCGCAGCTGAAGGAAAGGATAGTGCAGTTGTAAGCCGGATTGCAATGGCTTACAAGATCTGAGGCAACATGATTTTACCAAAGGAAAATGATGTCAAACAGATTTGATTGATTTCTTTGACTAGGTGACCAGAGCACTGCATCAATAGCATATGCTAGATGTGGTCTATTTGGACTTTGACATGGCTCCTCATGGGAGCTGTTAGGGGATGAGAGGCTGATAACCACAGACTGGGAGAGGGACCTAGGGATGATAGTTTCGGAGGACCTTAAGGCAGCAAATCAATGTGACAAGGCTGTGGTTGTAGCCAGAAGGATGGTAGATTGCATAGAGAAAGTCATATCCAGTATAAGAAAGGAGGTGTTAATGCCTCTGTACAAGTTATTGGTGATACCCCATTTGGAGTATTATGTTCAATTTTGGAAGCCTTATCTTGCTAGGGACATTAAAGACTTGAGGCAGTTCAGAGGAAGGTGACAAAAAGAATATGGTGTTTGTGCCAAAATACATATAAGAAGAAACGAAGACCTCAGTATGTACACCCTATAGGAAAGAAGGGATAGGGGCAATATTATTATGTTTAAACACTTAAAAGGTATTAATATGGAAATTAATCTTTTTCAGAGACAGGGAATGATTGAACTAAAGGTCACGAGTGGAGGTGGCAGGGTGGGAGACATAGGAGCAAAGTCAGGAAAGACATTTTCACGGAAAGGGTGGTGGATGCCTTGAATGTCCTCCCACAGAGGTTGTGTAGACAGAAACTCCCTTATATGGTGTGAAGCCCTTCTCAGTGCATCCTGGGATGCACTGGGTAGGGCTGGGCACTGCCATTTTTGAGGCAGCACCAATGGAAGAGGAAGGAGGCCACCTCCCTCATCCAACTGAAGGTAGGGGGTGGGGAAGGGCCGCTAGACAACCAGGTGGGGGATTGACCTGCAGCCCACTGGGCCACCAGTGTCATCTGAGGGGATGCTAGGGGGCTCGGGGAGGCTGGAGACCTACCAGAGCTCCAACCCCCCCCCCCAAACTTGTGTCGGGGAGGTCAGGGAGACCGGAGGTCCACTGGACCTCCAGCCCCTGTTTCACTTGGCTCAGGGTGGGGGTACTTGGGATCTGATGGTCCCATGGACCTCCAGCCCCTATGTTTGACAGGTCTGGGCTTTTGACAGCCCACACCTGTCAAACAAGTGCAGAAGGATTGTGCCTGAACGCACGCTCAGGCGCAATCCTCCCGCACTTTACCATATTATAAGAGATAATAGTGCGCATAAACTTGCATGATCATAGGGGCAGTAAAGCCCCGCGCTGTTCCAGTGCTATTTTTACAGTGCTGTTTGGAACAGCACGGGGCTTTCGATCATCTGCCCATTAGAGAATTAAAACTTAAGCAGAGAGTTCATGTGTAAATTTAGGTGCAACCAGTTGCACCAATGAAAAGATGATGAAAATGGCTTTGCCTAAATTTATGCATGGAGCACCGTTATTCTTCAATTACATGTGTAACTCAAAACCATGCTCCCGATCTGCCTCGAAGTGCCTGTGATTCTCCCTTTTTTGGGCCCCACATAAATTATAGGCGTGAATCCTGCGCTTAACTTTACATGGGTAAGTCCCAATTAAATCTAATTAGTGCCAATAATTGCTTATTAAAAAGCCAATTATTGGCACTTATTGGCTCATTATTCTATTAAATTGCACGTACAAATCAGAAACGTGCCTAAATTTGCACATGCAATTAATGATGACTTTTATAGAATACTAGGAAAAAATGCCCGTTTCTGAGCGCAATGAAACGGGCGCTAGCAAGGGGCCCCCTCCCTCCGTTCCTCCGAGCTACTTGCCTTGTTCACTGTGGCGTTTCCGTTTCGGCCCTCGAGTGTCATAGCTCCGCCCTTGACGTCATGACGTTTTGACGCGAGGGCGGTGCAGACACTCCAGGGCACACCGGATATCTCGGGCGCCTCAACTTCCGTGGAGGCTTCAGAACATTGGGGTTGCCTTTTATATAGAGAGACTAGTAAAAAAGGCCCGTTTCTGTAAGGAATGAAACGGGCGCTAGCAAGGTTTTCCTTTGAGTGTGTATGTTTGACAGAGTGTGTTTGACAGTGACTGTGTGTGAGAGAGAGTGAATGTGTGAGTGTGTGTGTGTGACAGAGTGTATGTGTGTGTGTGTGTGACTGTGTCATATTGTCTTTATTGAAACTTGCAACAAGACAAACCAAGCATACAAACAAGCGATAAAACAAGCAATAAAACCCGCTAACTAATACATAAATAAAACCTTACTGGCCAATACCCCCGCCCCTCAACAAACCCTCCCACTCAGGGAGGCTGAAACGAAAAACCCCTCCAATGCCTTGCCCACTGTAGTCCAGAACAATGCTCCTTCTCCCTCACTGCCAGCTGCTGGACAAAATGTACCACATCCCCTGCCACCTCCTGTACAGACAGCCACTTCCGATATAATGAAGCTTGGCAGCGTGCCTGCCACAGGAAGTAACAAAGGGCTGCAGCGATGATATACAGTGTCTCCCTACACCACCCCTTTCCTTTTGGAAACCCTCCATAGGCCCATTCTGCATAAGATAGCTGGTGGAAGAAAGGAATCCCTAATTGGCGGGCTACTGCCTGACAGACTTGTTGATTGAACGGGCACTTGAGGAGGAAGTGGTCCATTGTTTCATCCTCCGTCACGCACTCCCCCCTCGGGCACTTACGATCATTGCTGTTTCTATTTTTCATGTTAGCTCGAACATAAAGCCGGCTGTGGAAAGTCAGCCAGGCCATGTCCGCAATCTTCCGGGGGAGGCGTGATGAATTGAGGAAAGCCAGACCTTCCTCCTGTAGTGGACCTGGGCAGTCCCTCAAGGCTAGACGTGTTGAAAAGTGTGTCTGAATAATGCGGTGTTGTAGCTGCCTCCTGTCCTCCTTCTGGATTTCCTGTACTGTGATACCCCATCTCTTCACCAATCTCAACAGAGGTGAGATGTACTGTGGCAAGTATCCCGCCTTCCCTCGCAGGGGCATTGCCTGACCTCCCCTCACCCAATCCCTCAAGTACCGCTGAAGCCAGGAGGCCATGCAGTCTGCCCAAGCCGGCCTCCCTTCCCGCAAGACCCCTCCCAGATTTTGTTGGAAAAAGAAACAACTAAAATGTACCACAGGGTTGACCATTCCCAACCCCCCCTCCCTTTTGGGCAAATAGGTCACCTCCCTCCGGATAATATTCATCCTGTTCCCCCATAGCTGTTGGAAAAACAAGCTGTATACTCTGGCATGTAACGATATAGGCAGTAAACAGACCTTGGATATGAACAGGAGAAGGGGTATCAGATAGGTCTTAATGACATGCAGTTTTTCCACAAACCGCAACTTATATGATTTCCACTGGGCCACCCTTTCCTCGACTCTCCCCAGCCCCTTCTCCCAGTTGATCGTATCATAGTCCTGTCTGCCTACCCAGAGACCCAGGATCCGTACTTCATCCCTTGCTACTGGGTACTGACTGGGAAGTTTGAAAGCTGGTCTGCCCTGTCCTACCCAAATTGCGGAGCTCTTATCCTGGTTTATCTGGGCCCCCGCAGCCTGTGTGTATTCTGCCATCCAGGTCTGAACTCGCTCGGCTTCCTCCTTGCTACTGATTACTACTGTGACATCATCTGCGTAGGCGACACATCGCCATGTGTGTGAACCCAAAGAGATGCCCTCTAGTTGACCGCTAAACCCTCCACTCAACCTTCTGAGGAAAGGATCTAAGGAAAGGACGTACAGCAAGGGGCTGAGGGGACACCCCTGCCGTACCCCTGACCTCACTGCAAAGCTCTTGCCCACCCAACCATTTATTAGAGTGCTACTCCTTGCATTGCGATACAAAGTCTGGATCCACCCTATAAACTGGTCGGGTATCCCATAGCACCGAAGCACTAGCCATAGGTACTCCTGGGACACCCTGTCAAAAGCCTTAGACTGATCAAGGGTCAGCAAATACTTTCCCTTTGTCCCACCTTGACTCCTTTCCACTATTTCACGGATGGTACAAACTGCTTCCACTGCCCCTTTCCCCTTCACCGAGCAAAACTGTGCTGAGGACAAGAGACCACCCACTGCCCCAGCCAGGCGGTTGTAAATAATCCTGGCCATTATTTTCCTATCTACATTCAGAAGACTTATGGGTCTCCAGTTCTCGATAAGTTCCAGATTTCCCTTCTTTGCGAGGAGAACCAAAATAGAACACTGCTGTGAAGGGGCCAAACGCCCGTTCTGCAAACAATTATTAAAAATTGCAGCTAACACTGGAATCAGGACCACACGGAATTTTTTGTAGAACTCTGGGGTCAGCCCATCGGGACCCGGAGTTGTACGTGCTGATAGCGTATCAATAGCATCATCTACCTCTCCTGTGGTAATGGGCCTAAGCAGTTGTTCCATCTCCCCCTCCGAAACCTTTTCCAAGCCTGGGGCACTCTGCACGTATGATAGCATGAAGTTAGAAACCAAGCTCTCTTTCCCCCACAATTGGGTGTAAAACCGAATGACCCTGGCCTCGATTGAACGTTGGTTCGTCAATCGCTGCCCTGCTTCATCTCTCATAGCATAAATGACCTTGTGTCCTACTGCTACCTTGCAATTCTGGAAAGGATCCGGGGAATACCGATGCCCATATTCCCTTTCCAGAAGCAAAGCAGCGTATCGATCATATTGCAACAGCCTCAACTGGGCCTGCAAAGCTTCTATCTCTCCCTTCTCTAGATGGTTGGAGACCGCGTGGTCCAATTGCTTACGAAGACGACAGCACTGTGCCTGTAACCCCAGACTCTGCTTCCTGGCTAGGGACCGGAAAAGGGCCTTGACTCGCCCCTTTACCATGTCCCACCAGGCTCCCTTATCATCCATCACCTCCCATAGTGTTTCTTGGTCTGCTAAAAAACCCTCAAATATTTGTCTGTTTTCCTCTACTTCTAATAACTTTGCACTCAGTTTCCAAAATCCTGGGCCTTTCTGCGCCCCTTCGCATATTGTTAAGACTGTGGAAACTAAGGCATGATCTGAATATTCCGTCCATCTATTCGGCTGCCCCTGAAACTTAGCCAACCCGCCTACAAAGAGCCAGTCAATACGGCTCTCCGTGTCTCCCCTTCTAAAAGTGAACCCCTTCCCTCCCGCCACCTCCAGTCTTGCCTGTTTTACAATTGCTGCCAGCTGGAGGCTGTCATAACCCACCTGACGCCTGGACCCCTTTCTATCTGCTTGCTGTAAGACCATATTAAAGTCTCCTCCAAATACCACCAATTTGCTTGTATATAAATACGGTTTCACCCGGAGCAACAGCTGCTTGCGTTCCCAACTAATCTGGGGCCCATAAAAGTTAATGATTCGCACTGCTACCCCTCTAATGAAAACGTCTAAGACAACACACCTCCCTATCTCCACCTCTATTTCCCTCGTAATCTCCACTTCTCGGGTGGCAAAAAGAATAGCCACCCCTGCGCATCTTTCTTTGGCCAGAGACCAGAATGCGGGCCCCCCTTTCCAATCTCTCTTGGCCCGGTGCAGGAGCTGCAAAGAATCCAAATGAGTCTCCTGCAACAGGATGCAGTCTACCTTGCACTGGGTCAAATCGCTAAAGGCGACAAATCTAGTTCTCTCTGCCTTTATGCTGGCTACATTCAGAGTTGCAAAGATTAAGGACAAGGCAGCCATGGTTTATTTCTTAAATTTCTTACCCCTCCTCATCTCTTCACCGCAATCCCTCTTCACAGATATTCCTGCCCCCATCATTTCTTCAGGATCCTCTATAATTTCTTCTAATTCCAAATCCTCCCACTCTGAGTCATCTTCCCCGGCTTTCTTTCTACCCTTTTTTTTCTTGGTTTCCTCTGGACCAGCCCTTTCCCCTTTCATCCCTTCCTTACCCTCCTCTATTTCCTGCATGAGGCCCTTCGTTAAACTAGTAGGATGTGATGTTAGACTTGGGGGTAACACTGCTGGCTCCTCTCTGTTAAGTCTTTCAGATGATTCATTCCTTGCTCCCCTCCCCTCCCTCCTCTTCTCCTCCAAAACCTCCCTTTGGGGTGGATTCATCTCAAGATCACCCTCTCCTTCACCTGAAACCTGAAACACTGCATATCGATTACTCTGGCTCTTCTCCAGAATATCTGTTCTCCCCGCTCGGGCTAGCCCCCTCCCCTCCTTCCTCCGACCCCCCTTCCCTCCATGTTTCCCTACCAGGGTCCATGCTTCCCCTTCTTCTCCCCCCTTCTCCCCACCTCCTTCTTCCATCCTTTCACAAACACCCCTTCTTTGAATGTGATCCAAACCTGATGCCCTTTTCTCCCCCTTTCCCTTTCCCTTAGTGCCTGCCTCTGTATGAATAGTGGTATTTGATTTATCCATTAATCCCTTTAATGCTTCCCGCTTCTGTCCTTGTATCCTTGTAGTTTCTGCTTGTGCCCCTTCCTCCCCCCTCCTCTCTTCCTCTACCTGATTGTGCGATGCTTGTGGGCACTTGCTAAAAGGGTGCCCCAAGCCTCCACACAGGTTACAGCGTATGGTAGTGCAGTCGCTGGTGTCATGATCTGTACTACCACATCGCGAGCACTTTAACACTGTACATGACATGCTTAAGTGACGGAAAGATCCGCACCTGTAGCACTGTCTGGGTTGTCCTGCATAAAAGCATTGAATTCGATCCCTTCCAATGTATGCGGCTGAAGGTATATGTTGGGTGACATAGCCTGCCTGTTTTAATTTTACAAGGGCACTCCACCCCCCCGCCCACACACGACTCTGGTCTGGTATTTTGCTTAATGGGGTCCTAATTTCGGCATACCGTCCCAACCAGTATGACAGGTCTGCAGCCATAAGAGATTCATTACGTACCAAAATGGTAATCTGGACTGCGTCCTGTCTACTGATGGGGACAGCCTTAAAATCCACCCATCTACCCTGATGCTGCACCTCTGTGTACTTTTCCCAAAACAGGTCCAAACCTCGCCCTGTTAAGAAACTAATATCATATTCAGGGATTCCCACAGGGTGTATGCATGCATACAAATCTTCAGGGATAAAGCCAAGGGAGAATACCATTCTTAAACAACCTCTCTAGGTGGTGCTACCCCTGTGCCCACCCAACGCAGCTGGACAACATTTCGACGTTTTGGGGTAACACCGCTCCCGGGACCCCGCAACGGACCAGAAAATGGATTTCCCCTTGTCTCCATGTCTGACTCCTGCCTCCCCTCCTCCTTCCCTGTCTCTGCCCCTCCTCCCCGTACTACTGCTGCAAAGGATAAAGGGGCTGATACCAGTATGCTCCCCCCTTCCCCACTCCCTTCCTGCCTTCCTCCCCTCCCCCTCTCTTCCCCTCCCTCCTCTCCCATGTCCACTAACCCCACTATGTTCAGTTCACTTGTGCTGTTTCTGTCTCTTCCCCCTCTGCAATATTCTACTTCCAGTCCTTTGCCAGTTGCTGCTGTTCCCAACCAGCACTCGTTCCCTTGCTCTGCAACTGTCCCACTCAGACCAGGTCTGGGATCTGTCTCCTCTTGTAGCTGACACTCTCCTCCATGCACTTTCTCTGTTTCTGACACTGTCATACTCAGTCTGAGTCTTGGCTCCGCCTCCTGGTGCAGCTGACACTCTCCTTCATGTACTCTCTCTGTATCTGGCACTGTCTTACTCAGTCTGGGTCTTGGCTCTGCCTCCTGGTGCAGCTGACACTCTCCTCCATGCTCTGTCTTACTGGGTCTGGGACTTGGCTCCGCCCCCTGGTGCAACTGACACTCTCCTTCATGTACTCTCTCTGTATCTGGCAATGTCTTACTCAGTCTGGGTCTTGGCTCCACCTCCTGGTGCAGCTGACACTCTCCTCCATGCCCTGTCTCACTCGATCTGGGTCTTGGCTCCGCCTCCTGGTGCAGCTGACACTCTCCACAATTCTCTCTCTCCTTTCTGGGACTCCTGCTTTGATGGGCATGAGTTTCTGAGAAGCTCCCTTCTGCTCTTTCTTCTTGTTTCTGAGTGGCAGAATCTATTGGGAGCCCCTGCCTGTCACTGAGCTTCCCCCATGATGTCATCAGCACTTCTGATTGAGATTGGATGGCAGCTCTTGGACAGCCCTGCTCAGAGGTCTGCCCTATCAATTCTGTCCATGAGTGACTGTGGTGTTCCCACGATGTTCCCGCCCTCTGTCCACCATATTTGCTCTCAGCTTCTTCCATCTCTTGTAGTACTCCACTACTCCATTCCTGTACTTTCCCATCCTCTTTAGTCTCTGTCTCCATCTGCAAAACCCCTTGTTTTTGCTCTACTTTCCCTCCCGTTGTTCCTGGTAACTTCTGTACTTGCTCAGTGTGTAGTGATTCTTCTCCTACCTCAGCATTCAAACTGTTCTGATTCTCCTCAGCATTCAAACTGTTCTGATTCTCCAGGCTGTCTTTCTTCTCTGTCTCTCCCAGCAAACCTGAGCTCTTCTCTGTGGGTTCGGCTATGCCCTGCCAGCTCTCTAAGTATAAGGGACGTTTTTGAATTTTTTTCAGTTTCATAGCTCTTTTGTGTTCCAAACTTGCCAGGCTCTCTTGCTGCATGCAGTGCTGGAGCCCCTCCTTATCCACAGTACCTGCCACAACTGGATTAGGAGCCTCTGTTCTACAAGGCTGGTAAGTGGATGGAGCACCTAGCTCTTGGGAATCCTGTAGGAAATAAAATACTGGTGATAACTGGGAATTATTTGTGTCAGTCTTGTCTTTCCCTCCTTCTGGCTGCTGCTGTTTCTCTTCTCCTGCTGTCCCTTCCAGCATAGCCTCTGGGGTGTCTGGAACCACGGAGTCCTGTGTGTCTCTGGGTTCTGCTTCCTGCTGGATCTGGGACTGCGTCTGGGTCTGCTGCATGCGTTCCCTGTTCAGGAAAACCTCACGAAGGGGATTAT
The DNA here is from genome assembly GCF_901765095.1 of Microcaecilia unicolor. Classification (NCBI taxonomy): domain Eukaryota; kingdom Metazoa; phylum Chordata; class Amphibia; order Gymnophiona; family Siphonopidae; genus Microcaecilia; species Microcaecilia unicolor. Next base: position 86,870,411 of record NC_044035.1, read on the forward strand.
CTCTGCAGTTCTTTAGTTTTTGCAGCTGCCTTTGTTTTGCTGTAAGCCGCTTCTGGAGTGCTTCAACTCCCTTAACATACTTGTCTCGTGGGCCAGTGGAAGCCAGGTTACACATAGTTTTTGCTAGCTTCAGCCGCTTCCTCAGTACCTCTATTTCACCTTCTACTCGATTCATTTTCTTCACTGATCTAATTACCTCTTCAGGAGTCATATGCTGGGCCTCTTTCTTCTGCCAGGCCCTAGGCCTGGATTCCTTCTCCTCCTCTTCTTCCTCACTAACGTCCTCTTCAGACTCTCCGCTATTCTCTTCCACCACCTCTCCTCTGATACTGGATGCAGAGAACCCTGCTCTGGAACCCGGGCCCTGCCTTCTTGCCCCCTGTTCTTCACCCAGCTTAGGAATGTTATGGCCAGGACTTACAGTCAGGGTGAGCTGGCTCCTCAGCAAGCGCTGCTGGGCTCTGGTCCTTCCTCCGTCCACAGGCCTGGGCTCTCCTGGTTCTCCTGGTTGCATGCTTGGGGCTTGGGTGGAGGAAGCCTCCCCTTCATAGTGTTTCTCAGCTCCAAGTGTGCTAGGCCTTTCAGCCTGGGGCCCTCCTGCAGGGGGGCCCCCTCCCCTCTGCATTGTTCAGCAGCCACAGGGTACAGCAGCTCTCCTTTCAGCACCTCTTCACCACAGGTCTGTACTCTGTGTGTGTGTGTGTGTGTGTGAGTGTGTGTGTGTGTGTGGTGGCCGAGTTAGTGTGTGGTATAGAGAAAGACAGAATGTTGATTGATTGTGTGTGTGTGTGTGTGTGTGTGTGTGTGTGCGTGTCACAGACAGAGACACAGTGAGGCTGTGTGAGAGAGAGAGTGATTCAGTGTGGGTGTGAGATACTGTTGTGGGGTAGGGTACGGTTGTTCTGTATGAGTGTATGTATGTTTTTTGGGGAGGGTTGTGGGGGTCTGTGGGTGTGAGAGGGAGAGAGATGTTGTTTTTTACTGTTTCACTTGGGGGTTGGGGGTTGGGGGAGGGAGTGTGTGTCTGTGAGTGTGAAAGAGAGATGCTGTCTGTCCGGCGGATCCCACACATCCGATGGGAATATCCAGGACATCTGTAGCGGCTGAAATGGCGCATCCTGTGAAAAGCGGTACTTCTGAGAAGAAAGAATGCGCAAGATCTGCCTTTTTCCTAGTCCGTTTCCACCAGAATGAATCAGAATTGCTGAAACCTCAATTGTAGTGAAAAGTAAACATGTGCCTACCATAATTGCCCACACACAGAATACACTCAGCGGTAGTAAAAGGCCAGTGTGTATGAGCATGAACACAGACAGCAGGTTACCAGTTGTTTTGCTGGGTGAGAGAGTTGTACCAGCCTCAACCACTCAGGCGTTGCGTTTTGTCCCACACTTGGCTAAGTTTTAGAGGGCGGAATTCGGTTGGCCCACGCTGCATCTCTTTTTCATTCACCTCTCGCAAATATTTGTTGTTGCCACGGCCCCCGAGGGCAGTAAGCACTAAACAACTGAACAGCGGTAGCCCGAAAGAGAGGCGAGAAGGCATAGCGATGCGGAGTAGCAGGAAAATGTCAAAGGTTACCGTACTGTACACAGCTCTTGAGGATAGCAGCACACTGTCCGGGCCGGCACCGCCCCCAGCCACAAAACACAATCCACCAATCATTTCTTCCCCTGGCAATCATTCAGGCTGCCTACCAGATGCAAATCCACCAATTACATGTCCCATCAGTGTTATGTTGACAACTTGTCCCCGCCCCCACGATCACATTCAGCAATTGCTACTGTGTATGCCATCAGGTATGGCCCTTTCCGTTCTTCCACCCACCAATCATCATTCTATTGCCCAATGCGCCCGCCTCCTAAGGACAGATCCACCAATCAATGGTCCAGCACGGCGCTCAGGTGGTCTGTTTGTAGGCAGTTTTAGTTTTGAGGAAAAAGGAGGGATTCGTTGCAGGCAGGCAGTTGTTTTGGTCTGAAGATGGTGTTTTGTGTGTGTGTGGGGGGGGGGGGGGGTTGTGGGGGAGAGGTTGGCGTATCAGTTTGACGGATCTCAGGAGTAGATGCGGGTTGGCTTGAGGGTGGACTGTGGGTCACGTTCTGTTTGATTGGGTGAGTGTCATTGCTCCGCCCTCGACGTCATCACGTTGTGACGTGTGGGCGGGGCAGACACTCATGAAGCGAAATCGATGTTAGCCACTTCCCCACTCATTGCGCAGAATCGATCTTTGCCACTTCACTTTTAGAACGTTGGGAGAGTGAGGCTTCATTAGAATGTTGGAGGTGCGTTTTATATAGAGAGATGGGGATAAATGTATAGAAAATGGCCCTAGTTGTTGGGTTTCAAAATTGAAGTATATTAGTATACCAGGCATATGATATTTATGAAAATGGTATGGAAAGCTTTGTCTTGCAATTTCTCAAAGTGGAAAACACAAAAGACATAACTGGATTTTGGCATTGTTGCTCACATATGACTAAATGTTGGCTTATTAAGCATGGACAGAAGGTTGATTAATTAATTTAGTAAAATGGGTCCAAGAACTATAAAATCTCTTAACTGAAATTTTGTAATGAAAAGGTTGAAGAACTGCATCTGGGATAGTCTCTGTCCCAATGAAGAACATTTTGTAATTGTTTATCTTTGCCTTGCAATTTCCTTCCTCTTCTTCAGGCTTCCAACTTTCCTCTGCTAGGGCTCAAGTGCCGTGAGCTTTTAATCACAATTACCCAGAATATTTCTCCATTTTTTCACATTCCTTCCCATACAGCATACCCATAAGGTCTGGCCCATGGATATCTGACACCTTAGGCAAACCATCAGCCATTTTCTCCTTCCTCCTAGCACAAAGCCCTACCCCTACCCCCACCCCCATAGTGTAACATCTCCCCTTTCCTTCCATAGCCCTCAGAGGTGTCCAGCATCTTTATTTTATTTATTTATTATTTGTTACATTTGTACCCCCCATTTTCCCACCTATTTGCAGGCTCAATGTGGCTGTATCGTGAGGCGTTAGTCGCCTTCGATGATGAAACAAATAAATGATGATTTATTTATTTACTAATGATTTTATGGTGAAAATACTTAAGGGAATCTTTAAAACAATACAGGAATGCAAGACCTTTGAAGTCAAAATGATTAAATATTTTGACACCCACCAGACAGGACTTAACAAAGATTTGGGTTTTCTAGCCCATTGTAAACCATGAAATTTCACTGCTTTGTCACCGTCTGATCACCATGCATATCTCCGTGTCCCTCATCCTCTCAGCCCTCTCTGTTTCTCACCTAGCCCACCCATCCCTCATCCTTTTATACTGTCACTGAAATACTTTATATAATGTTTCACTTACTGTATATATGTTGTTACTTATCAAAATTTGCTTATTTCTGATCTGATGAAGAAGGGCTACCTTCAAAAGCTAATCAAAACATGTATTGTTAATCCAATAAAAAAGGTATCATCTTATTTTCTTTTCTATGTTTTATTCTATTTCTATTGACTGCTTTTAGAAGTGGACTAATATGGCTACCACATCTCTCTACTCAAAAATGAGGAAAAATGGACAATTTGGCTAGGCTGTATATATCTATATATATAATCGGTAAATTTAAACATGCACATACACTAATAGAACTGTGAATAAATGGAAAAGATAAATGTGCAAATTGCTGAACGAAGTACAGATCTACAACAGCTGTTTTAGCATTGGTTTTGTAGCCTTTCAAAAACAGATGCATATCTAAGTTGTAAATTTGGTCATCATGTCAAATTGCAGGTTGCAATGTGTTGTCAGGCAAGTAGGTTTTAACTTAGTTTTAATTATGGCTCTGGAAGCTTTGCCATTTTGTGAAAAATCATGAATCAGATGGAGCTGCTCAGCTGTAGCACACATACAGTATTTCTGAATGAGAATTTCAAGAAAACCTGCGGGACCCTGATTTGGCTCAGTAAGCATATTGATTTTATAAAACCCTCCATTGACTTTGATATTCTGTTGGAAGTTCCACTAAGGGATTACTGGCATGGTTTCTGACTGGATAATTACAGCCACAGTCTGAGTAATGTCTGTGCGCTTAGGTCTTGTAAAGTGATCACCCCCTATTAGATGGAGCCTTGAATGAAAAATGGAGACTCTCGTCTCCTTGTTGGTTCAATATCTGGCATTTTTGATACCTCTATCAGGAATGAGAAAGATATGTGTCTCAGCAGTGCAGAATCAATCCGCAAACTATGCCTTCCAAAAAAGTATTAAATGCATTTACTATTTTTACATACACAACAAATCTAATAGGAGTGGGCAGTTTCATTTATTTATTTTTATTTATCTTGGTAATGAATACAATTACATTTAAGTATGTGTGTGATAAGAAATTTGATGAATGTAAAGAAATTATAATAACAATAGTTTCTAAATAGACCATAATGTCAGAGGGAAAAGCCCATAATTAGAAATTAAACAACAAGAATCCCACACAAAAAGGAAACCTGGCTGTAACTGAGAATATATTGCATGGTTTACCCACTACCTTCAACAAATAGATTCAGAAAAAAGGTACCAGATTAACAGCTCTCTCATGTACAAGGCAATGGAACATGAATACAATTAAAGTATCTGGCCCCCTTAGGTGAACCTTCAGCTGTGCTTTCCCTCCAGGAGTGGCACAAGATGCTGGCCCTAACCTTTCCCAGTAGTTCAGTATCTCTCCTTCCCCTCCATGTCTACACCAGATTACCAGGATCTCCCCTTCCCATTCTACCCTTTCCGTATGGCTAGCATCTCCCCTTCTATTATTTACCTCCCCCACCCCCAGGTGGCAATCATCTTCTCTTCCACTCTTTACCCCCCTCAGGTGGCAATCATCTCCCCTTCCCCTCTGTATTCCACCCCCCTCAATCTTATGTATGGTCAACATATTTCCTTCCTCTCTCTCTCCATCTCAGAGAGCCAGCATCTCAAATAGCAGGAAAGGGAGAGGAAAGATTACATAATATAGAACACTTCAATAAGTGGTTTAAAACCTGGTGTCAACAAGAAGGTTTTAGATACATAGGAGGTTGGGGTAATATATGGAAAAACGAAAGGCTATACTGTAATGATGGCCTATATCTCTCTTTGACAGGAGAGAGGATCCTTAGTGAGAAATTCAGTTAATATATTACCAAGTGTGTAAACTAGAGAGTGGGAGTGGCAAACAGAACCAAGTGAGTTCAAGAAGTCACCCTCAGCAAAACCAAAAGTTGGACTTCAGTGGGAGAAACAATAAAATAAACCAGCTTAGCAAATCATTTATCAGCAATCAAACGGAAGGGAAGACTAGGCAAAAAGCTATTTAAAAAGTGAGTGTCAATAAAATATAGCTGGAAAGCAATGAGCACAAATGCTTGGATTTGGAGCAACAAATTGCAGGATTTGCAAGCCCTGATGTTAGAGGCAGACTTACATCTTGTTGCTATCACAGAGACAGGGTTTAATGACTCCCATGAATAGGGATGGATAGAGCTGGCTGAAAAGATGGAGAATTATCACTGTATGCAAAAACAAAACAAACACACAAACAAAAAAAAAACACATAAAAGCAGCTGAAATTAGAAACATAGAAACATGACGGCAGATAAAGGCCATATGACCCATCCAGTCTGCCCATCCTCTGTAACCCCTAATTCTTCCTGTTCATAAGCGATCCCACATGCTTATCCCATGCCTTTTTAAAATTCTGGAACAGTCCTCGACTCCACCACCTCCACCGGGAGGCCATTCCACGCCTCCACCAACCGTTCTGTGAAATAATACTTCCTTAGGTTAGTCCTAAGCTTATTCCCTCTTATCTTTGTCATATGCCCCCTCATTCCAGAGCTCTCCTTGGGAAAGGAGGAAGTGTTATGGATCATCTTGGAGAGAGACCCTCCATTTATACAAGTGTCATCTACAGACCTCCAACACAAATGGAAAATCTGGACAAAGGTCTAGTTATACAAATCCAGAGGCTGGCAATTAAAGGTGAGGTGTTGTTGCTGGGGGATTTCAACTTGCTGGATAGAGATTGGATTGTGTCATTTGCAGAACTGGAAAGAAGTAGAGAGCTAGTGGATGCCTTTCAAAGTGTTCTCCTCAGGCAAAAGGTGACAGAACTCACAAGAGAAGAGGAAATGCTAGATCTCATGCTCACAAATGGGTAAAGGACTAGATTCAGTAAATGGTGCTCAAAATTCTATGTTGAAACAAATCTGTGCAGAGCACGATTCTATGAACAGTGCTCTGAGCTGATGTTCATGCCAAACTTTGGGTCCAAGGAGTTACATCAATTGATCCCTGGTATTCGTAATCTTTAGTGAATGCCCCTGACCCGGCCATGAATCTGCCATGGACACATTCTAATAGATTTTCACATGGATCTTTATAGAATAGTAACATAGTAACATAGTAGATGACGGCAGAAAAAGACCTGCCCGGTCCATCCAGTCTGCCCAAGAAATGTGCCACTTTTTTGTGTATACCTTACCTAGATTTGTACCTGTCTTTTTCAGGGCACAGACCGTACAAGTCTGCCCAGCACTATCCCCGCCTCCCACCATCGGCTCTGGCACAGACCGTATAAGTCTGCCCAGCACTATCCCCGCCTCCCAACCACCAGCCCCGCCTCCCACTACCGGCTCTGTTATCCAATCTCGGCTAAGCTCCTGAGGATCCATTTCTTCTGAACAGGATTCCTTTATGTTTATCCCACGCATGTTTGAATTCCGTTACCGTTTTCATCTCCACCACCTCCCGCGGGAGGGCATTCCAAGCATCCACCACTCTCTCCGTGAAAAAATACTTCCTGACATTTTTCTTGAGTCTGCCCCCCTTCAATCTCATTTCATGCCAATACCAATATTTATAACTTCAAATCTTTCTTAGAAATGAGTAACCTTACTCTGCTTACCAAGGGTGCAACCCAAGAGTTCGGTCACACCCTAGACATTCTGGCATCCCATCCCAGTAGTCAGATCGGCTCATTCAATTGTCACGCCATCCCATGGTCAGACAACTTTCAATCGGATTTTACTATTAACATTTGCTTATCTCGCCCATACAAGCACCAACCACACAAACTAATATCCACCAGAGGGAGGATTAATGATTCCAGCTTTTTGTCCGAGATGAAAAATTCTGTTACTTCTTGGGTCACAAATAATGATTCTGTGAAATTATTCTGGGACACCAACATAATTAGAACTCTGGACAAAATAGCTCCAGTCAAGTCAAAAAAGGTGAGGATGGTCAAAACTTCCCCTTGCCAACATGAAACTAGAATTTTGACATTTTGAAAGACGTTGGCGAGTAAGCCATTTGTCCTCCAACAAGGTCAAATGGAAACCTACTTATCAACTCTGTAAGTCAAAGATTGCTAATGCTAACCATTGCTAATACAGCAGTTTAGTAGGCAGGCACATTATAGACAACAAAAAGCTGTTCACTTTAGTAAGAGGACTAACAACTACCTTGGTTGCCGACACTTCACTTCCAGCAACTCCGCTGGCCCAAGATCTAGCCGATTTCTTTTTCAACAAAATCACCCAAATATGGTCCGAAATTTCCAAAATTGCCCAACTGAGAAAAACACCTCTTCCGCAGATGTGGATCTTAAAAACGGCATATGTTCTAGGCAGGCTGCGAAGGTAGACCAAAGTTGGTCCTCTTTCCAACTGCTGCATGAGAATGCTGTACAAATGCTCCTAATGGAATTCCCAAGTTCCCAATGTGTTCTTGACTGCTGCACCAACTCACTATTCTCATCAGTTTCATCAGAGGTAGTCAAATGGCTGACAGCAAGACTCGATGGGCTTTTAGAGACAGACTCACTCTCTCTCTAGACATGGGCAAAATTGTCCTAACACCCTTGCTGAAAGGTCCAGGACTAGACATAAATCCAGCCTCAAATTACCGTCCTATAGCCAATATACCCCTATTCATGAAGCTGTTGGAAGCCTTTGTCAGCAGGCAATTTGCCATATACTTGGATTAATTCTCCATTCAACATGGATCACAATTTGGTTTCAGAATTTCATATAGTACAAAATCTGTACTGCTCACCCTGACTACATATATTAAACTCCACCTCAGTAGGGTTGAGCAGGTGATTCTACTCCAGTTCAACATCTCAGCTGCATTTGATGCAGTTGATCATGATCTTTTGCTGAAGTGACTGGACCAAATTGGCATTTCGGTACTGTTCTCAAATGGTTCAGTGAATTCCTAATACACAGAAGCTACTCGGTCAAACAAAATCCATAACTCTCCCTTGACTGGTCCCCAGGATGTGGGGCCTTGTAAAGGTCCCCGCTCTGCCCAATACTATTCAACTTCTTCATGTCCTCTCTAGCATCGATCCACCTTGGGCTGGTTGAAATATTACTATGCTACGCAGATGACACTCTGCTTCTCCTACTAATCTTCCCTACCAATCAAGATCATACCCAGACAACAACAGCTGGGATGGAAGCTATCCAGCACTGTACCCTGACAAACAAACAATGCGATGAAAACCAAGATCCTGTGGTTCCATAACCCAGGGGTAGAAGTACCAACTTCAATCACGCTATTCAATGACAGATCCATTGCAGTGGGCTCAGAAGCTAGAGTACTTGGAGTACTCCTAGATTCTTCACTCTCTCTCTCCTCCCACATCAGCCAACTTTGAAAGAAAACTCTGTTCAAAATGTGGCAGCTTTGTCTAGCTCAATCGTTTCTCTACCAGATAGCATTCACATTACTGGTTCAAATGCTGATCTCGCCACATCTTGACTACTGCAACATCCTATTTCTTGGCATTAAGACTCAATAACTTATGAAACTGCAAATAATGCAGAATACCGCAGCAAGACTGAATTTCAAATTAAATAGATACAACAACGTATCATCTTTCCTGACTAACTTACACTGGCTTCCCATAGCTCAAAGAATCAAATTTAAAGCCACTTGTACACTCTAGCACATTCTATATGGTTGTACCTCCAGCCTGCTGATCAACATATCCTCAATATGCCTGGCCTGCTCCAATCAACATAAAGAACAAATGTCCCTTCCTCTCTGTCATTTAAGGGTACCAGATTTCAGAGGATTTTAAACTCACTCTTCCAAGTAGCAGGGATCTCGCTATGAAATGCTCTTCCCACTGCTATTAGGTTTGACAACAATTACCTTAGCTTTAGGAAAAAATTTAAACTTTCTTATTCCCAAAGATTACCATATGATTCTCCAATACTCTGGAGAGACAGGAAGCCTTGCTATAGTAAGGGCTTATTCTCTGGCTAGATCCTTGGGCCAAAGCATAAAACAGGACATAACTTGGACCTTCTTTTGGTCAAACAGACTATCCATACTAGATTAAATGCTATTCAGATAAAGGAAATGCCTTGGACTGATCATTTCATATTGTAGTGTCAGGTGGAGGGTGTGAGAAAAAATTCACTACTTAAATGAATGAATGAATGTAGGTCAGAAAATAGCGGTGGTGACATGTAAGCTTGATGTAGAAACAGTTGGGATTGTGTGTTCAACATATGAAGACAGGCATGAAGATATGAATAATTTACAGTAAGTGAATAGAATGAAGTTATGCAACCTTTAAATAATCATGTAACTCTCAAGAGGATTTGCAAAAATGGTTGCTCATACCCCTAGCAGTAATGTCATGGTATCATCACCACTGCTACCTGTAAGCTGAACGGAAGTCCTCCAAATGCATTACTGCCAGTGGGGAAGGGGGTGCTTCAATATTGTGTTTTCAGTCTTTAGGGACAGGCAGGTTTCCTGGAGTCCTGCAGAGCTTGACTGTCCCTCACTATTGAAAATATGATACCCCCTACTGGCAGGACTGGAGGTGAAGGACTCCCACTCAGCTTAGAGGGAACAGTGATCACCACTAGGAGTCAGACTGCCAAATAAAAGCATTTTGCCAGCCTGATTTTGTATGCTTGTATGATGGGGATATATTTGGAGTATTAAACTGTATTTATACATTGTATATTGAAATTTGTTGTAGTTTGTTTTTTCCTTACTTTTTCAGCTACTGCTTTTGAGAACCAAAGTGGTATTCTTTTCTCCTTACTTTTATTTACTTTTCTTACAAAAAGGTTTGTTGCCCTTACAATAGCTCCTTTCAGTTTTGCCCACTGCTTTTCTGTTTCTTGCAGATTTTCCTATCCAGACAACAAATCCTTGAGGTAATCCCCTGTCCAACTGAATTTAGTTATTTAGAACCTTCACTTTTGAATGAACTCTCTCCACACCTATCAATATTAAACCACACCATCCAATGATCACTGGATGCCAGATGATCACTCACTTTAACATCAGAAACAGTCTCCCCATTGGTAAACACTAAGTCTAGTATGCCCCATCCCGCAGTTCTCCCTGTAGAGAATCTAGCATCTTCCTACTTCTTGAAGACCCCGCAATAGAGATACCCTAATCAACATCTGCTATATTATAATCACCTATTAGTAGTACTTCCCCTTTCATAGCTATATTTTAAATATCTTCAATTAAATCTCTGTCCACTTTTCTGTCTGTGAAGGAGGCCTGTATATCATACCAATATAAATACATTTTCCATTTCCTTTTTCCAGGTTGACCCATAGTGCCTCTTCTTTAGATCCTGCAATTTGTGTGACTTTAATATTATCTTTAACGTATAATGCCATATCCCTCCCTTTCTCCTTAGTCTGTCTTTTCTGAACAGATTATAGCCAGTATAACTATATCCCAGTCGTGGTTCTCTGTGAACCATGTCTCTGTGATGCCACAAAATCCAAACCAGCCTCTTCCATCAGAACCTCAAGATCTAAAACCTTATTTCCCATACTTTGGGTATTAGTATTTACGGCTTTCCAGTTGCTCCTTTTTCCCATTTGTGTAGAGGTATTTAATGCTTCACTTACCTGAGGTCTTATACTTAGCTCACCCAACCCCAATGATTCTAGGTTCAAGCCCTCTTCAGTAGGTTAACCAGTCTGCTGCTGAAGACACTTCTCCTCTTCTGTAATAAGATGGACACCATCTCTGCTTAGCAGACCTTGAAAAATCATCCCATGGTTCAGGAAACCAAAACTCAATGACACCATCCATGCAGCCATCTCCAGGATGTGAGCTTCTCTGCCTTGACCTTTACTCTCGACAAGGTACACCATATGTGGACCTGTCTGCTTCATCTTCTCTCCCAGAGCCATGAAGTCACTTTTGATCTGTGCCAACATGGATGAGCAGTATTGAATAATAGTCATTAGCTTCCTTACAATAACACCAAACAATCCTTAAATGATCACTACAGAAAGACAATATTAACCTTAGGGGAGGAAAAACAAGGGTGTGACACTATCTGGGTCATCTGTTCTGGGTGCTCCTTCTTAGAAATGGATGGAAAAAAGAAAAAAAGAGAAAAAAACACGGATCCAAATCCGGTTCAGTGTTTCCGGTTCTCCAGTCACCGTGGACAAAAGAAAATATCAAAGTTCCAAATACAGCAAATTCTTACCAAAGTTCAAAACATAGCTGACTCTTACTCCTCCAGAACTAAAATGAAGTTCAACAGTCCCATTCCCATGCATGTACTTTGCAACATTGCTCGGAACAAGGCTCTAGGTTACAGCCTTTCCTCTCCCCCATATAGTTAGGTGCAGATAAGCAGTCTTGGAAAACAAAACTTTCCACATTTTACTTGCTGTCACAGGACTCAGGGCAGAAAACCTTGAGCAAATGGTAAGGAGTTCATAACTGCTCATTAATTGTCTTTTTTGAGATGCGGCGACCAGAATTGAACACAATATTCGAGGTGCGGTCGCACCATGGAGCGATACAAAGGCATTATAACATCCTCATTTTTGTTTTCCATTCCTTTCCTAATAATACCTAACATTCTATTTGCTTTCTTAGCCACAGCAGCACACTGAGCAGAAGGTTTCAACATATCATCAACGACGACACATAGATCCCTTTCTTGATCGTGACTCCTAACGTGGAACCTTGCATGATGTAGCTATAATTTGGGTTCCTCTTTCCCACATGCATCAATTTGCAGTTGCTCACATTAAATGTCATCTGCCATTTAGACGTCCAGTCTCCCAGTCTCGTAAGGTCCTCTTATAATTTTTCACAATCCTCCCGTGACTTTGAATAACTTTGTGTCATCAGCAAATTTAATTACCTCACTAGTTACTTCCATCTCTAGATCATTTATAAATATGTTAAAAAGCAGCGGTCCCAGCACAGACCCCTGGGGAACCCCACTAACTACCCTTCTCCATTGAGAATACTGAACATTTAACCCTACTCTCTGTTTTCTATCTTTTAACCAGTTTTTAATCCACAATAGAACACTACCGTACTTTGTCAAACGCCTTCTGAAAATCCAGATACACAATATCAACCGGCTCACCTTTATCCACATGTTTGTTCACCCCTTCAAAGAAATGTAGTAGATTGGTGAGGCAAGATTTCCCTTCACTAAATCCATGTTGACTTTGTCTCATTAATCCATGCTTTTGAATATGCTTTGTAATTTTGTTCTTAATAATAGTCTCTACCATTTTGCCCAGCACCAACGTCAGACTCACCGGTCTATAATTTCCTGGATCTCCTCTGGAACCTTTTTTAAAAATTGGCGTTATATTGGCCACCCTCCAATCTTCCGGTACCACGCTTGATTTTAAGGATAAATTAAATATTTCTAACAATAGCTCCGTAAGCTCATTTTTCAGTTCTGTCAGTACTCTGGGATGAATACCATCCGGTCCAGGAGATTTGCTACTCTTCAGTTTGTAGAACTGCCCCATTACATCCTCCAGGTTTACAGAGAATTCATTAAGTTTCTCCGACTCGTCAGCTTCGAATACCATTTCCGGCACCGGTATCCCACCAAAATCTTCCTCGGTGAAGACCGAAGCAAAGAATTGATTTCATCGATGCATTTCTCATTTTCACAGATGCTTCTCAACCTTGCCACCTCCTGTCTTAGCTTTTTCATTTCTTTCATAAGGGATTCAAGCTGAAGAATCTCACACATAGATGTCCTGGGCACTGGGCAGAGTTTCCGAAGGCTGAAATGTAGGACTGAAATATCAGCTACAGCATAAGTTCTAATTCTTTTTTTTTTAATTATATTTTTATTAAAGGTTTTGTCATACAGAGAATACAAAAGTAAACACAAAATCAAACACCCCCCCCCCCGAAAATTAACCCCCGCCCAAAAAAAAAATCAGCATTGCATAATCAAAGTCAAAGTTCCATGGCAATACCTGGAGACAAATTGCAGGGTTACACAAGGTCAAGGAGTGCTAAGTGGCTCCTGACAAAAAAGGTCTAAACGAGCCCAGGTCCTCAAAACAGACCTAATGTTTCGACGCCTATGGGCCAAAATTGTTTCATATTTTCTGATCACGCATACATAACTCCACCATTCATTATAATTCAGGTACACATTATTTTTCCAATTGGAGACAATTAAATGCAAGGCAACAGCTAGCAGTATGTTATACAATTTCTTATTAGACTCCAAAAGAGAGATAGCAGGACAAGAAGCTCGTAAGATCACAACCTCATAAGAGAGCGCAGTGGACTCAGGCAAATGAAAGATAAGACACATTTTTGACCAAATTAGTTGCCAGTAAGCTCTGACGTTTTTACAGTAGAAAACCATATGTGCCAGTGAACCATCTCTTTCCTGACAAGACCAGCAGTTGAAGTTGACACTCTTAGTGATTCTGGCCACTCGAGCAGGAGTCCAATAGGCTTTGTGGAAGATGAAATATGAGGATTGAGATATTGCTGCTGACTTCGTGGGACGCATGGAGTTAACCCAGAAAGTAGACCAATCAAATTCAGATGCATCTAAACCAAATTCCACTTCCCAAGTCATCCTCAATGGAGCAACTGCATCGGCATATAGATCCTGAAGTTTTTTATATAGCAGAGATGCCTTCTTTCGACCTGATGTAATGGTGTGACAAAAGGAGATAAACTCTGAAGGATTCAATATAAGTGAATTGGAGACCTGAAAGGTTGAAATATATGTGGAGATGTCCTTCCATGTGCCAGAATCTAGCAAAGAAACATTATACAATGCAGACAGAGCAGCAGGCGATAACAGAGTACCTGCAATATACAGTTGCAACAGCTGTCATACACCCCTCTCTTGCCATTCCGCTGTTTGAGACTGCAGGAGACCAGCCGGAAAACCAGAGTTATACCAGAGAGATATATCCTCCAAAGAGATAGCACGGATTCCAAGGCCAGCCCTAAACGTACGGATATCAGAGGCAGAGCCTTTTAACAGCCGAATGCGTCTGGTATAGGGGTACAAATCTGCATACGGGAGAAGAGATAAAGGGCAAGGGTGCACCAACGCTGCCTCAAAAATCTGCCATTGAGGCGTGAGATGAGATAATTCCCTTTGGAACCACCGTAAAGACTGGGCAAGCCGAAAAGCCTTGTGATAGTGTTTAAAATCAGGAACATTAAGACCTCCCAAGTGTTTCGGTAACTTAAGTTTCTTGAGCACAATGCGGGAAGGCTTTTGCCTCCATAAAAACTTAATTAGGAGGGAATCAAGCTTGTTGTAGAGTGAGTTGGGAAAGGAGAGGGGGGGGGGGGGTCATACTGAAAATGTAATTTAGTTTTGGAGCTAGAACCATCCTGATAGCCTCTACCCTCCCCCACCATGTTAGATATAGCGGAGACCATACATTTAGGATGGAAGCAGTTAAAGATATGATTTGGTCCTTAATGAGGGACAGACTTTGATCGACAGATTTGGAATACCATACTCCTAAATACTTAATTTTGTGAGGCTCCCAGGAAAATGGGTATTGAGATACCTGAGCTCTATGCACTAAGGAGTTGAGCGGCATTATGGCTGACTTAGACCAGTTTATCTTATAACCAGACAGAGAGGAAAAAGAATTGATTACTTCCAATACACTGGGAAGAGAATTTGGTGTGGTATATAGCAATATATCATCAGCATAGATGGAAAGTTTAAACATCTCCCCTCCAACAGAGACACCAGAAATATGCAAGTGAGCTCTAATAGCTATAGCTAGTGGCTCCAAGGCAATGTTGAAAAGGAGAGGTGACAATGGACAGCCTTGTTTTGTGCTTCTTCTAAGAGGAAAAAAGTGAGAATTATTACCGTTCACCGAGATCGAGGCCTTTGGATTAGTATACAAAACTTTAATCATTTTAATAAAGGATGGGCTAAAATTAAACCAAGCCAAGATGTGAAACAAGTAAGGCCATTCAATTCTATCAAAGGCTTTCTCGGCATCCAGTGAAACCGCTAGAAAAGGCTCACGAGAGCCCTCAACATGAGCCAGAATATTCCAGAAAAGTCTAGAGTTATCGCTATCTAATCTATCTACTGTGAACCCATTCTGATCCCTATGGATTACTTCATTGCTACATCAGTGTTAAGAATTTTGTGCTACATGCCCCTAGTTTGAAAAACAATCTTGGGATTTTTCATTTTTGGTGGCATCTCGGATAGAACAAAATTTCTTAGAACATTAAGAGGAGAACATTGAGTCTTGTCGTGAGTAAAAGCAACTTGAGAAACATGTATAAAGTAGAGAAAAATGAATATTTATTTATTTATTTAGATCATTTATACCTCGCCTTTTGCCACAGTTGTGCAGCCTCAAAGCGGCTTACAATGAACTAGCGAAATAAATGCATTTACATTAGAATAGTTGGGGACATAAAACAGGGTAAGAAGGGAAGGGAAAGGGAAGAGAAACTAAGATGGTCGGCAGAAATCCAGGTGAGTCAAGAGGGATGATGGAGATCCAGGCAAGTCAGAAGGCTCGAACAGGTCTAGGCAAGGCGATCCTCGAATTGGCACAGAGAAAAACAGGAGCAACATGCAGCCAGGAGTTGATGAAAGCTCTTTGTTTTAAAATGTTGATGTCATCTGTCCTTATGGAATATACCAACTGATACTCAATACAGGAGAATACAGTGCAATCAGCTTAAGTGCAAGGGTCTGGGACCAAAGAAATACATTCAGTTAACCGGAGCGTGCACTTAACCATTGTGACCCAAAGAAGCTTGACATCTGATAAAAATACGTACAGTACTGTTTATTATACGTACAATATACAGTCTCCGTTAACTGACATTAGGCTTACTTGAAGTAATCAGTCATAGTCCTCTGTACACTCTTGTGTCTTTGAGTTCCATAAACTATGTCTGCCAGACAGTAAAAATTGTCATAGCACTGACATTCAGTGGCCTCCAGATAGGCCCACACTGTGTTGAGACTCTCCAGCGCTCTTGCAAAAGTGACAGAAGGTTGTTGAATTTCGTCAGCATGTGCCTCGCTGCTCATTTCATCATCTGTTTCATCATCAGTCGTTGCCTGCATGTAGGCGCATATCTCGACATCAGTTCTGTTGTCAGCTGTTTGTATATCGTAATCAACAGCTACGTAGTGATGAAACTCCTCTTCAGTAACACCAGCTGGGATGTCAATAGCCTGTTCATCTGACGCGTTTGCAACAGCTGCATCTGTTTTGTCCCTCTCCACATCCTTAACAAAGCTTGCCCGCTTGTAGCAGTTCACAATGGTTGCCTGTGTAACATGATTCAAGGCTTCTTTCTGCATATGTAGGGAATCCAACAGTGATAGACTACGAGCCAGTTCAACAGCATGCTTATCCTTACCAGTCTGGTCATCCATAACGCTCATCAGACGACGTAGCACAAGAGCCCGATAATGTTGTTTGAAATTGGCTATTATGCCCTGATCCATAGGTTGGATCAGAGAGGTAGTGTTTGTTGGCAGGAAGACCAGTTTGACGTTAGACAGCCTGACATCATTACTGTGTGCAGCACAATTATCACAAAGCAACAAAATCTGACACTTTTGTGCCCGCATTCTAGTGTCTAACTTCTTTAGCCACTGTTTCCAAATTTCCCCAGTCATCCATGAATTTGCGTTAGCCTCGTATGACACAGGAAGTCGCTTAACATTCTTGACGCAACGAGGCTGTTTGCTCTTTCCAGTGACGAGTGGTTCCAACTTCTCACTCCCATCTATATTGCAGCAAAGGAGGATCGTCAGTCAGTCCTTCGACGTTTTACTTCCTGTAGTTTCGGCTTGTTTGAATGCAAGTGGTCCATCAGGAATCACTTGCCAGTAGAGACCGTTTTCGTCAACATTGAAATGTCACGAGGTGCAAACTCATTCAAGATGGTAGGAAGAACTGAAACAACTCAATTTTCAGCACCAAAGTCATCAGCGTCTTGTTTTTCACCATGCTGTTTCTTGAATTTTATGTTCTTCCTCTCCTTCCATCTTTCCAACCATCCAACAGTGGCTTTGAATTCAGTTAGTCCAAGAGTTTCAGCTAGCTGATTAGCTTTCTCCAAAAGCAGTGGACCACTGACAGGAAACTGTCTGCTCCTGACTTGAGAAAACTACCGAAGAACATCTTCTACATCCTCAGCTTTTCCCACCTGTTTTCGTTTCCTGTGTGGATTTGTATTGTTTTGCCAGTCTTCCAGAAGCTGATCTTTCTGCTTCAAGATACGTGAAATTTGACTGGGATTGTCAAATGCCAATCGGCTTCCATATTCCATGTGTGCACTTATGCGGAGTCTTTCCTGCAGAGGAGCGGTCTTAAACCACGCATATAAGCGAATCTTGCACTTATCAGTGGTATGCTAAAACGAAGTTTGTCTCCATAGAAATTGATGGCGCCAAAAATGGGACTGAAGTACGGCATACAGTTAAACAGAGCATGCGCTTATCCGACGTGCACTTAAATGGAGTGCACTGTAGTAATATCTACTCATACAATTTAATGCACAAACTGAGCCAACAGTATGTCAGAAAGATTAATGATTAGTAGACTGCTCTACTTTAAAAATAGCATAATAAAGCAGCAAACTAAAATAAATTTCAGCACCAACTTGTATTCAGTTTTAAGGTCAAGTAAAACTGAATTCTAGTTTCTTCTTCTTTTTCGCTGCTTTCATATGAGACAACCAATTAATTCTTGATGGATGCTGGACTAAATATTAAACTTAATCGGTATTTAGGTGACTAGCAAAAATCATAACTTCATTTAACACAGGGGCCTATTTACTAAGCTGTGTTAGGTGTACAGAGGGCAATTCTATAACTAGACACCCCCAATTAGGCACCAGGGGATGTGCGGTAGAAGCCTATTCTATAAAGGAAAGTGGTATAACTGGGTTTTAATACCCCTGACATTTAAGCACTTGTACCATAAAGCTGCTGTAAGTGCAAGCATGCAAATGCGGCAGGCATGCGCATTAACAGCATTCTCTGAGGGGCCATTTTACAAAGCGACAATAAGCCCAATGCAGGCTTACTGAGTGGCAATTTGGAGCTACCACCGGTCCAACACGGGCACCGGTGGTATTTCCAGCTCCAGTGTGGGCCATTTCCTATGCTGGGGAAAATAGGGCTTGAGTTTTTTGTACAGCGGTTATCTGGTGGTAATCGGGCTGCACTGCGTGCTACCCAGTTACCGCTGGGGTAGCACGGGAGCCCTTACTGCCACTTTAATGGCTGACGGTAAGTGCAGTCTTACTGCATGGCCATATATTTTGCAGCCTTTTCACCCGCTGTGGTAAAAAGGGCTTCAGCATGTGGCAAAAATGTCCGCTGCTGCTACCGCAGGGCCTTTTTACCACAGTTTGCTAAAAGGGTTCCTAAGTTACACACATAAATGGGAGCCCTGCCTATTTCCCACTGTTCTACCCCTGTGTACAACCCCATTGCAAATATATGCCATGTAAGTTAAGCGGGTATTTGTGAAATGCACACATGCATTTAAATTCTAGTATTCTAATTATTTGTACGCATAACACACATGTAAATGTGAGTACCTAGGTTATAGAATTTCCCCCTTATCCCTAAATTCTATAAATGGTGCTACAAATTGTGTGTGCACATTTGGGTGTATGCCCAATTTATGCATACAATTTAATTGAATCATAAGCCAATTAGCGTCAATATTTAGACCTTAACAATAAATTATCAGTGCTAATTGGCATTAATTTAAATTTGTGCATACATACTTATGCACTCGGATCCATGCATAGCTCCAAAAAGGGGGTGCAGCCATGGGAAGATAATGGGTGGATCGGGGCATTCCCGCAATTTATGCGCGCTGTTATATGTGCGTAATTTAGGCATGAGAATTTACACCAGGGTTCAGTTGGTATAAATGTTTGTGCCTAAAGCTAGTTGCAGATCCTAATGCTCAGCGCTATGCTATAAACTGCGCCTATCT
The DNA here is from genome assembly GCF_901765095.1 of Microcaecilia unicolor. Taxonomy (NCBI): domain Eukaryota; kingdom Metazoa; phylum Chordata; class Amphibia; order Gymnophiona; family Siphonopidae; genus Microcaecilia; species Microcaecilia unicolor. The sequence continues at coordinate 86,889,717 of NC_044035.1, forward strand.
GAGCACCATTTATAGAATAGCACTAAGCGCTGTTTTTGTTTACGCTAATCTGTTGGCGCTATTTTTAGAATTTGGCCCTTAATGTGGAAAAGAACATATGCTAACAATGGTCACTGTCTTGATATCATCTTCTCCTCCAACTGTTCACCCTCTAGTTTCCTTGCCTCTGATCTTCCCCTCTCTGATCACCATCTTATAACTTTCACACTTAAATCTCCTCCCTCCCAGTCCCATCCTATCTTATCAAATTTATCTAGGAATCTTCACGATATTGACCCTTCATCTCTATCCTCCCATGTTTCAAACCTCCTCTCTACTGTGGCACCATCCACGTCTGTCAACGAGGCTGTTTCTTTTTACAACAATACTCTATCCTCTGCCTTAGACACTCTTGCACCTTTGATGACCCGCCCTATAAGGCATACAAAACCCCAACCTTGGCTGACTTCTAATATCCACTACCTATGTTCCTGTACCCGCTCCGCCGAACGCCTCTGGCGGAAATCTCAGGTCCTTGCTGATTTCTTACACTTTAAGTTCATGCTGACCTCCTTCCAATCTGCTCTTTTACGCGCCAAACAGGATTATTATATCCAACTGACCAACTCTCTTGGCTCTAACCCTCGACTTCTCTTCACCACATTGAACTCTCTCCTCAAGGTGCCCCCTCCCCCAATTCCCCCTTCATTATCTCCTCAGACCCTTGCTGAATTCTTTCACGACAAGGTTCAAAAGATAAACCTTGAATTCTCTACCTCGCCACCTCTCCCTCCTCTAGTCCGTTCCCCTCTCTCTCCTTCCCCTCATTCCTTTCCCTCCTTTCCTGAAGTTACTATTGAGGAAACTACACTTCTCTTTTCTTCCTCAAAATGTACCACCTGTTCCTCTGATCCCATTCTCACCCACCTTCTTAATGCCATCTCACCTGCTCTTATTCCTTTTATCTGTCACATTCTCAACCTCTCACTTTCCACTGTAACTGTCCCTACTGCCTTTAAACATGCTGTGGTCACACCTCTCCTTAAGAAGTCTTCACTCGACCCCACTTGTCCCTCTAATTACTGACCCATCTCCCTCCTCCCTTTTCTCTCCAAATTACTTGAGCGTGCTGTTCACCACTGCTGCCTTGATTTTCTCTCCTCACATGCTATTCTTGACCCACTACAATCTGGTTTTCGCTCTCTCCACTCAACCGAAACTGCGCTTACTAAAGTCTCCAATGACCTATTACTGGCTAAATCCAGAGGTCTCTATTCCATCCTCATTCTTCTTGATCTTTCCACTGCTTTTGACACTGTCGATCACAGCATACTCCTCAATACCCTGTCCTCACTTGGATTCCAGGGCTCTGTCCTTTCTTGGTTCTCTTCCTACCTCTCCCTCCGCACCTTCAGTGTTCACTCTGGTGGATCCACTTCTACTTCTATCCCTCTGCCTGTCGGCTTACCTCAGGGTTCTGTTCTTGGTCCCCTCCTCTTTTCTATCTACACTTCTTCCCTTGGTTCATTAATCTCATCCCATGGCTTTTCCTACCATCTCTATGCTGATGACTCCCAAATCTACCTTTCTACCCCTGATATCTCACCTTGCATCCAAACCAAAGTTTCAGCGTGCTTGTCTGACATTGCTGTCTGGATGTCTCAATGCCACCTGAAATTAAACATGACCAAAACCGAGCGTCTCATTTCCCTCCCCAAACCCACCTCCCCACTCCCCCCGTTTTCTATTTCTGTTGATGGCTCTCTCATTCTCCCTGTCTCCTCAGCTCGAAACCTTGGGGTCATCTTTGACTCTTCTCTCTCCTTCTCTGCTCATATCCAGCAGATTGCCAAGACCTGTTGTTTCTTTCTTTACAACATCCGTAAAATCTTTCCGAGCACTCTACCAAAACCCTCATCCATACCCTTGTCACCTCTCGTTTAGACTACTGCAATCTGCTTCTTGCTGGCCTCCCACTTAGTCACCTCTCCCCTCTCCAATCGGTTCAAAACTCTGCTGCCCATCTCGTCTTCCGCCAGGGTCTCTTTACTCATATTACCCCTCTCCTCAAGTCGCTTCACTGGCTCCCTATCCGTTTTCGCATCCTGTTCAAACTTCTTCTACTAACCTATAAATGTACTCACTCTGCTGCTCCCCAGTATCTCTCCACACTCGTCCTTCCCTACACCCCTTCCCGTGCACTCCGCTCCATGGATAAATCCTTCTTATCTGTTCCCTTCTCCACTACTGCCAACTCCAGACTTCGCGCCTTCTGTCTCACTGCACCCTACGCCTGGAATAAACTTCCTGAGCCCCTACATCTTGCCCCATCCTTGGCCACCTTTAAATCTAGACTGAAAGCCCACCTCTTTAACATTGCTTTTGACTCGTAACCACTTGTAACCACTTGCCTCCACCTACCCTCCTCTCCTTCTTCCTGTACACATTAATTGATTTGATTTGCTTACTTTATTTTTTGTCTATTAGATTGTAAGCTCTTTGAGCAGGGACTGTCTTTCTTCTATGCTTGTGCAGTGCTGCGTATGCATTGTAGCGCTATAGAAATGCTAAATAGTAGTAGTAGTAGTAGTAATATGCTAACAATGTAGCACCATGTTGTTAATGTAGCATGTTACCTGGTGGTGCACACTTGCTGTCACATTCAACAACTAATGTGGGAATTTTCTTTAGGGCCAATGAATGGACAGGGACTGCAACTTACCATTAAGTGCTAACACAACAGGTAGGAGTCCATTTACTAAGCCGCGTAGGTGCATATGCGCATCCTATGAATGTCAATTTTGAACTACCGCCCGGCTACTGCGTGGCCCGGGTGGTAATTTCATTTATTACGCACGTCCACTAAGAGGGGCATAATCGAACACGAATGCCTATCTCCATGGGCATCTATGTCCGAAAATGGGTATGTGAAGAGGTGGGACAGACCGTATTTTCGAAAAAATGGACGTTTTTCAGCTGGGCGTTTTTTTTTTAGCGATAATGGAAACTAAAAATGCCCAGCTCAAAAACGTCCTAATCTGAGCCATTTGGTCATGGGAGAGGCCAGGATTTGTAGTACACTGGCCCCCCTGATATGCCAGGACACCAACTGGGCACCCTAGAGGTCAGTGCGGTGGACTTCAGAAAAAGCTCCCACATGCATAGCTCCCTTACCACGGGTGCTGAGCACCCAACCCCCCTCCCCCAAAACCCACACCCACAAATGTACAACACTACCATAGCTCTTAGGGGTGAAGGGGGCACCTACATGTGGGTACAGTGGGTTTTGGAGACCTCCCATTTACCAGCACAAGTGTTACAGGTAGGGGGGATGGGCCTGGGTCCACCTGGCTGAAGTGCACTGCGGTACCCACTAAAAGTGCTCCAGGGACCTGCATACACGCAGGCCTCTAGGACTTGTTGCTGCTATATAACGTTGGCACACCAGTTGACACCTGAAGACTAATCTCTCCGAAAACGTCCTTTATTGGAATAAGCATGCTTACTCACAGTTAACTGCAGATCAGAGGTTGTGCCCCACTGGCAACGAGTCTCCCTGGTACTGAGATGAGCAGTAGGTCAGAGCTGGCAGAATGCTGTACAATGCCCTCTTTCAGCCACATTCAAGGTAAGAACTAAGTTCTGTAACGTGGCTAACACGTGAAAGGGATCTAAAACTGGCTTACAAAAATGACCACTACCTCATGGACTACCGGAAACAAAACAGGGCACACTCTGACCCAGTAAGCAGAGGAAGAAGCACCATGCGAGTACAGCCTACAAACTACCAACATCGTGAGCATTTGCCACAAGCTAGTGGAATCATGGAGCCCAATACCTTACACCCACATAACAGAAAAGGTGTCACACTCACCCGAGAGCCACATCAGAACCAGGGAAAGGCTGTCACAGGATAGAACACATTCTGCTGTCATGGAGGTGGGTACGGCATTTGAGGCTGGCATAGAGGCTGGAAAAAAAGTTTTTTGGTGGGAGGGGGTTAGTGACCACTGGGGGAGTCTGGGGAGGTCCTCCCCGATTCCCTCCAGTGGTCATCTGGGCAGTTGGGGCACTCTTTTGGGACTTGTTTGTGAAAAAAAAGGGTCCATAAAAAGTGACCCAAAATCGTGGTTAAAACACCTTTTTTTCTCGATTATCAGCTAAAGACGCCCATCTCTCCTCAGCCGATAACCACGCCCCAGTTCCACCTTCACCATGCCTCCGACATGCCCCCGTCAACTTTACCTGTTTCCGCAACGGATTGCAGTTGGAAACGCCCAAAATCGGCTTTCGATTATACCGATTTGGGCACCCAAGGGAGAAAGACGCCCATCTCCTGATTTGGGTCGCAATATACGCGTTTTTCTCTTTCGATTATAAGCAGGTAAGCGTGCCAGAAACCTTCTGGTGCACAGCACTAACTGGACAGTAATTAGCATTGTATGAGCATAGACCATTACTGCCCGGTTAACGTGTGAGACCTTACTGCTAGGTCAATGGGTGGCAGTAAGGTCACAGGCCCAAAATGAACGAGTGCCAATTTTAATTTTGCCGCACGCCCATTCTCGGCCAAAAAGAGGCCTTTTTTGCAGGCGTGCTGAAAAATGAACCTGCACACTTCCAATACACGTGTCTACAGCAGTGCAGGCCATGTTTCGGCGCACCTTAGTAAAAGGACCCCATAATGCAGTGCAATTAACTAGATCTTCAGAGGATATCTAGCTACTTATTCAGAAATTGCCTGCCATGTTTTAACTTTGTACTGCTTTAGATGTATAGCAACCTACACCTGTATGTCATATGTTAACCACTTTGGCTGTACCACAGAAAGGCAGTATATCAAGAATCTCATAAAAAATAAACATAAAACATAATCCTCCCAAAGGTGCTAGAATGTCCTGAATATTTACCACTGAGATTTTGCCTTAACGTTTGCAGTTAACATACATTAGGTGCTCTTTTTGCTCTTTAATAGATAGAGGCCAAGGAGTTTTTAACTTTGATTGGTAAAGATATGGATTAGAAAATTCATTTTTAATAAGAGAATGCTATCATTCTGAGAAAAATCACTAAAAATATAGCTTTAAATTATAGAACATTAGGTGCGGTTAGTATATATTACGCATTGTGTGAGTATAATTTTTGCTCTTGCTCTCTGATTAGGTTGGACTCTAAAAATAGGCTACATAATTATCTTGAAAGATTAAAAATGGACACCTTAGGTAAAGACACTCTACAGTCACTAACCATGGACTTATGTTCCACTTTAACATAAATATCTCTTCAAAAATATGTAATTAGTGAGATGTTTTATTCTATATGTACTGCTACATTTTGGGTCTGTTTTCACTATGTTTGAAGTTCATTATTGAATTGTATCATTATTGAAAAGGTACTAAGAAATGACATTTCATGTCTACTCTTTGAGGGCTTAGTTTATCTGCCTGACAAAAATGGTATTTGTGATCATCACTGTATAAAGAAATATAGATTGTCTTGGTAAAAGATTACTCTGAGGTGCTTTGAATCTTGTGAAAGTTGCATATACACCGTTTACACTTCTTTTTAAGGTGGCCCCTGTTATCAATATACAATTATGATCCTCATTTTTCTATGCATGAGCCTCATTGCGCCTATCATATGTATCAAGTCAATGGTGTCCTGCACATTTGGGATAGCAGTGGAGAAACTACATAGATCATGTCCAATATGTGGTATGAAATCAAAAAGTAAGGACAAGGCTAAAACACCTCTGTTTAACCAATGGATAACATGATTTTATTTATGTAGAGTATGATGTGCAATAGATGATGGCATAGGACTTACCCAAGAACAATACTTGTGTCCTGACCAGCATTCAAATTTTAATTATTTATCCCAATCAAACCATTTTTCATAAATATCTCCAAATATATACAGTAATCAGAGCAATCAAGAATGAATATGAACAGACACAGAAGATTTAAAAAAAAACTAAAAACATATACTTTAATAAATGCTCATTGAAGAGCCAGTGTTAACACAAACCCATATAAGTGAAGCCCTATGAAGTCCTTAAAAAGTAGGCAAAATGACATACAAGGAGCAAAATACTGATCAATTTAAAACATCATTTAGGGAATTTATATTTACAGAGGAAAAAGCCTCAGTCACTGCCGGATATGTTATATATCTTTATAGGAACTGTGTCAAGCATCTAACTCCATTCAGCTAGACTCAATCATTGGCTTTAAAAAATAGTGTTTTATACTAATCTTCTATTTTCCAAACTTGGATTGTCTTCTTTTTTATTTTTAATTTTGTAATATCCTAAGCATTGCAAAATTCTCCAAACCACCATGGATTTGTGATTTGTCTAACTGCGGAAAGAGGAGCACTTATCTTTTCAATGACATTTTAAATTGATCACTATTTTGGTTATCAAGTGGAAACTTTGTTTTAGGGGATCAATATTCTCCAATAACTTTTTTTGATATTGATATATACAATCTTAACCCAGTCATTGAGGCACACCCAGCCAGCTGGGTTGTCAGAATATCCACAATGAATATACATGAGGTAGATTTGCATGCACCAAAACAAAATATCAATTTCTGGTCTTTCTGCAGCAGTCTCTTATTGAAACACTTCCTCTCTAGGATGTCGACAGGACACAAAAGTTCAAATTGTTGAACTGATGGTTCTTGTTTCTGCAATGGTCCACAAGAGGTGCTTCCAAGATACCTTTTTGAATGTAATATTTGTGTTTTGCCAATCTAATACGGAGTTTGTTCATATTATTTTCACCTCCACCACCTCCACCAGGTGACCGTTGCATGAATTCGCTACCCTTTCCATGAAGAAGTATTTCCTCAGGTTACTTCTGAGTTTATCTCCTTTCAACTTCATACTATGCTCCCTCGTTCCAGAGCTTCCTTTTAATAGAGACTCACCTCCTGTGCATTTATGCCTTGTAGGTATTTAAATATCACTATCATATCTCCCATCTCCCACCTTTCTTCCAAAGTATACTTATTGAGATCATTAAGTCTGTCCCCATATTCTTTGTGTGAAGACCACTGTCCATTTTAGTAGCCACCCTCTGGACCGACTCCATCCTGTTAGCTAGACTACGAAGGTGACGCCGGACCAGGATGGAGAGAAGGGGAATACATGCAGCCCACAGGGGTCGCCCTGGAGCAACTGTTTTTGAACTAAAATGGGGGGAGGTAGGGTTCAAAGAGAGGGGTAGATGCCGGAATGAGGGTGGTGGGGGGAGGTGAAAGGGAAGAAATAATGGGCTTGGAAACAGAAGAGAGGGAGAGAGATGGTGGACAGTAGCATGGAGGGAGGCAAGAGAAAGGGAGAGATGTTGGACCCAGGGTGTGGAGGGGGGGGGGGAGACAAAATACTGGATGGGAGGGTAGTCGTGAAGAGAAGGGAAGAGATGGTGAACCTGGGGGTGGTGCATAGGGAGGGAGAAAGAGATTCTAGAAGGGAGAGCAGTTGCAAAGAGAAAGGGAGATATGATAACATAGTACATTCATAGTAACATAGTAAATAAAGATAAAGACCTGTACGATCCATCCAGTCTGCCCAACAAGATAAACTCATTTACATGGTATGTGATACTTTATATGTATACCCGAGTTTGATTTGTCCTTGCCTTTCTCAGGGCACAGACCGTAGAAGTCTACCCAGCACTGTTCTTGTACTAAGTTCTGGATCTAACGTCGAAGCCCCTTAAAATTTACACTCCAGCCCATCCCTATCTATTTAGTCACAATCAGGGCATAGACCATAGAAGTCTGCCCAGCTCCCATTTTATTTCCCAATTACAGGCATCACCACCCAATCTCTGCTAAGATTTCACGGAACCATTCCTTCTAAACAGTATTCCTTTGTGTTTATCCCACGCATGTTTGAATTCCATTACCGTTTTCATCTCCACCACCTCCCACAGGAGGGCATTCCACATATCCACCACCCTCTCCGTGAAAAAATACACCCTAACATTAGTCCTGAGTCTGCCCCCCTTCAACTTCAATTCATGTCCTCTAGTTCTACCGCCTTCCCATCTCCGAAAAAGGTTCATTTGCAGATTAATACCTTTCAAATATTTGAATGTCTGTATCATGTCACCCCTGTTTCTCCTTTCCTCTAAGGTATACATGTTCAGGTCAGCAAGTCTCTCTTCGTACGGTTTGCAACGCAAATCCCATGCCATTTTTGTAGCTTTTCTTTGCACCGCTTCCAGTCTTTTTACATCTTTAGCAAGATACGGCCTCCAAAACTGAACACAATACTCCAAGTGGGGCCTCACCAACGACTTGTAGAGGGGCATCAACGCCTCCTTTCTTCTGCTGGTTATGACCCTCTCTACGCAGCCTAGCATCCTTCTGGCCAGGGCCGTCGCCTTGTCACACTGTTTCTTCACCTTTAGATCCTCAGACACCAACACCCCAAGGTCTCTCTCCTGAGTCGAGCTTACTAATCTCTCCTCTCCTATTTGGTATCTCTCTTTTGGGTTTCTGCACCCAAGTGCATCACTCTACACTTCTTGGCATTAAATTTTAACTTACCACCTCTTCAATGAAACCTTTGGGTTTTTGTATTTATTTTTTTTTCTTTTATTTATTATGCTCTCATTGAAGAGGTGGTATGTTAGTAATCTTGAAACCGGAAAAAATAGTTACCCTAGAAAGGCAGAGTATTAAATTTTAACTGCCAGACCCTCGACCATTCTTCTAAGGTTTGGAGATCCCTTCTCATCGTTTCTACTGGTGCTGAGGGAGGGAGAGATGCTGAATGGGAGGGCATTCTTGAAGAAAGAGAAAGAAGCTGAAACTAGGGATGGGAGGGAGGGAAGAGAGAGAAAGAAATGTTGAGTCTGGGGGTGGAAGGGAGGGATAGATGCTGAACAATGGGATTAAGGGAGGAAAGAGATGCTACATCAAGGAATCAAGGGGGGGGGGGGGGGTGGGAAGAAGAACAGAAAAGAGAGGGAGTAATGTTGGACCATGGGGTGGAGAGAGGAGGAGAGATGGACTCATGGGAAGGGAAATGAAATGGGAGAGAATGATACCAGGGGGTGGAGGGAAAGGGATAGGGAGATATCAGGCAATGAGATTGGGGTGAGCTACAAGAGTGGAGAGAGGGAGAGGAGAGTCTGGAAATGGTGGAACCATGTGGGAGAGATCAAAAGGGGGTGGAAAGAAGATGAGTGAGAGAAGAATAGTGAGTACAGAGGTAGAAATGTAGTAATGAGGAGTAAATGGAAGGAAGTAGGAGGATAGGAAAGGAGTGAGATGAGAAATGAGAGAGTTAGCGACTGAGAGAAGATGAAAAATTGATAGGTGCTGGAAATTAAAAAGAAGGAGAAGGGTGAGAAAGAAAAAGACATTTGAGTCGAAAGAGGCAGAAAAGAAAAAAAGGGAGGAAAGAGCAGAAAGGGAAAATCAATATGTTAGAGATGGGCATAGTGAGGGAATGGAACAAAAGGGGAGAAATGAAAAATGGACAGCAGACACTGGAAAGAGAATTAGCAGAAGACAGACAAAAAACAAAACAAAACAGAAAAAGAGAAACTGAGACCAAGATGATGGAAAAACAAAATGCCTAGACAACAAAGGTAGAAAAAGTGTTTTATTTTGAATATATTAACTGGAATATGTTAACTTTGGGATACGTGCATCACAGATGGTTTTTGTATTGTATTCTGCGACATAGCCAGATGGCTGATGTGGGGGAGGGAGGGGGTTTGAGCCCAAAATAGGTGGGCACCAAATTTTCTCCACACCAGAATGCAAAATATAAATACTTGAGCTGGCAGGGATCCCCCAAGCCCCACCAACTGAAACCTCTCCCTCCAGTCTGGCAGCCAGAAATCTCCAAGCTCTGCAGTTGGTGGCAGTATCCCCAAATTGCCACTGCCCCCATCCCACCCCCACCACACATGTTCTGATTTCATGAAATGAGCAGGTGTGTGTGGGGGGGGGGGGAGGGGGCAGCAGCTCTGAAATACTGCTGCTAGCTACGAGTTTGGAGAGTTCTGGTCGCTGGACCTGAGGAGGGGAAGAAAGTGGTCATCAGTTGGTGAGGCTTGGGGAGCCCCATGAACCACTGCAAAGGAGATATTAATTTGATGGGGGATTTAAGTCCTCCCCCCTCTTTGTAGTTATGTCACTGATTGTGTTCAGTAGAAAATGAAGTGCATTTCTACTTCTATTTCTCCAGTGTTGCAGTATTTGCCGAGTTTAACTTCTTGGGGTTCCCAGTTCAGTTTTGGTGTTTCTAACCTGTGATCCTTTGTTCTGCATTTGGTGAAGGTGTCTGTGTTTTGTGTGTGAAAAAGTTATTTAAGGTTCTTTTATGTGTGGTAGTAATGATGGGTAGGGAAATCGAGGGATGGGTCAGGGAAGAGAGGGGAATGGGGGCCCTTGTATACAGCCTTTTATACTTAGACCCTGTAGGCCACCCTCAAAGACTTCATTATTGAAAATACTGCTTTGCTGCTATAAGAAGGATATTGTCAGAAATAATGAGGGAAATTTTATAAATAGTGCTAAAAAATCAGCGCTGGGGAAAATTGGCACAAGCGCTATTCTATAAAGGGCACTCAACTTATTCAATTTATAGAATAATGTTTAGAGCTGGTTCTTGCACCTAAAGATGAGCACCAGTATTTATGCCAGCTGAAACCTGGTGTAAATGCCAGCGCTCAGCTCATGGCATTTGGGTGTGAAATGGTGCTATTCTATAAACAAGACAAGGAGGTCTGAATCCTCACGAATGTGCAACAGCAAACCAAAAAAAGGAAGGCAATAAAAAACAAGGATTCCAAGGCATCCAGTACTTGTAAAAATTCAAAACACTGCTAGTTTCACTTTGTATGTGGCACACCGCCGGTTCTCCTGCACAAGTGTTGTTAAGCACTAGATGCACATGCGTTGAAAATGTTTACATCGCTGGATGTCACTGTTTTTTTTTTTACTCCTGATACAGGCACACATGCAGAAATACGGCTGTGTTGAGTCTGGCACATTAAGCGATTGGATTTGTTGGAATTATTAAAGGTGCTATACTACATCTTTGGAATCCTTGTTTTTTGTTGCCGCACTTTCTTTGGTTTGCTAGTCTATAAAACCACAAGCAACTTTTCAGAATTCCCATGACCCTTACTTGGCCAAGACCCCTTTTGAAATGTACACAAGGGGATTTAGGCAGCTGGTCTTATAGAATACATATAGACAAGTGCATGCACAAATCCCAGTTTTGCCAATTAACTGCAATAATTGATTGCTAACATCACTTAATTGCTGGTTTATTTAGTTATTTTATTTGATACTTATATGCCACATTATTAGAATGAATATATTAGTTCAATGTGGCTAACAATCGATAACAATATGATACATTGACATTTTAAGAAATATACAAAAGTGATGGCATGGAGAGCAACATTTCTAGAACAAAGAGGATCAGCATTTCTAAACTATCAATTACAATGCAGATCTTGGTATAAGAACTTGTTGAAAAGGAAGGCTTTCAGGAACATCAGGAATGACAAGTAATTGCTAATGGATCTGACTTCCCTTGGAATTGAATTCTACCACTTAGTACTCAAATGAGAGAAATCTCTAGTCAGTAGAGATTTATACTTGATGTTTTTGTAATTGAGGAAGTGTAGAGTAGGGTAATCTCTAGCACCTGGTAAAGCACTGTGCATGGGAAGGTCTACCATATCCAGCATATAATCTGGTGCAAACCCATAGATGATTTTTTAGATGACCATGCAGGTTTTAAAGATAATCCTTGCTTTTATGGGAAGGTAATGCAGCTTGATGAGGAGGGGAGAGGACCTGTCAAATTTAGAAACTCTATAGATCAATCGGGCAGCAGTGTTTAGGGTTGTTTGTAACTTCTTCATTAGATATTTCTTAGTACCTAGATATACGAGCTGTGATCGGAAGGTGGAAGTTGAAAAGAAAGTATAATTCAATTTACTCTCCAAAGGGTCTCGGAAATCTTGGTGATTACAGGGTTGACTTGGCCCTCACAAGTCAAGTATTGATCGATGATGAGCCTTAGTATTTTTAGTTTTGGTTTGAGCCGGTAGATTGCTTGATTAATTGTAAATCTAGTGCCCTTGTGTTTAGTTTGTGGGTTAGATATAATAAGGAATTTGATTTTGTCTCCATTTAATTTAAAGTGGAAAGTAGATGCCCAATCCTCCATCAGATCCAAGATCTCATGAATAGTATTCAGGATATCCTGGATCTGATTTTCAATCTATATGTCACGTCTGTGGCCATGACCACCTTCAAACTTACCTTATTTCTGGGGGTCAGCTTCTAAGCTGGCTTCTGCCTATCCTTTCTGGAGTAGTTTTCCTTCTGTGTGCTGGCTGCTTCCAGCATGGCTCTAATTACTCCACTCTACTGCACCTGGGGGTGCTGGCTGAGTTAGCTCTACCTCTGTCTCCAGCCTGGCTCTGTTTGCTCCTCTGTGCTGCACCTAGGTATTCTAACCTGCTTATAATCGAACGAGAAAAACGCCCAAGAGCCGACCTAAATCGGGAGATGGACGTTAATCTCACAAAAACGAGTAAATCCATATAATCGAAAGCAATGTTTCAGTGCGTCCGTGTCGCTCGTACGTGGACGTAAAAACGCCCAAATAAGAGGCGTGTCGGGGGCGTGTTAGGGGCGGTGATACGACGTGGACGGGTACAACGTATAACGAATAGCGAAAGGGCTCTGGTTGGGCGGGAAGATGGGCGTAATATGATGGACCCGAAATAAAAGCGACCAGAGCAAGGAGGAAATCGTCTTTAGACCCATTAGCGATTGTGTGTAGTTGGAGAGTGGCGATATTGTTGGTGGAAGAGCTGAAGTGGTGGTTGCAGAGAGAAAGCCGAGCGTGTTCAGTACCTGTGACGGTCGTCTGTGTGCCCTGCCTCTTTTTGTGTCTTACCCTTTCACCGTTCCTTACTCCTACTCCTTTGCTCTATCGCCCCTTCCCCTCCCTCTCCCCCTATCCCTCCCCATTCACTCTTCCCACGTGTATACTGTATTCCCTGACCTCCGTTTGTCTCTGTGTGCCTGTACTGTTTGGCGATGTGAGTGGCCAGAGGGGCGTAGTGCCTGGAAGTGACAGATCTGTGTGTGTTGCTGTTTGACTACTAGTCCTAATACTTGCACTGGTGGTGGGGATATGGATGCACTTAATGCACTTGTGGCATTCATGCTACACGAAGAGGCCACCCACCGCAGGAGGTATTCACGGCCCCGAGTGTTTAGGCCCCGCACCACCTTCCTACAACTCACTGACCAGCAGTGTCTAACAAGGTTCAGGTTTGATAGGGCCACCATTCGTCAGCTGTGTGAGCAGCTGAAACCCCTCCTTCAGCCCCAGACACGTAGGAATAACCCCATCCCTGCCCACCTCAAAATCACTTCCGCTCTCTCTGTCCTGGCCACTGGCAGTTTTCAATCCGTATTAGCTGCTAACACAGGCCTCACCCAGGCTTCTATTTCACACTGTCTCACCCAGTTCCTGGATGCCTTCATAACTCACACCTCACACTACATCACTTTCCCCACCACCCCCCAGGCTCTGCACAACAACATGGCCACCTTCTATGCTGTTGCTAGATTCCCCTCGGTCATCGGTGTGATAGACTGCACACACGTAGCCCTCAGACCCCCCCGGGCACACGAAGCCACCTACAGAAATAGGAAGGCATTTCATTCTATGAACATGCAAGTTGTATGTGATGCCCAGGGGGAGATATTAGACGTGTGTGCCAGGTACCCCGGCTCCAGCCACGATGCCTACATCCTACAGCACTCGGGCATCTTCCGCAGGTTCGAGCGAGGGGAGTTCATTGGTGGATGGCTACTAGGTAAGTGCAACATGCATGTACCACCCATACTAGACCTCCTCCACTGGGCAACCCTCCGCCCTGGCTTCCTCCACCACAACCCACTATCCAAATCCCCCCGCCCCCCCTGTACCTGCTCCAAGCGATACACACTCATCTATCTCATTCTGCTTTTCTGCAAAGGTGACCGAGGCTACCCGCAGAGGACATGGCTCATGACCCCCCTGATCCACCCACAACCAGGGCCAGAAGAAACCTACAACAGGAAACATCGCAGCACCCGGGGGATCATTGAGCGCACCTTTGGTTTATTGAAAAACCGCTTCCGCTGTCTGGACCGGTCTGGAGGAGAGCTGCTCTACAGTCCAGAAAAGGTGGCCAAGATCTTTGTGGCGTGCTGTATGTTACACAATTTGGCCCAGCGCAGAGGACAGCCTCTCCCAGAGGAGCCACAGCCACCACCAGAAGAGGCCCCAGATGAGCTGGAAGAGGAGCCCCCTCCACCCCCAGCCCACAGAGCAGAGCTCAATGCCTACCAGCTTGGCGTAAGAGCAAGACAAAGACTCATTGAAACAAGTTTTAGGTGAATGTAAGTGAGCATTTATTTTTTACATACAGTGCATATGTGTTTGGTGAACCCCACCACCACCACCACCACCCCCCCCTCCCACACCCACCCCCCCTCCCACCAACCCTCACCCTACAGCATGTCCCATCATTTTCCCCTTCCCTTCCCCCGTCCCCTCCTACCCCTCCCACGCTCTTCCTTTGCAGCTGGTGCTGCACGGGAAGTCTCTTCCCCCTCTTCGGAGCTGCTGCTCCCAGTGTCCTCCTCCCTATCCCCACGGCAGCCTGCGGCTTCGGCTGCACCGTGGAAATCGGGCCACCTTCTTGGTTGTAGTGGTCTGGCCACAGGACCCAGAATGGGAGCAGCAGGAGTGGGTGCGGAGGCTGAGGAGCGCAATGCCCACCTCTTAGCTGGTGGTTGCTGGTGGTCAGTGGAGGAGGAGGTTGATGGCAGGGGCTGCTCCAGCAGCACGGGGGCTGGAGTAGGCGCGGTGCCCTGAGGGTGCAGGTGTTGGATGCTCTGCTCCAGCCGTCTCAGTTGCTGGAGCACCTCCTGGTGGCCTTCACGTTGCGCCTGGAGGAGTTCTTGGTGTGCTCGCTGCTGTGCCTCCAGTGCTTGGCGCTGCAGCTCCAGTTTCTGCTGGCGGTACTCCTCCAAGCGCACGTTGTGGCGGAGTAGTTCCGTGGCCAGCCGCAGGAGTTGCCTCCTTTGGGCGGATGGCCTCTGGCGGGGAGCTGGGCCCTCCTCCTCCTCACCAAAGTCCTCCGGTGCTGGAGGTGCGGCCTCTGCTGGTGCAGGTGGTGGTGGTGGTGGTGGTGGGCAGAGGCTGGACAGCCGGTGCAGGTGGTGGTGGTGGTGCTGGCAGAGGCTGGACAGCCGGTGCAGGTGGTGGTGGTGGTGCTGGCAGAGGCTGGACAGCCGGTGCAGGTGGTGGTGGTGGTGCTGGCAGAGGCTGGGGTGCAGGTGGTGGTGGTGGTGCTGGCAGAGGCTGGACAGCTGGTGGTGGTAGAGGCTGGACAGCTGGTGCAGGTGGTGGTGGACGCGGAGGATGCACAGCTGGTGCAGGTGGTGGAGGCTGGACTGCAGGCTGTGGAGGTTGAGGCTGGACGGATGGTGTAGGGCGTTGGCCTTGCAGGCCACTAGGGCCAGCCTCCTCTGAGTCTTCACCTGTATAGCACAAGAGAGGAATAGTGTTGGTGCAAATAACCCACTTTTGTCTTTTAGCATTCATATACATTGGTATGTCCCCCAACCTGATGACCCAGCAAAGAGATGGTGAGGAGAAATGGAATTGACACGGGTACAAAAGAGAGAGGCCCGCAGGCAGCTGGGTAGAGGTGGTGGATGAGCAGCCACGAGAAGGACACCACTCACAACATTGTGCACAAGCTGTTAGTTGTATAATTGTTAAATTGAACAACATTGCAGCATGTGTTGTGTTACTACTGACTTGCTAAACTGCATAGAACTGCTTTATGACCCCCATTACAGGCTCCTTCAGTTGAATGCATGTGTCCCTCACTCAGTAGAGCACAGAGGTCACAGGAGGAACTAGGCACAGTTTGGTAAAATGGGAAAATAGGAGGGAGTAGTAGGGAAGGACGGCCCCCAGAGTTCTGCCACAGTAGTAACCTACACACACCCATAGGAGCCAACTGGAAAGTAGTATTGGGGGTGCTAAGCCCAGTGACCAACACTCCTCCCTGCACAGCTACATGATCTTTCCTCAATATTGGGGGTGCTCACACACACACACAGCACCCACCCTGTCTGCTTGCTCCTATAACACACATGACCACTACCACTACTCAAATAGAGCTTACAATTAATTCTATAAATATGGGCACACAGGACAAGTAAGAGGAAACCCAATCACAATGGTAGGGATAGGGAGTAAGGGTAGAGAGCTAGTGAGTAGGGGTTACCAGGTCACAACAGCATCATAAAGGTGGCCTGTTAATATACAGAAAGACAGCCAGAGA